>NC_137441.1:8277500-8877500 GCF_964374335.1 Astatotilapia calliptera
CTTACCTTCACCATTTTGCCAGTGATTTCTGGAAGTTCCCCAATTTTCCGATTGTCAAGCATTCTAATTTCATAGGATTGCCCTGCAATGACAAGTCCACATAAAAAATAAATATATATGTAGGCAGCTGAATTTTCTCTCAGCAGCTTTTGACTTTGAACTCTTAGATATCATTAAATTTGCACAAAGTTGAAAAGTACACAGCAGCTGGGATCCTGATGCTGACCTTGGTTGAGGTAGGTGAGTGTTTCATCATGCAGTTTAACGGCTGGCGAGGTAGGTGCACACAGAACATACTGAAAGGGTAGGATCTTGTTGTCACTGTCCGGTGGGAGGTTGGACTCCTCCTGTTTGAAAATGGGAAGGGCAAGTACATCGCTGCAGAGACAAAAGAAAAACAAACTCGGTAAGCCGCCAAATTCTTATCACTTCATTATGCAATACAGAACATCTTTTATTCAAACAGGGCTTCTTTCAAAGATTTTACAGAAAACCAGTCTAAACACTTATACTTACTGATTCGATACGACCTTCAGCCTCATGATACAAAAGGTCTCCCTGTCATTACTAGACAACACTTAAAACTGGCTGGAGAATTATGGTGTTCTCTAGCTTCACAGCTCAGTAACTACAATGGAGGCAACACTACCAAATACCAAGGTATCCAGTCTACATGTCACTGTTCCTCTCCACACAAGAATTTCTGAAACAAGCCACCACTTTCAACAGTTTTAATGAGCCAGAAAAGCATACAAAAACAGATGGGGGTTGGTGCAAAGTACTTCAATCAGCAAAAAATATTTTCTTTAAACTTTTAGATGAGCTACAGCAAATGAAAAAGCACAGAAGTGTCTGCAGATAATTACACTAATGAATTCAGGATATGCTACAGAGTGATAAGATAGATCAAATGCCCCAGGGAACTATTTTCTTCAAAGACTATTAGACTCCAGCTAATATTCTCCAAGTAGTGTTTTGGCTTTTCACTTTATCTGCACATGGCATTTAATTCGCACGTCTGCCAGCATGAAGAGATTTTGCCACTCAAACTGCCCACGTAGCAGTCAGAAAATGGGAAACACTGCACATAATGGATGCACCTAATCACTCATCTTTAAATTACGCAAAATGTCCAAATGAATTTGACATGAGCAGCTGTCTGAAGACAAACTACAAGATAGCTTACATCTTTAAAAAAATAAAGAAACCAAAACACTGTTCAACACTGTTTAATCTAATAAATTACCATATGGCCCATTATAAATGTAGCACTGGCTGCATTCAGTAAAAGGCCTTACCCGTCCAAAACTCATACTGTACCTCATACTGTACGCCCCCGCACCGAGTTCCTGGCCAATGCCGGACAGACTGGCATCAAAGTCCTGGACCAGTCCGGACTCAATCACTTCATCCGTGAGAGGCAGTTTCAGAGCCCACGCCATGGTGACGGTGTGGAGATTTTAACGGAGTGCAGTTCCGGTTGAAACTCGAGGCAAACGTTATCAGTTTCTCACAGCCTTTCAAGATTTAGAAGAGAAAGTAAAAAAAAGCGTGAGTGTGGCTCTGATGTTTAAAAAACAGTGGATATTTCTGTGTTTATTAGCAGGACATTCCCCCAAACATGTTAAAAACACGAACCAGTCAGGTGTCATTAAGGAAAGCAGCGTTCCCGTGGTTAAAGATAACGGTAGTCGTTAACACACGTTTTATGTAACTGTGTATTGCTTACACACACAAACTTGTGTCACGCTAAAATACACTTTATGTCTTTACCTTTTTTTTTTATTTACATAGTAAGTAAGTCATTGGAACTGCAAAGCTTACCTTTAGGTGGGAAGTGTGACTATTTGGTAATAACTGCAAGTTTTACGCCATCATGTCACGCTCCTTCGCCCAAGCGCTAAAATAAACATGTCGAGCTAACACCTTAGCTGCGTAGCCTGCCAGTTCGTTCAGCTAGCAGGATGCTAGAAATCATTAAAACGTCCCGGGATGCTAGCCCTTCTCTAGCTTATTCTGTGGTTCGGTTTATTTGTGGTTAGCATATCTATACGTAAAAAGTGGTCAAAATCGCACGAGATGTTTAAATATATGTATTATAATGTCTTGCTTTTGTTTGTTTATCTAGCTTCCTCGGGAAAGGAGCTGCCGTAATTTCCGTTCCGTCTCCTTCTTTGTATCGTCTCAGAGTGCTAGCAAACACCGTTGTGACTCATTACCGCCACCCTCCGCTGAGGTCATGGCTGAAATAACCAATGACTGTTGCTTATAACGTGTCAGTGACGACAAATAATGCTTTTCTTCTTTTACTTTTTTCGGCAGCTCCCTTTACTGGGGCATTTTCCTTAAAATAAACCATATACAACAACCAGAATAAAACATAATGTCATTTACCACACAAGACCATTCCACTCAGCTGGATTCCTAAATGACAAATATCCACAGGGCATTTCATCCATCTTTATGGTCTAAAGATTTTCCTTTCACCAAGAATCTGTTTAATTACCATAGCACTGTCATAAAAGACCTGATTTAATCCAATGGCTTGTGTAGTTTTCTTTAATTTAAAGCATACAACACACATTATCAATTGAAAAGATGCTGGCAAATTGTTATCCAACAAACCATAAATTAGAGATTTATAATTCAGGTGGAATCTTACACCAAAGTCCCACATTGTTATCCTGAACTCTGAAACAGTCCAATAAAATATGCTGTTGTGATTCCTCTTCACTGCAAATATGGCACTATAGCACGCTTTTTAGCTGTCACATAACAACTCCAAGGCAAAGTAGCTGTCACCAGAAGTTTTCTGAGAGAGATCAACCACCTCCTCCACTCATCTCTCATCTCCTTGGATATCCTTTTGTTTTTAATTTTTTTGAGCTCTGCAGGATACCCATCACCAGTTTTTGTTTCTTTTTTTTTCTCCATATTTAAAATCACTCACCAAATTAAAAATCATTTTACTTGACCAACCACACCAATAAATTCTGTCACAAAATCCCCAAGGATCCTTTTCTACTATGCGCCTCATTTCTTTTTCCATAAAGAAAGGTCTCCAACCAAGCAAGCTTTAAAACAAAAATCATTAATTAATAATTAATTAAACTAATCAACAAAATTATTTTTAAAAGCGGGAATAAAGGTGGTCACATTCAGTTTGTCAACCTGTCCAACACAGCAAGAATATGTTTATTGAGGCTGTGAACAAAACCTTCACAGAGAATTAAGCTTCTATTGTAACATGTAATCTAAACTTCCTAAATTTTGCCCTTTGTTCATAGCATCCATGTTATACCCAAAAAACTAAAATGAATACATAAACTGATAGACTGTAACATCTACTGTAACTATCCATTTTCTGTTGTTCAGTCTGTGTCACAGGGATCCAAAGAAAACCTTTTTAAAAAATTGTATATCTCTGTTGAAAAGCACATTTCATCGTTCACATTCAGCTACCTAGAAAGAATATGCACTGCTGAAAAAAATAAGGGAACGCGTCATTTTCACAGTATAACACAAATTCAGTTACATTTCAGCCATATAAGTCTGTCCAGAGAGTAAAAACCACTGTGAATCAATTTCACCAAAAGAAAGTCACAACAGGTCCTCTGGAAAAACAACAACAAACCAACTCCCCAGAAAATAAATGGTTTAACAGGTGATCTGACCAGTGTCCTCACTGATTTTGGTCTAATTTTGCTTTTTGTCAGTGTCCTGTAGGTATTGTCTTGTTTCTGCAGCCTATTCAAGTTACACAGGTAGTCCAGCTCCTTTAGGATGACACAGCCATCTGTACCACCATAGGAAAGTTTGTTGTTTCCCATCATAGTCTGAAGAGTGTGGAGGACATAGCTGGAAATGGGCCACTTCACAAGGACAGCTCAGGGCTGAATAAGCACATCAACCCAGCAGCAGGACTGGTATCTGTTCCTTTGGGTGAGGGGGAACAGGAGGAGAACTGCCAGAGCCCTACAAAATGACCTCTAGCAGGGTACTAAGATGTATTTTTCTAAGCAAACTGTCAAAAACACACTGAGTATGGCACAGAGGCCCAATATCCTTCAGTGAGAACCTGTGCTATCAGCCTAGCACCATGCAGCTTAACTGGCATTCACTCGAGAACATCAAAACTCGCAGGTCCGCCACTGGTGCCCTGTTGTCGTTATAATTTAGAGCAAATTCACACTGACCACATGTAATACACATAATAAAGGCTGGAGACACTGTACTGAATGTCATGAACTGTGGTATCAGGATGAAATCCTCAGGCCCACTGTCAGACCTTTTGCTGGTGGAGTGGGCCCCGGGCTCCTTCGGGTACAGGACAATGCTCAGCCTTCTGTGACCAGAGTGTGTGGGCAATTCTTGGAAGATGACTGGCCCACAATGTATATTAATAAAGGCACTCTTTTTCTCCTTTTTTGAGTCATGTATATCAGCAGACAACAATCAGTAAGTAATAAAGATGGGTTTATTTATTTGACAAAAAAATTATATATATAAAAAAAAAAACACAACAGCTTCCAATTTTCTTTTTCCCTTATCCTCCAAAAACACAAAGCTTTATGTTTGTTGTTGAATCAAATTAATATAACTTTCATATTATTAATCTAATTTATCTTATTGGACAACTTATATTAATCAATATGATATATTGCCTTCCCTTTTTGATCACCAAGGAAAACAAAACCTTTGTAATATTTATTACTTTATGGTTAGGTACATGTCCACCGCAACAAAGGCCTTCATACCGTCATTCAAAAGGTAAATATTAGCTGGAACATAAAATGTATTATTCGTTTCACAAACTCATAACAGAATAATAATAGCCTTTATACTTTGCAGTATTTGACATTTTATCTGCATAAAAAGGAAGAGAATCTTAATAATAGATGTTGCTTGTCAGGTTGATGGCTGCACTGTTGCAAGTACTGCTACATTTTGCAAAGCTTCCTACTGTTCAAGCACATTAAAAAGCAAAGAGAATTCTTTCAAAATCAAAACTGAAACCTTGACGGTAGATTAACCATTCATAACCCTTCACTGTCACTAAAGTGCAAAGAATCCTTGAAACATCGGTACAGAAGGCGCCAACTGTTTTTCTTTGTTTTCTTCCAATCAGAAAGTAGCTTTATACTGCATGTGCAAAGTGTTCACAAAGCGCTTAGGCTGAATATCATAACGCACCAAACCACAAACTGCTTTCCTTCACTGAACAGTTAATTACACACTTTTTTTTTTTATTTACTTAATCAATTTGATTGACATTAGGCTTATTAAGAGTGCCCAAAAATGCTACTAATGTTTCAAACGGCATGACACCGCTTTAAATCGACTTCATAATAGACCAATTAAGCTCCCATTTTCCAAATATACTTAATCAAACTCAAGATGAAAAATGTAACAGTCAAAGCAATGAGCAAAGAGAAAGCAAAAGACACTCAGAGTAATATGAGCACCTAAAAGCCGAATGAAAAAAAGAGTAAAGAAAAAAAAGTTTAAAAATAGGTCAGACGATCGTGAATTCACATAGAAATGTTATGAGCATTTGCACAATCAGTTAGTCACAAACAAACAAAGCGTCACGAAAAAAAAGATGTTTACACTTGTGGCACCATAGATGACTGCTATAATACTAGTTTGATAACTTAACTTGTTACCCATGGACATGGAGCAGCGTCACACACTTCACACAGGTGCAAAAAAGAAAAAAGAAAAAAAAAACTTACATCCATTAAAGACAGGATGAGCACAGATTTTAAGCTCACCTTTATGATGAGCAACTAAATATATCAAAGTTATGATTGTCCCAAAACACAATCAGGAGTCTGTAACTTTTAGGGCTTATTGGACCTAATAAATCTGATGAAATTAATGTTAATATAGTCTGTAAAGTCTTATAGAAAAAGAAGCTACTTTCAGCCTCTCCTTTACTCACAGGAGGTCACCTAAGCAAGTAGCTCCACGTGTTTGATTTGGATTTTTCATGCTGGATGCCCTCCCGATGCAACCCCAAAGAGATCTGTGTGTCCTCCTTGTGAGGACTCCGGATCTTTCTCCTGTTAGGCAAAATGTGTAAACCACTACTCTGCAGAGTCCTATGTCAGTCAGTCAACATTGCATTTATGTTCGCAGAGCTGCTCATGCAGGACAAATACTTTCTGGATATAAATTAATGCAGCTAGAAATTTCACATTATCCATTCTGACCCAAGCATATTCGTATTCAAACATCAAGCCATTGTCGCAGCGTGACATACATGTAACTAAACTCAATGTGACTTAATACATAACCACTTAACATAAGTCAGAGGGATAGCCTATAAAACCACTTGTATAAAAGTTCATGAACTGTTTTAAATATAACATGTTAATATCACTGTATAAGGTAAGAGGACCATGCAGTTTGACTTAGTATGCACCACACAAAAGTAGTGTAAACAAGTAGAACACAATTATACTTCAGTTTTAGCACTCTTTCAAAAGATCTTTGTAATTTCTTAATTTTCTCAAAAAGTTGCTATTCTTTCAGTCATATTTACAACACAATTCACTTCTGTGCTGCTGAATTACATGTTCAAATTCCCAAAAGGATAAAAGATCGGTTAGAAAATCTCCCAGAATGAGGTCACTACTGAACCTGGAAAACGTTGATCTTGCTTGTGTTTTTCAGTGTCTGTCTCCGGTTGCAGAACCATACACGCACAACCTCTCGGTCATAGTTTAGCTCTCTTGCAATCTCTGTAATCTCCTGTCCTGTTGGCAGAGCATTCTTCTCAAAGTAGGAGTTGAGTACTTCTATTGCCTGAGGTGTGAAACTAGTACGCCTCTTGCGTTTTTTGGAAGGTTCCCCACCGACAAACTCCATCAGATTTTGCTGGCCTTTCTGGTTCCAGTGCTCGGCTTCAGCCAGCCACTTTTCCAACACAGGCTTTAGTTTCTGAGCGCTTTTAGGGGTGATATCCAGCTTTTCAAACCTGCAAAAGAAAAGAAGGTTCAATCTGAACTTTTTCAGAGGGATTAGGGATGCAAGAAATGGCTCAGACATTATCTGAATGTGCATGCACAAACAAACCACTAAACTGCACATGCCCAAACTAATTAGTATCTCCAAATTAGAGGCCCTAACATGCATTGCCATTATTTCTCAGTGGGATATATATGTAAGCCTGATGATATGATACAGTAACATTTCAAAGACATTTGGCTGGTTTCAAATGAAAATAAATGGAGCCATCATCATTAATTATGTATTATATCAACCCCCTGCAACCCATCTGCTGTTATTGAGAATGTTAATTTTTATCCAATACACAAATTAATTACTGTGATCATCACATCAGTAATGGGAATACGTGGTATGTTACGCAGCTCCACGGTAAACCTGGATGCATGCTTAATGAGCTGTGCATAAGTCCAATTTATGCACAAACAGACCTGTGCCGAAGCAAATGGACAGGTATAATTCAGTTACCTGTAATAATGGCTTTAAGATTTGCAGGGTGTTTGTAGGTTTGTTTTTATTCATGTCACATTGGAGCGGTTAATGTTGCTGTGTGAATGATCCCTGTCATTGATTCAGCAGTGATATAAGGTGAAATAAAGTATTTTTACAGTACTCTACAGGGGTAAAATCCAGAGGTAATATATTTGAGGACAAATTAACAAAAGACTTAAAAGCCCTGGAGACAAATTTATGTTTAGGATTGATTGATTGATTGATTGAATCTTTATTTTGAACATGTTGAAAAAGTATTAAAAAAAAAATAGAATTAAAAGAGACAAATGAACAAAGCAAACAAAAGGAAAACGAGCAACCACAACTCCAAATAACGTCCATGTTCAAAAAGGAGCAGGAAGAAGCATAAGCTTATTTAATCCCACCCCTTTTCCACTATCTAGTATCAATAGACTACAGAAATACCTCCTTGCAATTACATTATATGTTATGTGTAATTTTTTTTTTTTTTTTTTTTTTTTAAATATATACACATATATGTTTCTATCTATCCATACATACGTATATACACACATACGCACATATACACATTTTCAATAACCCCATTAACACCTCAAGGATACACAGCCTACAATTATATATATATATCCATACCAACAAACCCGTGCATGCGCACACACATGAAAATATTAGACAAGAACACCCTATCAAATCTCTACCTTTTCCCTGTACCCTGTAAAAACCATATCCTTAAACCGCTTTTTAAACTGCGCCATGCTTGGACATTGCTTCATATCTTTACTTAGTCTGTTCCACAGCTTCACTCCACACACAGAGATGCAAAAACTTTTTAATGTTGTACGGATACGAGGATGTTTTAAATTTAATTCCCCCCTCAAATTGTATCCCCGTTCCCTTTTAGAAAACATTTTTAGAATATTGTCAGGAAGCAGGTTATTTATTGCTTTATATATAATTTGTGCTGTGAGAAAATGAACCAGATCTGTGAATTTTAGAATTTTTGATTTTAAGAATAGTGGATTTGTATGATCTCTGTAACCAGTTTTATGGATTATCCTTATGGCCCTTTTTTGTAATATAAAGATTGATGATAGCGAACATTTGTAAGTATTGCCCCAAACCTCTGCACAGTAATTCAAATACGGTGCAATCAGGGAACAATAGAGAATGTGGAGTGATTTGTGGTCCAGAATGTGTTTTACTTTACTCAAGATTGAGACACTTCTTGAAATTTTGTTATGTATATGATTTATATGAGACTTCCAGTTTAATTTATCATCTATAATCACACCAAGAAACTTATGTTCAAGTACTCTTTCAATTTCCACACCATCTACATGAATCTGCACTTGTGCATTTCTAAGGGAATTCCCAAATAAGATAATTTTAGTTTTACTTAGATTTAGCGATAGTTTGTTCCTGTTAAACCATTTTTTAATTTTGCACATTTCTGAAGTAATTGTATCCAGCAGCTCCTTTAGATTCCCCCCAGAACAAAAAATATTTGTGTCATCTGCAAATAATACTAATTTTAATATATCAGATGCCTTACAAATATCATTTATATAAATAATAAATAATTTTGGACCCAGTACAGAGCCTTGTGGAACACCACAAGCAATGTCCAAGCATGATGAGGAATGGACACCCAGCTTCACAAATTGTTTCCGGTCACTTAAATAATTTTTCACCCATTGCAGTACAACCCCCCTAATCCCATACCGTTCCAGTTTATTAATTAATATGTCATGATTGATTGTGTCGAATGCTTTCTTGAGATCCAGAAATACTCCAGCTGCATACTGTTTCTGATCTATAGCATTCGTAATCTCCTCAATTATGCCGACTGCAAGCCGAAAAGCCATTACTCAAACATGGCAGAAGAAAGAGTTGTAACTGACGCTGAGAACTGAATAAATGTAATGCATAATATACTGTGTACCTCTTAGCGAAGCTGGCTATTTATTGCAGACTGCAACCAGACAAATTTACTAGGTTCTTGATAACCTTGGTTGACTATATGTACAGTAGTGTTAAATCTACCCTCATTTTTTTATATTTTGTTAGTAAAATGGAAGAGAGGTCCATAAATTAATATAAACATGTGCAAACAGACAATACGGGTGTAAAAAGAAAACCAAGAAAAATGAGTGTGAGTTGTAACGTTGTAATGTCCTGTTCTATTATATCAGAATATAATAGATATATCAGACTGCAGGACTCTCCATTAATATAATTAGTTTTCCTTATTTATATAACAATAATTATAATACCAAATTATTATTACTATTGTTTTTCTTATTTAATGACTGTTGAAAAGCGCGTTGACAGATATACTTGCAACTTTCTAAACAATAAAGTGTGAGCATATATATTAAAAGAAAACTGCTTGTATGTAGTTAGAATATCAGGACTAATTTTACTAAGCGTCTTTGCTTTTCCCTTGTAGTTACATTTTCATTTCTCTTACATAAAAGACAGATGAGTGAGCTGCATAAAATGAAGGCTGCAGATGAATTACAATCACAAGAATTACAAAAAAGTAGAAGAAAAAAAGCATCTGCGTGGAGAGCAACAAAAACAGGAGGGTAATACCTGCAAATGGCAGACTGGCTGTAAGCTGGACCTTCAGTTGCAGTGAGAGCCTGCCCTACTTGTGTCTGAGTAAGCCCCAAGGACAGCCGACGGATCTTGAAATTCTTGGCAAACTCTCGAATTTCCTCCAGATTAATGCCCTCCTCTGTGCTGACTGCCTGCTGGGGTTCTACAATTCAGAAGAATCTGGTTAAAAATATCTACTTACTTAAAACAGATCAGTGGCTGGGAAGGAGAAGCAGGTGTACATACTGCTGACAAGCTGGCCCACTTTTGCTGTGTCTCCACAGGTGATGGGAACTGAGGGGGAGAGTGTGGTGGCGGTCTTTAGTACAGTTGGCTGTGGGGCAATGACAACCGGTGACTGGGTGACAGTTGTTACTGAAGCCTGGGAGGATTTTTAATAAAAATAATTGTTAGATTCAATGTGTTATAATCCAATTTTACAAAAACAAATCCCCAATATTTAAATGTTCAACAATATTTTAATTTGTCATAACCTCAAGCAGTACTTTTTGTTATTTCCTACCTGTGTGCAAGGTTTGGTAAGTGTTGGAGGAGCTGTGGTTTTAGGCAGAACTGCTGCAGAAGTTGCGACTGCAGCAGGACCATTCCCTACAGTGGCAATGATTTGTCCCTGTGTGTTAAAAAGCAGCTGTGGGGCCACAGTCTGGACCTGGAGACCCTGGAGCGGAAGCGTGGGAGTTGCAGCTCCTCCAGCCAGAGAGGCTGGATTCACTAAAAGTGGGAGTGTCCCTATGACCTAAAAACATTGTTAAAAATGAAATCCAAACAAACATTTAAATATAAACTTCTCAGCTGATTTTCACTTAAATCCGCTTTTAGGACATTCAGTATCCTGATATGCTCGTGTTTTTGCTACTGGGGAATAAGTACATCCTATTAGAGGTTCTGTCACAGAAGCCTTGTATTTTTCAATATTAAACACTACACAAGTCCAAAAGGCTGCAATAATGGTGGGAGTGAGTAATGAAACTATTTAGAGGTCAAGCAGTTTCAGTTGAAATTGTCTGATGCTCTACTGCCTTGAAATAGCACTGTGAACTAATGTAAACTGGAGGCTGGATGCAATTTTTCCATAACAGACATGCATGAAAACAATATAATTGTCTTTGGAATGATTATAGTTCACTATGCATCATTTTAAAAGTTTTGCAAAAGTGTGAGCCACATTAAGTAAGTAAACAACACTGTCTTCCAATCCCTTATTTGTCTCATTTCTCTTTTTAATGGCGTCCAATATGTGCTCTAGTCTGCGTTTTGTCTAGCTCCTACTGCAAGGACAATGGTGTTGCTGCCAGGATTGCTTTCATTTTATTAAAGGAATTTTCCTGTTAGCTGAAACAATCAAGTAGAGAGAAGAAAGGCGGGTAATAGGATGAGAACAGGACAAGGTCATTACTCAAATCTAAGCTCACTGACATAATATTATTACAGCAGCAGTATTTTATGGCACTCACCTGGCCCTGGGCATTTGTGATGATCTGACTGGTGATTCCAGCCATGCTGGACATGGCACTGTTAATGATGGGAGTGGATGTAAGGGAACTGAGGAACTGTGGTTGCGCTCCCAAGGAAGCAGCATTGATCTAGGCACAAAGATCATAACATGTTCATTGTGTATTTGAAAGATGACAAATGAAGAATGGTATGAACAGAGGAAGAGATTTCTTACAATAGCGGGGTTAATGGAGAGTCCTGCAGTCTGAAGTGCTGCCACTGACAAGTTGGACGGAGAGATGGTGTTGGTGGCAGTGGTCGTCTGGGCTGTTCCCACCTGAGCAACAGAAATCTGTGCACCGGTTACCTGCGGTGCCTGAGGTGTCACCTGCTGCATGGCTGCTTGCACCTGCTGAATGGGTGCTGACTGAGACTGGAACACCGCCTGTGCATTGGCTTGCAGCTGAGGCTGGACTGAGTTCAGGACAGTTGCAGCTGAGAAAGATATTATGCAACATTCTAATGTTCTGCAATGAAGTTTAGATAGATAGATAGATAGATAGATAGATAGATAGATAGATAGATAGATAGATAGATAGATAGATAGATAGATAGATAGATAGATAGATAGATAGATAGATAGATAGATAGATAGATAGATAGATAGATAGATAGATAGATAGATAGATAGATAGATAGATAGATAGATAGATAGATAGATAGATTACCAACAGTATAACAAGTAAGTTTGTGGAATTTCTGCCCACCTATATTCCATGATTATGTGCAAGGGGTATAACTGCAAAGATTGACAACCACAGCAGCTAAGCACAAAGTTGTAGACAAGGTAAAGTTACAGTGTGCTGAAGCAAATAGTCAATAAAGGCAGCCAGCTCTTTGCTGACTCAGTAACTGAAGAACTCCAAACTTCCTCTGACATTAACATCAGCATAGAAACTGTGCACTTGGAGCATCCATGGCAGGTAGTGCAGTACTTTTTTACATATACAGTATGTTGTCAAGTCTACAGCTATACTAGCAGCTCTGTGTACTTAGTACAGTCCGATGTAGCAGCTAGTAATGGAAAGTCAAGCCAATGCAAAATTGCCTTTAAATCTGCAGTCTTTCTAGTGGTCAACAGAGGGCGACTGTGCTTGCAAAAATTAGTGTAGTTGCATAGGATTTTATGGGAAAACAGCCCTGTCATGATCTATGGCCTTGATTTAGACTTTCCTGATAAGTTTATCACCAGATACAAGTCTGTCTGAACACAGCAAGATTATCATTTTATAGATGACGTTCCAAAATAGAGTCAAAAAGGAGGATAGAGCAAAGTATGCTTAACTGTATCACTGACAAGTAGTTAACCAATGAGCATGCAGTTTCCACTGGTTTGCATCTTATCTGTATTTGTGATGACTACTTTAAAAAAAAAGCTAAGCTTGAGGAAAAGAAAACTTTCAGTTTGATACTTCACAATGACACTACTTGGGTTAATTGTTTAGTGTTTACCACACCAATTTATAATAGCTGATGGAAAATCTGACCTGAAACATCAATTACACATTTACAAGTATAATAGGAGGACATAGATGTTTATGCCGTTTAGACAGTTTACTTCATCAGATATATTAACTTAGTAATTTCGTTTTATTTCATTCAAAGAGGCTGAAATCACAGTATAGGTCATTACAGAGCATATTTCATTGAGCTGAAACTCAACAATTCCCTTTAAGCAAGCACTATTATTCTCATATCACAATCAAATGTACAAAAGGTCATAAGATTCAATAAAAAAAGCTGGTGAAGATAATGATGTCTGCATTTGTTGTTGAATTTTTTAATTGTAATCTTGTCAACACAAATGCAGACATATTGAAGATATAGGAGGTCAAATAAAAGCAGGCATTCACGTTGTTTTACCTTGAAAGCCAGCAAATGGCAGTTTGAGGAGACTTCCAGCTGGGTTAGCCGCTGTGAAACCAGGGAGAGTAGCTACATTGGTGGTAGGAAGAGTGAGAACAGCCAAACCGCCCTGGCCACCGATGGCACCTGGCATGCTGAGAGGAATGAGCAGCGGCTGACCCAGTGACCCCGTCTGTGCCATCATACCAGTCATCAGAGTGGCCAGACTTTCCTGGGTCAGCACCTAGTGAAAAAAATTCCATCAACATTTATGCCTGCGAGGTATTCAATGTGCTTTCAGTGGACTATTTTGTCTCCTTATTATTTTTAATGTTGTGTTTTTACACAGTGAAACTAAATAGTCATACTTCGGTTACTGTGTGTGGACTGAAAACTCCACTATTAAGCTTTTTTTTTTTAAAAAGCATGTTAGGGGTTTTACTTTTGACTGCTGAAATTGCTGAAAATGTTGTGCTAATAGCCTCAGGCTATGTGTTCAGCAACTTGGATTAAACTGCTCATCCTTTTTACTTTCACAGTGCACAATGGCATCGGTATACAACCTCACTAAATCACCTACAATGATTTTTTTTAATGTAATAATACTGACACTTGGCTCTCTGGTGCATTCGTTTTCTACAAGAATAATATGTAAAATGAGAAAAATCCAAATGGCTTTCCCACCCACTCTGAGCTCTTTCTACCGACCTTTAAAATCAGACAGCAAAACTACTTTGTTTCTCAGATGGTTAAATATGAATATGAGGTGCAGTGTGTGTGCATCTCAAAAAGTCAGACCTGTGGACAGCCTTGCACAGTGATGGGCATGGCGGCCTGGTGCTGGGGCAGAGACACGCTGATGGGAACAGCAGGGGTCAGAGTTTGGACCGTAGGAGCTGGAGGCTCCACAGACACCACCTGCTGCTCACCCAGCACTGCAGGAGCACAGCCAGAGTTGGTTATTAATTACATTTTAAGTTGTTGATTTTTTTTTTAAATCACACAGATGTTATTAGGAATTCACTACAAGTCTGGATATATGAGAAGTGAGTTCTCTGCTATCCAGCATTATCAAGGATGACAATGATTTACCTACACCACCCCCTGTGCTCTGGGGCACTGTGGGGCTCTCCTGGGTGCTGCTGGCATCAGGTTGCTCTCCAGCTTCAGCCACGCCCTCATCAGTTTTGCATTCGCTCTTCCCATCAGCTGCTGAAGAGGCTGAAGACGCATCGACTTCTACTTCTAGCACTCGAATGGTTTCATGGCCAGACATCACAATGACCTGCACAGCGATCAGGATTTTAATCTAAGAGGACTCAAATGCAAAGAAGGCCTCTGCTTTTCTTTGAGTTTGTATTAAAAATGTAATAAAATAGTTATGTGCAATTATTTTATGAAACAACAGGAGATAATTCTCATCTGACCTAGCACCAGAGGGGTGTAAAACAAAAATTCTGTAAATTCAGTATTTCTCCACCTTGTCAATTCCCTCTGGAAGAACTTAGCTGATGACTCATGGTATGCAATAATGACAGACCTAGTGGAGGGGCAGCAAGACAACCTGGGCTGGAGGACAAGGTGCAGAGAGACAATGCAGGAAGAGAGAGGAGGATGCATACCTGGTTGTCTTTGGCAGGGAATTTCAAAGTGCAGGATTTAAATGGCTGAAAAAAGACTTCTGCAGTCAGACAGTGAATGGCTAAGGAGAACAGAGAAGCCGAGCACATGTTAGGACAAAATGAACCAAACAAAAAAACAAAACAAAAAAAAGAGACATAAATGAAAAGAGCATGAGTACACATAAACAATGATAAGAGCATCAGCCAACAAGCAGTTCAAGCAATGCTTTCTTAAAGGTTGCCTTTGTGCTTCTGTGAAGAGCATTGCTTTTGTTTGCTGACTATGTATAGACACAATGTTACTAGAGAGAGAAAAACCACAATTAATTATTAAGCATGGCAATTCAAAGACTGTTTCCAACACAAGCATAGGTATTATTAGTCTATAAAACACAAAAGTGCATCGGGATCTCAGTGATCTGCTGTGTGACTGTTAATCATTCCATTATGAAGTGGCACGATGGCGCATGGAGGGTGACAGGAGCAAACAGCAGCAAACAAGTCGAAGGCAAAGTTATGTTTAGTTAAGCTCACTGCAAGAGTAGGTTGGGAAGGGGGGGGTCCACTTCTCCCTAACAAACACATGAGTGTTACCTGCTCATTGACAGTAAGTGGGGCATCTTTGGCAGGCAGATCCTGGGAGTTCATGGCTTGCTGCACCACCACAATCACTGTCTTCCTGGCATTCTGGGTTAACAAAAAAGAAGAAAAAAAAGTGATTTAAAAAATGTAGAACCATTTTAGAAATTAAAATATGTATCAAGTTTCCCGGATAAGCCCACAGTGTCTGCACTTTAATGACAAACCCAGCTTAAACAGAACCAAATGCAGAGGACAGGGTTTTTTCTTTCTTTTCAATTCATTGCTATTATAGTCATTGCACGAGTAGACTATTTGAAAGGGGCCTGTAAACAGGCCATACTGTTTTGCACTTAAGCAGCAGAAAACGTGATCAAACACGCTGGTCGTGGACGTTAAGTGGTTACCCGATCACAAAAAGACTCGAGACGGTGCGTTTCCTGCTGCAATGCCCCGTTAGATATGAGGATCTGTCAAAAACTTCAGCGGGTGTTGATGGGCTCCCCACCCCCATCCTGGCCAATAAAAGTCTCGCCGCGTCGGCCACTTTTGAGGACAAGCAGCAAGCACGGAGCACAGGCGACGGAAATCATCTCGATCCGTGCCAAGAGACCGAATATTATGTATTTCCCTCTCTTTATCATAAATATATAAATTATGCTAATTACGAACATTGCATATTAACCAAAACTCATTTCCTCTCGCCATTTCGCTGCTATGCGCGAAGCGCAAGCCAGAATACGGTCCGGTTATTATATTCAACTTACCGCGTATATGCAGCTTATTTTCTGTAATCCCCGGCTCTTAAAAAGGTCCTTGTCACAGTTTGTTTCAGTCACACATAATTAAAAATTCATCTCAGCTCCCAGACAGGCGCTGTGACTGCACACAAAAGAGGTATTTGCATTGATAAGGAGGCTTGCAATGTTAGGATCTCCTGTCTCTTAATATTTAATGACGATGCCCTTTCTGCAACAGTTCAGATAATCAAAAATCCTTGAGGTGTCTCACAGAATCCTATTTGAGCTGTAAAGTCGGACAAAATTGCTACAAAATTGGCCTTTTGCACTACGTCATGAACATAATTTATGCAAGAAAAAATCTTGCATTGAAAAATGTCTGCCTCGACTTCAGAGGTGCCATGGTTCTCTTAAAGGGGAAGTAGCGCACACAAAGACGAGCAATGGAGACGCTTTCATGAAACACTGTGCCGATACGTTTCAATTTCCCAACACCGCTGTTTGTCTGTAATATCACGATATTCGCATCGTTTTTGCGTTTATGTGAACGAGAATTAAATTATTTAATATAGCAGAAATAATTATGGAGACTTGTGGGCTCTCTTCTTAAAATGACGTAGATATGTTTTTTGTGGTTGCTTTATATGTGTTTCTCACTGGATTAAAACATTTCTGACTGATGATTGTCATAGCATATTTTTTAAATTGGAAGATAATATATAACCTTTGATCATGGTGTAGACAGTCGTGCTATTTTGAATAATCCCGTGTTAATTCTGAATGTGATACATAAGGAATGAATGTGTAGTTCTGAGATCAAAGGTCATCATTTAGTTGATGAATAAATTAGTTGACTCACACAAAACTAACCATTTTAATAATGTAAATTTTTAGGTAACCCATCAGGATAAACAAATGCCGAAAATTTATATTTTTTATCGGCTTGGTTTGCCATCCCAATGATTTTCGGGAGTTTTACTGACTGAGATTAATTGTATACATACACACATACTCAGAAGGCTAATCGGGACAGAGTGGAGACACCTGGGGAAAACAAGCTAAGGGTGCAGATAATCAAGATCACTAGACAGGGGAGGAAATAAAACTTAAAATAATACCTAAAAGACAACTAAATATAAAAGTAAAACAGGATTTAACTGATAAGAGTTAATTAGTAAGCAAGTTTTAGTAAACACTCTACACAAGACAGCTTGTGTAGAGTGTTTCATGTTTATGAGCTATTCATGTTCATAAACATGAACATGAATAATGTTCATGTTTATGAACATGAATAGCTGAAATGACCTTAACATAATTGATTTATTAATTTTTGTTGATTTGTTGATGTCTTTATCTGGACCAAATTGTATATGAGGATGCTGTATAGGACGTGCAAGAGTATATTAAGGACACACAAGAAAATAGCAATGATGGTGTTATAATATTGTATATTTCTGTTATATTTTACTGGCCCTAAAGTACATATGTCAAACCCAAGGTCCAGGGCCCTTTGCAAATTGTGCCCAGCAATAAATGTAGATTAACCTGCATAAATGTCTATGTCCATATATTTTCTTATTAGAAGGCAGTTTACATGTGGTACATGTGAACTTCCCAAAGATTAGATTTATTTTTATTATTGTTGTGATTGATTAAACGATATAAAAAGGAGGTAAATAGCATGAAATTCTGCTGATTTTTTTGAGGCCTTCATGCGGACCGAATTGTGTTTGATATTACTGTATGGGACATGCACCAGCATTATCCAGGATAATTTTATGATTGATTGTATGGCAAGAGTGACTGATGGGTTCAAGGTCAGGGTAGGATTACATCAGGGATGTATCAGGAAAAATGGTTCATGTGTTTAACTACCTTGAGTCAACTATCCAAAACAATGCAGTGCAGTGCAGAGGTGAAGAAAAGAGTGCAGGTAGGGTGGAGTGGGTGGTTTGTAAGCTGCCAAGCAGGAGGAAAAGAGGAAGACCACAGCGGAGAGTCATAGATGTAGTGAAGCAGGACATTCAGAGGGTTGGTGTAACAGAGGAGGATGGCAGGGACATGGTGAGATGGGGGCAGATAAGGTGGTGTCCAGCTCGTACATCGAGTATCCCGAAGATGAAAAAGAAAAAGAAGCAACTAGGTATGCATGACCCTTGATGTGAGCCCAACTTTATCAGTGTGGGCGTTATTAAAAGTAAATTTGACGCCCTCTGCCTTAAAACCAAGACAATCATTTTTCCTTCCAGCTGGCGGCTAACCTCTGCTCCATTTTTACCAGTAGGGGGCGCGGGCGTGCACGTAAAACCGTGCGTGCAACCGCAGATAGATAGAGAACGGGTGACGTCACCACTTCCACAACAACAAGAAGCTGAAAAACAAGGAAGTGGACGATTGTGTGAAGCCGTGACCTGAACTAAGGCCGTGAGAAGATACGCAGAGCTCCGTTTAACCTGATATTCTTCAGCTTCTGAATTATAACACGACAATGAACAACAAAGGTATTTCTCCAGACCTCGTTTAGGTAATTAGTCAGCTGTTCGCTATACGACGCTGACGTGATTAACTAGAGACGAAGAGCTGCCGTTATGGCTTTCCGAAGCGGACTTCACGTTTAGCCACGTACATAACAATAACCCGACGCTTCCTGGGTAACAGTGTGGCTCCTACTCTGAACCAAGGCGGCTATATTGTTAGTAGTGAAGCTGTTTACAGTGAAATCTTACATTTACTGTCTCTCTATATTCGTATACCATTAGTGGGCAGGTCACATGTTTTCTAGGTAGCTAATATCTCTGTAGACAGGCACATTTTAAAGGCACAGCTGACGTGACTCTTTCCTTCTCTTTTGTAGGACCCATCATATAAATATAATCGTGAGGCTCATTTTAGTAATATTTGTTTTCTTTTGTTGACAATTTACGTATTATATCCTCATATATTATTTGACTATTTTATTTAAACACATTTCTTTTGTCCCCAGTTTCGTTCGTATCTGTACATTTTAACTCTTTAGCTTTTTGATGGTTATGATTGTAGTTGACTAAAAAGATGTATCGGCCATCTGTATCGAGGAAATAATATGTAATTGTGTAATTTAAGAGGAGAACGATATCGACATCGGGGGATAGGAGGATTTCTTTTTTTTTTTTCTTTGTCCGGAAAAGTTACAAAAATAACAACAACGATAAAAGCAAAATAAATGAATAAATTCCAGTCAGACAGGTTTTTATTTTCCGTGTCTGCGTTTGTATTGGCCTAGAGTTTCACAGCAGACATACATAAAGTATTTTTAATTTGCCTATTATTGTCTTAGTTACAGTTTCGGTTTAAGAAGAGCAGTAAGTATGAAAAAAAAAATATCCACCAGTCACACTTGTTAAGTTAAAACTGGAGAAGTGCAGTTCTTACTTTTAAATATTATTTTGCATATCAGAATTAATTAATTCCCTATTGATTTACTAATTGATCACTTGTAGTGTCCCCCCCCCCCTTTTTTTTAAAATGGCGTTATTTTTTTTCTTTTCTTATAATAGTAATAATAAAACAAATTTTACTTAACATAACTTGTGTAGCCAAGAAACCCTGAATCTTATTTTTTTATATATTCATTTTTCTCCTGTGTACTGTGAGTTGTTATAATCTGCTCCCGAAGAAACAGTTTGTTGGGGGTTTGTTTTGTTTTTTGTGGTTTTCTGTGATTATGAATATGTAACTATTGGGGAAAAAAATATATTTGGGGAAATTTACATCTTACTAATAGGCTCTCAGGAGCCATCTTCAAGTTCACTGGACAATGGACATTGACCCCATAAGCAAAATTGAATGTGTTGCATTCCTCTATTGTCCACATTTAAACAAAATGACATTTTTATTACAGTAGAAAATGTATTAATACCACTAGGCACGACAGAGGAATGTTTGGTCCCTAAGAGTTTTGTTCTTTCTTAATTATTTCCTTTAATGTAAAATCTTTTATTGCAGGTTCATATCCACAGCAGGCTGTGTACCCTCAGCAGAGCACTGCACCTGTATACCCTCCTGCTATGCAAATGTCTCCTCAGGCACCTCCTTACACAGACACACCACCTGCATATTCTGAGGTAACCAATCCGTATTTAAGTCAAATGATGAGCAGAGTTAAAACTCGCACTTACATTTATAAACAAAAGAAAAATCTGTTTTGTTCTCTGTGTCTCCAGATATACCAGCCCAGATATGTGCTTCCACCTCAGGTGCCTGGTCAGGTGCCTCAGATGTCCTCTCCCTATCCTGGTGCTCAGGTGTATATGCCCATGCAGCCACATATGCCAGTTGGGCCAGTGGGCCAGAATGTCCCCATGGCTTATTATCCAATGGGAGCAGTCTACCCGCATGGTTCAACTGTGATGGTGGAGAGCGGCTATGATGCTGGTGCTCGCTTCACAGCCGGCAGCAGTGTTTCCATCCCAGTGAGTGTCCATCCCAAGAAGTCATATCCACCTTAGATGAGATGCACTTTAAAATGAGGAACTCTTTAACTGTGTTTGTGCTTGTTTCTTTCCTTTTCTAGCCCCCACCTCCTGGACACCCCCCTAATGCCGCTCAGCTGGCTGCCATGCAAGGTGCCAATGTTGTAATGACACAGCGCAAGAATAACTTCTTCCTGGGTGGATCCAGTGGAGGTTATACCATCTGGTAACAGCAGCTCCTTCATGCCTAAACCATGTCCCCATCCCAGATGATGCCCCAGTTCTTCCCCATCCCATATGCCTCCCTCTTCAGGCTGCTTGGCCATGCCACAATACTGATATCACCTAACGGAATGTAATATTTTAGAGCCCTTGTGAAAGGTACAGTACTCCACTTCTGACCTAGAGATGAAATGATAAACTCCATTGCCTGAAGAGGACAAGTGAAAATTGTAATGTTACAGAATCCATTCCATAGTTCTTCATTGGGTCTAACCTTTTTGGTCATTCCAGATCTGACCTCTTTCAGGCATCTTTATTTGTCAACAAGATCTTCTCTTCTTTGATTGAATGGTCGCAAATTACACTGAGATGTTCTTGTACTCCTGTAAAAATACTTTAATGAAATATTGAAATATCAGACCCGCATAAATATAGTTTAGCTGCTTTATGGTGAAAGTGAAACGCAGTTACAAAGTTGCAGTAAAAAAGAAGAAAAAAACATCCACTTGTCTTTTTTTGAAACTTTTAGTGTAGTTCAATTAATAGGTGTCTAGTAGTTCCATGTAAGTACCAGTATGATTATGAGAAATTACATCTCAACTATTTAAAAAAAAAAAAAAAGGAAGAAAAAAAAAAGTCAGCATCCTGGATGCTTTTAGCTAGAAATGTCTTGTCTTTTGCACAGTATCCAAAATACCACGGAAAATTTGTTGCACAGTGAACTTTCTGAGAGATTGTTCTATTTAAATCACATGTAAATTAAAGAAATTAAAGCAAAAAGAATAAAAAAAATCAAAAGATTTACTGCAATATGAAAGTGGTTTACTGTACCTTGTTGGGCAACTTGTAGATGAACATAGTCAAGTGCCAAAGAGCACTGGGGATAGCCCTAAATTTAAGCAAATTAACTTCAGTAAACTTAAAGGAAAGAAAAATTAAAGTAAATCCAAATAGAAAGATGGATGGGAAGGGGTGGTTGGTGTAACATTTTAGCTTTTTTGTCTCCTGTTTCTATTTCACAGTCGGATACCCAGAGTTTATACACTAAATGTTTTATTGTACAGATTTAAACTACTTTTCATTATTTCCTTTTCACGCAGTATATCTTAGATCATCAAGTATTTATTCTCCACAGAAAAATGTCACCTTTTGTGATAGCGTTCATTTCTAGGTAACATTTTCAGCAAAGTTACTGAGACTTATATTTCAGTGTTTCTTTACTTTTCCACATTTAAGTGACTTACGCAAGTAGTTAGGCTAATAAATTTGTTAGTATAACCAATGAGCTGGTTGTACCAAAGATCTGGTCTACAATGCACTTATGTTTGGTTATGACGTCATATTTGAAATGTCACAATTTAAAAGCAAACTTTTCCTTGGACAAGAATTTGTGACACTGTTGGCCATTGGAACCTTTGGTCTGATGTGACTGCAATTGTTAGTTAATGTGGGTAAACTGCATCTTTGAGTTGCTGCATACTTTTGCACCTTTGCTATGTACAAGTTAGATTAAAATACTTTTTATCTGAAATGCACTGCTAAGCAAAACGGAGGAGTTGCAGACAAGGGGCTTTTTTTTTTTTTTTTAAATCAGTTTTCATGCTTTTAAGAAAGCTGTGATGTTTTGGGGATTTTTATTTTATTTTTTTTGTGTGGGTGGGTTTTTGTTTTTGTTTTTTAGCACTTTTCACATTTTAAAATTCATCCAGTCTAAACAATTTTGAAACTTTTGACATGTCACATTGTTCAGTTGCCTGCACGTGTATGCAAACCTTTTGCAAAGAGGCTAAATGACTGTCGGCATAATGTTTAATTTCCAGGATTTTTAAAAAGAAAAAAATTTAATGCTGTTTAAACTCGTTTCCTTAGGGTCGTTACATCTTACATAATCTGGCAAACTGAAAGAAGACTGCTAAACATAGGCAAGTTGCCTGTATGGATACCATCAGCTAATATTTGTAGACTTGTTCATTTGTGTCAAGCGTCAATGTGTCACTGGGTATCCGACATAGCATATCAAGTTTTAACAGCTGTGGCCGCCAGAAAACAAAACCTGTTTTCTTGTCAACCAACATTTAGTGTTTTCAAGTGTTATTTAAGTCAGAAGAATCATCTGTCTGGAAACCTGCATCACTCTTCTAATAAACCTCTCCTCCGCAGCTCATACATAAAGCTGCAGCACCAGATGTGACAGTCATCTCCATGTCCATTTATTTACCCGCTCATGCTGTCATTTCATACAGCTTCATTGGAAAAGGAGGCCACAGCTATCAAAACTTAGAAACTGTACAAACGTTATCTTTTTTTCCCATCTATGCTCTGATTGTTTGTAAAGCAGCATAACAGTGGCTTTGTCCCAGCAATATGAAGTACTGTAATTTACAGCTGACCAGTAGATGCTATGCCAACCACAGCCAGCAAAAGGAGCACTCTTTGTTGAAGGATTATGGACATTTATAGTTCAGGGATTCTCTTTACAATATTTTCTAAAATAGATGTATGTACTAAAGTGATGTGATGGACTTTGGTACACATTCTATCTTTTAAGATTACTAAAGGAGATGAGTGTCACTACAGTTTGCTGAGACATGTCAAAGATGGAATACTTTGAAAAAAGAACTTAGGTGCACTTAACTTTTTTATACTAAACTTAAAATTTAAAATGTAAGTTTAGAATAAAGGTTATTTTGGAAATTTGAAACATAGCGAAGTCTTCCTTTTGTGCATCAGTCACTCCATTTTCTGAATCGAAGCAGGCTAACCAGAGTATTCCAGATGTTCTTCTCCCCGCAACATTTTTCACTTCATCTTCAGAGATCCTAACACGTTCCCAGATCAGGTGAGATGTATTTTCTCTCTAGTGTATTATGGGTCTCCTACCAGCTGGACGTACCAGGAAATCCTCCAAAGCAAGGTGCCCAGGAAGCATCCAATTAGGTGTTGCGATCAACTCGCTCCTCTAGTATAAGTTTGGATGTCTGAGCTTCTGATCTTATGTCCAGGACCAGGCACCCTGCATAGGATATTTGATTCAGCCATGTGTCCACAACCTCATTCCTTCTTTTGATACCCAGAGCTAATGGCCATAGGCTCAGCTGTCCTCACCATAATGGTATGGCGTACTACCTGCATTACTGCTGATGCTGCACTGATCCACCTGTCCATCTCATGCTCCATTTTACATTACACACTAACAAGATCCCAGAATACTTAAACTCCCAAACCAAAATGAAGCAAATCCACTGCTTTCAGTTCATTGTTCTTACACATTTATGATGCATTACAACATCAGGCCAATTATTTCTGTACTGTCCTATAAGAATGGAAAATATTGCGATTCTGGTTATTGTAAATTAAGAAATACGTCTGTGAAGGTTCTAAAGTCATCCAGGTCATCGTCGGCTAAGAAGCTTAGGAAGAAAAGTGTCTGGACTTCTTTAAGTTGCTTGAAAACGTTTCACCTCTCATCCAAGAAGCTTCTTCAATTCTAGGGTCAAATGGTGGCGAGTCCCAGATTTAAGCCCTATGGGAGTGTTCCCCCAACAGGGACATGGAGCCCTGTTGATCCTCTTCCTAGTCAAACGATGCAAGATGTGAAAACGGGTGTAGGTCACAATCAGCCAAGGTAAGGTTTCGGGTGAACCCGCTGTGAAACCTAGCCCCACCCTATCATGTGATTTCCTGAGGTCAAAAGGCCCAGGATGTGAGTGGGCGTTAAGGCGTCTGGGAAGGGATGTTAAAACTGGATTACAGGTGGCAGACAGTGTCGTAAACCACCCTCTCTGTTCAAAGATGGTCGCTCACAGTGGACATAGATGGCTTGTAAATTAAGGAATTTCTTTCCTGACTAAACAGCATAACAACATATTGGTTTGAGCAGGTTTTACATTACATTGGATGTAGCCAAGTGTACCTATTCAGTCTAATGTGCAGTGTGCTAGTGCATTGTCTGCAATGTCAGACTGGGGGCAGCAATGCATTAAAACATTCACACACTGTCACACGGTAATAAAACTCGTCCAAAAACAAGTTTAATTGACTTCCACATTTATCATAAATAAGGAAGTAACCAGCAACCATTTCAGGTATACAAAACACAACCAAGAACAAGAAATATTGTGTAGCTGTCCTGTTCTATTGAAAGATAACCACTTTCTTTGACCAGCTTATAATAAAAGAATTGCATAAAAAAGTATTTCTTAAAAGCAAATGAATATGAAAGTAACAGCCCATAATAGCACCAGAAATCATCTTAAACATAGTTTGAGAAAAGTACGGTAACTAACTGAAATGGCAAATAAAGAGAAATTTAAATGTGGATGATAAATATTACATTCAAGGCGCTCCTTTGATTTGACTGTTTTGCATTTACTGATCATGTAACTATGTTGTGCTTAGCTCTGCTAACCTGTGCACAACTTCAGCTTTCACCTCCTTCAGCCAATCAACATTCACCCTCACAGTGGTACTCTTTTCTTTGGTTTCACTTGCATTTTTAAAGAAAAATATCTTCAACAAGGTGTTTTTTTTCTCTGCACAGTGTGCTGCCAGTAACGGGTTTCCCTCAAAACACACACGCAAGGAAATAGTTTTCCTTCTTATCACACTTCCACAGATCATTTTCTTAAGCTCAACTAACTCGCTATAAGTCTTCCACCAGGTTCATATAAAGTATTCCTTCTTTTCGGGTGCAGGCTTGTTATTGTCCTCTTCATCAGGGTCCTCTCCTGGAGCCAGCTCCCCTGTCGTCCTGTAGTCCCCTCTGTTGTGGTACAGATACCGGCAGAGCACAAAGCTCAAAGCAGCTAGTGTCAGCAGAATGAGAATAACAACAACTGTGGGGGGGAAAGGCAGGTTTAGAAGACACTTTGAACTGCAGCAAAAAAAAAAAAAGAAGAAGAAGAAATAAATCTCAAGATAAAGTGCAAACAGTTACCTGCAATAACTGCAGAGTCTGAACTTGTGGGAGCAACTGTTGTTAACACTGAGGGAAAGAAAATAGAACATTTAAAAAGAGTTTACCAAATACTCTGAAAATCAAATGTACAATAGTAAATACCAAAATAAATACAATTCAACAAATTAATGCTACTAAAGGAATAAAAGTACAACAGAAATACACAAAACTTGAAAAAAAGGATAAACAAATGCTTAAAGAAGTGTTATAAAAAGCTGCCACACAAAGTCTACAAAAATGTATTTTCAGAAGTGATCTAAGAAGTCAAGAGACCCCTAAAGCACCATCAAAAATAAAAAATAAAAATAAGCAAGTATGTAATAAGTTACATCTGCTTTCATTTCTAAGGTTTTACGAATCAGTACATGAAACACTATGTAGTCCTTACAAGATCTTTAAAAACAACCTGTGAAGAACAACACATGACATGTTACACCGTGTCAGCATTTAGCATAAACTGAGCCAAAATGCAGAAGCAGTATGTGGAAGAACTAATTATATGGCATGCGTGATTCATCGGTTTGTGGAACAAACTTTGGCAACAATAAGCAATTAGTTTTTATTTCACTGTCATTATCTCACTTTTGGCACAGTGTTGCTTCAGTTCAGTGTTGGGGGTCTCTTAGGGTCCCACCATAGCGTTTCATTTGGGTCGAGGTCTGGACTTTGACTGGGCCACTGCAACACCTTGAATCTTTTCTCTTTCAGCTATTTCTTTTGTAGATTTGCTCCTGTGCTTAGGATTATTGTCCTGTCGCATGGCCCATTTTTGGCCAAACTTTAGCTGTCGGACAGATGGGCCCAGATCCTGTGGCTGTGTAACAAAACCAAATCATCACCCCCTCCACCACCGTGCTTTACAGCTGGTATGAGGTGTTTGTGCTGATATACTGTGTTTAGTTTTCACCAAACACGGTGCTCTGCATTATGGTCAAACATACTCAGCGTGGTCTTGTCTATCTAGAAGGACACCATTTCAAAATGATATGGGGTTTGTTGAGAACTTTGCAAACCTAAGCTTTGCTGCCATGTTTGTTTAGAGAAAAAAGGCTTTCTCCTGGCAAAACTTTCAAAGAAGTCATACTTGTTCAGTCTTTTTCTAATTGTACTTTCATTAACTTTAGGGTGCTAACTGGAGCTTGTAGAATCTGGTTTGTTTTCTGTAGGTTTTCTAATCATTGCACAGTATGACGGTGAATTTGGTGGGATGTCAACTCCTGAGAAGATTGGCAGCTCTCCCCACACACTTGCACACACACCTGAATGCTCCAGACAGCAAGCTACCAAAGCATACGTGTTTATATACGTGTCTAGACTTGCTGATGAGCAGTTCATTAAGCTGCATTGTCTTCATCAATTTTGGAACAGCCAGTAAAGCCATATTGGAGGACCTAAGGTCCAGAACTGGCTAATGCAGAGTAAAATCTTCTATGCATTTTGGGACCAATAACAGACATATGTTAAAAAGGATCAGTAAAATCCTAAAACCAATTCTAAAGTATACAGAGAGCCCAGGAGATTTTTTTTTCCCCTTCGGTTTTGAGAGAGTGGATTTTTATTTGAAAGAAGCAGAATTGGACAGCTTTTTTTATGTGTTGTTTAAAGGTTGGGAAGGATTCAAACTGCAATAATTTCACGCTGAAGGCATCAAATTAGCAGACAAGGAACCTAGGGCACTTTCAAAATGATTTGTACTACTGAACAGTTCGATTCTTGATTTTGAAGTATTTCGTTGAAGAAAAAAGTCACACAACAAGAGCTAAGTAGACGTGCATCACCAGGATATACTTCTACTTTGAGTAAATGTTGTCATTTGTAATGCTGTGGGTTCAGAAAGAGACAACCAGTAAAGGAAAACATAAAACAAAAAGCTTTCGAGCATACCCTGAATGGTAGTGGATTCTGTTTGTGTGGGAAGTGATTCAACAAGTGCCACATCTGGGGCTGAAAATAAATGGGGGAAGAAAAAAAAATATAAACATTATTTATTAAAATAAGAAAAACTATAACTAAAGGTCACAATATCAGAACATTTGTTGGTTGTGTCTAAGCAAAGTAAAAACAATCGTAGTGAAAGACAAATGTACTTACACACTTTATTGCTTTTATATGTGGTGGTAAAGGCTGTTGTCAAATTCTCGCTATCTGTATCTGGAAGATAAAAAAAGCATGTTAAAAATGTCACAGCGCTCTATCTTCAGCTCCCAGTCTACTGAGAGTGGCTTGTGTAACACCACAGCTGCTGGCTGAGGAGGGAATATTCACTGTTGAGACACAGTAATCTGATTATTATTAAGGGCTGGGACTGAAACAAACCTGTCCAACTCCTATTTTTCTGAATAGCTGTGATGCAATGGTATTAGTCAGAGCACAGAAAAGAGAAACACGTTACTAGTAACTGTAATATAAAAACTCAGAGCTGCAATAATCACAGATTTAACAGAAACAGCAAAAGCGCCATCGCTTTGGGCCCCCTTTTTTTTTTTCTTTCCGAGCTTTGCATTGCAGCAAATTTAAATTTTGTGGTTAAAGCAAGACAAATAAAGATGTCATTTTGGGTTCTATGTTATTACAGACTTATAGGCAGCTTTAATCAATAAAAGTTTATAGTACTTGTGAGAATGGTCAGTAATAAAAACATAAAAAAGACATATATGGATTTTTATATCTTGTAAAAAAGAAAATACAAAGAAACTATTAAATGCAGCTTTACTATATAGTTATTTCAATAATATTTTCACATTTAAAGAAGACTTTTTAAATTCCCATTACACATGGTTTGTTTCATTCAACAAGTCAAAACTGAACACAAAGAATTTACAATATAGTGTAATATAAGACCAGGAAAAGGAAAGCAATCTTGTATTTACATAATAGCTGCCAACTAACTTTCACTGAAGTGATCGGTTAATCGACCAGAGTGGAAGCTCTACGATGGTTAAGTTGAAATGTTAGCCAACAAGAACTACTCGAGTAAAAGTAGATTGAAACTTTACTTCTCCAAAACGCAACAATATATCAAACTGTCAGATGACACCTGTAACAAAACAGGAAGAAAACAATAAAAGGCTATATAGTACAAAAAGAAAAGAAAAAAAAGATAGAGCTTACGATTCATGGTTGGTTATTGTTCTCACCGGTTATACCTGAAAGAAAAACACAAACTGTAAAAACAGACAACGAGCTCATGGTGATTTCCGCTCAGAGCTTTTCCAACATGTTGATGTGAATCTGTCACACATGTTTTCTCAAACCGGTCAACACCTCGTTCCTCGGCTTTGTTACCAACGCGTTTCGCAGCCCAGCTGTCTTTTTTTTTTTTATCACAGTCAACCATCTGACTGTTTTTTAAGGAGCCCTCAACTGAAAATGTACTTGTTTGGTACAAATCCACCTAAAGCCCGGGGCAAAAACCGACGAGTGAGTAACACACACTTCCAGAAGAAGTTTTTACACTTCTCAAACTCGAGCTGATCAATCAGGCATTGTTCATCGCAGCTGTTGAGTGAGCTTACCTGTCTGGGCGCAGCGCAGCGGAGGAGAGCGTCACAAAACCGGACAAATTCACTGAGTTTCCCCCCCTCCTGGGAGAGCTTTTATGGTGGAGAAAACTAACGCCCACTGCCTTTTTTAAGTCTGGTAATCTAACCGGCGTGCGGCTCTGGTAAGGGGTCTGAATCTGCGTCTGTTGAATACAGTTAACTAGTCACAGTTTTCCTTCCAGCACTCGTGAGTCATAAAGCACACGCGCTCAGTTTCCGCCTCCCCTCCCTTTCCTCCATGTCAAAGATCGTCTCTCATCAAGATGTATCACTTCCACCACGAACCCCTTTAATAAGGGTAAACCGATGATAATGATGACTAATTACTATGGTTTAATAATAATTACTTATGCAATGGGTTACATATGTCATTAGTTATGAATTATATACAGCATAGTTTTGTGTATGGTGTCACAGATGACAAGATATTTGGTTTAGTGTACGCGTTAACTCGTGGCATTTGAACGTAAACCACAATCCTTTGCTAACCCAACCAAAGAGTAAGTGAAAACAGAGTCAACAGTGAGTAGGAAAGGACACAAACCAGCTCTCCAGGTTTACGTGTTTGATTTGCAGCTTCAGTCGCCTCCCCACCGGCCTACTTCACACTCCTTGCAAACAAGATTTATGAGCATTACTTTCAACTTAATAGCTAGCCACGCCTGTAATGTTTATGGCTCTTTATGTTTATGGTATGTATTAATCATTTACAAAGACTTTATAAATGACACACTATGACATTATCAAGTGTTTTAACTTTGCAGACAGTGTTCTAGTACATAGCCAACAATCAGAAAATAACTAATAGTTGAAATAAATTTAACTATTTCATTATTACAATGGTATTATAAACTATTACCTGTTGAAATACATTTGGGTCATTATTATTAGTAGTAGTAGTATTAGTAGTAGTATTATTTAACATTGTTTTAATTCTTAAAGAATGCCAGAATATACATCGATTAAGTGAAGTAAAAAAAAAAATTCTTATGACAACATGTACTCTAAAAATATTTTACTAATCCTGAACATAATTTTACTTGTGACAAAGATGGCCCTGGTTAGCTGGCCCTAGTGTAGAAATCTATGTAATAAAGAATCCTAGTTATGTCTGGGGTTCTTTATTACATAGGTGTAGGTGTATCTCCTTAAAGCAATTTTATTTTACATTATGCATAAATATGGGGGGCTGAGTCATGACAGATTATTTAAATATGTGACAAAGTTCACATTGTTTGCACATACAGCAGGAACAATCTTAAGCTGAAATAGCCAGATTGAAAACCTCTGTAGATGTAGTTGCGCTTGGTAAGCGTTCTTACACGTAAGCATTCATTTGTCATGTGTAACGGTCACCAGTAAAATCCAGTAAGTAAGTTAGCAGCTGTCTAACTGAAAACAAAACTGCTTGTCGTTCCACATCAAGAAGTGAGACACACATTGGGCTCAGATGACCACAAGAAATTTCAGGAAGCTGTCCCTTCATGTTGTTTCGTTATAATAAAAGAAACATAAGCTAAAACGTGTGTATATATAATCAAACCTTTCCAATACTGTCTAATCAATTATGTTATTTCACAGATAATTTGTCATGACAGTCAAATCATTAAGCAAGCAATGTTGTATACATCTGATGAGTACTGAAGTCCAGGCTGAGTGAGCGCTCACCATTTTCCACCCCATCATCTTAAACATCTACTAGCAGAGAGACAAAATGGTGACATTACCCAGTTTTTATTGCCGTTTACACAATGTTCTTATATCCTGTGCACATATACATCGAATAACCCAAAAATTAAAAAGTCAGAAATTCAGCTTTAGTATAAACAAAATTTGAACTATGTTTATTTTTCAGAATTACAAAGTTTGTCCTCACACTGCAGGCATAATTAATAAAATCTAATCAAAAACAAATAAAAAGAAATAATAAAACAGACTAAAAGGCTAAAATGATTAAAACGCCTCCTTGTTGGTTCCACAATAAGAGTGGAATGGCATTCTCTTCACGTTTACACAGAGACAGAAACATATCATATCTGTGTAGATTAACCATTCTGTGGTCAGTATCTTTTTAGCAGTGTAAACCTATGTAGAGCTTCTGTCTTTGCTAGCATTAGTTGTATAAATCCCTCATTTTAAAATGTATTTGCTTTAATAATGCAGTGAGTGAGTTTATGAAAATATAGGTTTTCCCAAAGACACCAATACATATGTAAAGTTGATTTCCTTAAAAGATAAATAAGAAAACTAACAGCAACAGTTCGTCAGTTGTGAAATCACAGTTGAACTTGTCAGTTGCAACTGTCGCCCTGTCTTTTTTTCTTTCTTCTGCAGCTGTTGACTTCAGTCAGTTCGGCGCTGTTTGGTTCTGGCGTTCAAAGGTTGATGATAAAGTGAGCCAAATGAAGAAACGCAGACAAAGAAAGAAGAGAAATAATAATATGGCATCTTGTAGAACAAAATGAAACACACAAACCTTTTGTTTTATTATGAAAACTTTAAACCATTGTGTTTTTTGAGTTCGAGGATATCTCTTTCTCTGCAGGGACGTCCTACATAGCACACCCAAAAAAAAAGAGAGTTATGACACAATATGCATAAAAAAAGGACAGCTGCACAACATGTGTGCTACTCGAGTGACAAACCTTCTGAGGAATGCTCAGATCCTTGGCGTCAGAATTCAAGCCAGAAGCGTCACCATTCTCCAGTCTGTTCAGTTTTGGAGTTTCAAGGGTTACCGGGCTGTCGTCCGTCTCTTCAATGTGCAGTGGGCCATTGTCTGCTGCAGACAGCTGGAGCTCCAAGCTATCTGATTCATAGGAGTTATTTTGTTCAGAGCTGCTTGCACTTGGTAGATCTTTTTTTCCATCTCCTTTATTTTCCGATTCTACGGGCGGCTTGGGCTCTTCTTCTTTCACAGCCTTTTCTCCTTCAACTTGATTGTTGTTGTCTCCCGACTTCAGCTCACTTCCTGATGCACTCTCTACAGCATCTTCCTGTGCAGAAGGGCTGTGGACCTCACTTTGGTACGACCCTACATCCAGTTCCCTGGACTCGACTAAAGACCCTCTAAGCATGCTGCCTTCTCTGGACAAGGTGCTGTGTCGAGGTTTTTCCGGGGATCTGAAACTAAACCGCTGGCTCGTTCTAGGACTGAAGCTCCTGTGAACCTCAGAAAAGCTGGCCTTCCAAGCCTTTGGAGAGATCAGACTTCGTCTTTTCAGTGAGCCATACCTGGAATATATAGTGAGAGAGAGGGAGTGAGATAGAGAAAGATCAAATCATGGAGATAAGAATGCAGTTCAGTACTGTGGAGTATTGCCAGAATATGGTGGAACAAATGAATAAATGAATGAAGCTTTATAACAACAGTGCATTTAGCCATAAAGCACAATTAAATGCTTTCTGAATCTGCAAAAGTAATAATTAAAAGAAAATGCTGCTTGTATTATTACTCTAGGAGAAGATGTGACTATGGCGGGTAATTTCCACATTTTTCTGAAACTGTAATGAGAAATTAAAAATGTTTTTCATTTGGAAATTGCCTTCAAGCTTTAAAGTTAAGAATTAAAAAACTCTCACCGGGACAATCCCTTTACAGCAAATGCTTTGTCTGGATGCTGAGCCTGCAGCTCCTTTATCACATTTTGTAGATCTTGATTGAGCTAAAATAGAAGATGGATGGTTAAAACAAAAAACTCAGGACAATCAATATTGGGTCACACATAAGGGAGCAAACATACTGTACTCATTTCCTTGTGGAAGATGTCTCGTAAATTTGACACAGCTGAGAAGACAGCTACGTAGCATCCAATACGACTAAAGGAGACAAACATTGACAAGTAATGTTTAAAAAAAGATAAATTGTTGCAAATTCAGTGAATATTTCAATAATATGCAATACTGAATAATCTTCATATTCATTCTGACAGAATAAATATATACTGTCAGACCTGTCAAAGAGAACTGGGAGCTCCTCTTTCAGATCGTTATTGATCCCCTCATAGATAACTTTGGCAGTATTCATCTCTTCTTTTGCCTGCAGAATGACAAAGCAAGTCAATTTCAATGCATGTGTTATAACAAATTAGGGTTGATTACAAAGAGATATTGATGTTATTCTAATTACCTTGCTTATCTTGACATCATCCCTCTTTTTCGCAGTCTGCAGTGCCTCTAGCTGGTGAAGGGAGGAGTCGTAGTCAACCAGCTTTCTTCCCCTCTTGGCAATTTTGTCCTACAGTTTTTACAATGGAGCAAAACAGAGTCATACATATTGTCTATGTATATGTAAGTGAATTATACTACATGTTTGTCTTAACTTAGTTTTGTGCATTTGCTCTCAGGCTCTTTGTCTGTCTGCATATTGACTTATGTTTGCTTGCATACTTGTTTGCCTTACCCTAACATCAGGGAATTGGCTCACGTAGGACTCCATGGTGCGCACGGCCTGGTCTAATAGCTTCACCTCGTAGTCATTCCACAGGAGGTCCTCCCCCTGCATCACAAGTACAGCATAAATATTGCATTAATTATGCATAACAAGGGGAAAAAATGTGGGGTCTTGTTCCCCTGGTGATGCATGCATTTCGCTGTTTTTGCACTTGTGGAATTAAAATGTGCTGCAATAGGTCTTTTTTTAGTACCACTGACCTCAACAATGGCTCCTAAATCTTCCTCTCCAGCCCAGTCAGATTCATAAACATCAAACAGAGACTGGGAAAGGCGTCTTGAAGCTTCACGCATGTCTGTATAAAGCAGAATCGACTATTTGAGACCTGCAGAGGGCACAAATCTACAGTTCTACAGCATCTTCAAACAAAGACTATTTTCACCTCTAACTGCATTAACGTAGACCCTCAAGTCCTTGTATATTCGGTTCCCATCAGTCTGCAAATAAAGCATAAGTATACACGTGATTATCTTGCTTACCTTTATTAACTTTTATGATGTTTGATTCACTGCTTTTACTCAATAACCCTGTGTTTGCATATACTGCAAAATGTGTTAAGACAGATATGAAAAACTTTCTGCTCAAAGTCTTTTTCAACTCCCATAATAAAAACAATGCTGGGGGATGATTACCTGCTGGTCACTAAAGTTTTGGAGACAATGTTCAAAAAGGTCATCTCTGGTCTCCATTGACTTTCCCAGCCTTTGCATTACCTGCAGATAAAGCACAGAAAAAAGCTAAATCTCAAAGTAACAGCAATTAAATGGCAATAAATTTGTCTTTCTTGCCATAGGGGAAACAGGAACTTGCAGACTATGTACCTTTTCTTTGCCTCTGCTCAGCTGTCTTTGGACTTTTTTAGCAAAGTCACCAGAATTGCCTCTCGGACTTGTCTTGTCTGCCATATTTTGTCTTGTCTGTGTTTATTCCTAAGAGGAAAAAGAGAAAAAATATCACAACACTTTCCTGCAACATCACAATTACTAGGTGTACTTCTGCAGAATGTCTGGTTCAAATATATTTTGCCTGAAAGCATTGTTACCTTTGTGGCTGTTATATCACAGTATTAATTTCAATTTGTTGCACCTTCCATACAAATTAAATGCAATTCAAGTGATTACAAGTGATGGAAACACACAAGATGGAAATCACAGGTTGGGAAATTAATGCACACCAATATAGTATTAATATAAGAGAATAAAATAGGTAAAATCAGGTTTAAAATGTGCATAACTACAGTTAATAGAATGATACAGGATACATTTAATTCCTAGCCGTATTTGTAGGCAACACACACTGATGACACTTGCATTAGTAACAAGAAATCAACAGACTAAATGTGGAACAAAGACACAATGTTTTATATTGTGTGGGACAATTAGTTAAACATTCATGCGTTGTCTTCTTCTTTTTTTTAAATCACAAAACAGCTGAAGTACTGTTATTTGGCACTTGGCAGATTACTCTTTAAAATTACTGTATGTATTCTTCCTTTTTATGGCCTTATGTACAAGTCTGATGTGCCTCTGCAATTTTTTGTTTTAACAGATCATTGACCATGTGCCTAAAACTAAATTGCAGGACCCTTGCTGCATTGGCAGGAGCCACATATAAATAAAGCTACTGTATATATGTGTGGCGGCAGGGTGTGGTTCTGGTTTTGGCTCAGCTGTGGGGGAGAGATGAAGCAGGAAGTTCAAGGTTCACTGCAGAGGAGAGGCTGACTGGGACAGCTGTTGCACATGGACTAATAAGTCTTTTCTACTTATGCAGCAGCACGCTGGCACCAACGCAGGATGGAAGCACAGACAATAGCTGGAAACCAACTGAGAAATCTAACCCTGCACATGGCAGTGCAGGGTTGTCACAATGTGCACGACTGGAAAAAAAACCCACAGTGCTAAAGTGCGAACAGTTTTTGCAAATAAACAATAGTGGCCAATACAAAGCTGAGTCTGTGTGTCAGCAGACAGAGCAACAAGTCATTAAAATAATCTCCAGATTAGCGGCATTTAAGTCACATACACATTAATGTATCACGGTTTCCAAGATATAATGTTTAAATTCTTTGTGACAGTAAATACCAATAACAGCTCAAGCTGATTTAATGTTGGTGAAAATTGTGTCAAGGTCACAAGCAACGTGAAAATGAGTAAAAACTTTTAAAATATCTTCAAACTTCACAACAATATACTAGGCCTTGGTGATATGAGTACCTAGGGTTAGTATTTTACCTTCACCTTCATTGTTAGCACTTAAGGTCAAAGTTGACCTTGAAAAATAATCTCAAGGAAATGTATTGAATATGAAAGGGCATGGAGAGAATAAAATGCACTTCGCATTTTTCCAGTCTGACACCCTGCGTCGTCACAAGTTGACATCATCGTATTGTAAAACTCAACATTTTAGTGTTTAGTGTTACCCTTCGGGGGAAGTTGTGCTCTCTGAGGACTCTTGACTTTTCTGGGCCTTTTGAAAAAATCCTGGAAACGCCCCTGATTCCACTGGGGGATTATAGAAGGCCTCAAGTGACAAAATGAATTAAATAAATGCATTTAATTCATACTAACTGCGTCATTATTAATTGAAATCAGAAATAAATAAATAACTTGTGAAATGATTTAAATAAATTAAATTGATATCTAGTTAACATTGTATATAACTAATTTATTATGTCAAATGTAATTAATTATTTATTAATGCATTGACTTAACTTGTTTGGCACTCGGAGTCTTCCATACAGGGCAGCAGCTTATGGAACTTGCTTACATCACCTCTTAGAACGACAATACCCAGAAATCCCTGCGGCAACCCACTTCCAGCAGTGTGATATTGGTGAACTTTCGCCTACACGGAGTGTTTTTATTACTTTTGGCGTAGGAGGAGTGGTCTTATGACAGAGTCGCGGATTCCCTTGCTACTCGCCGAGCTGCAGGACATGATCATGGGGAGCGTTCTGGCCAAATGTGCCATCACCGACCTGGGCATCCAGTGGGCTGGCTGGGCTCTGGCTGCGGCTTTCAAAACCGAGAAGTTTTATGACTTGGCAGGTAATCTGAAAACCCGTTTCCTAAACAGTAATTTACGACCCTGTACTGACTGCTTTTGCAGCTTTGCTTGTCTGTCAGTGAAGAACTGCAACTAAAAAGTGCTCGAACTCGACTGAAAGCGAAATACATCTAAAGGGGGAACAGTCGATATGTCTGATCCGTGTAGACTGATTTAATCTGTAAAAGCGTGTTTTGCACTTAAAGAAGACTGATCATTACAAAACCTGCATTATCTAAAACAGCTTTGTTGTGAAACAGCGCGGAAGGAGCTCCTCCTTCGGCTTAACAGGCGCATGTGTCAGCAGGGGCGTGCACAGCTATCCTGGGTTGAATCAAAAAGGGCGCTTTTTAAGGGCCCCCATTAAACAATTTGTAATTAGTTTTAATCATGCAGTGGTTAAAAGAGAGAGAGACAGAGAGAAAGCTTAACAGCATTTCATATGGCTGTAGGGGGATATTAGTGTCATATTTAATCATTTTTGCATTTTGTTACTGCACAGCTGACAGAATTACCCAATGAGTCAGTAAGCTAGTTTACAGAAAGAACTGAATGTTATTGGATTTTGTGCAGGTTAATACAGCATCATGTAGCCCATATTATTATCAATAACACACATTACAAACTTTCTACCTGAGAAAATAACTAAGATGTACAAATTATTAAAAAATAAATGTTAGTTGCAGCCTGGTGTGACTTTGAATCTGCCTGTGATATCTATCTATTAAAAAAAAACGTAAGCTCACAATCAATAAGGAAGTATAGAAATGAACATAGTCTGCCTAAAGTTAGTTCTCAAACATTTGTCAGATATAGACTGACGTTGCTTACCTGTTCACGCCAGTGACTTAATTAGAAAAAAAGAAATCCCAAATTAATCACCTTGACACTTCTCTTTTACTCGTCTTCTTCTGGTTTTCCAACTCCGCGCTGTTCTCTTGTGTATTTGTACCCTTGAACTTTGGAACCAATTGTCTGCAGTATCCTGAGTAAAAGATTTATCGGACACACCTTAGTCTGCAACAAGTACAGCCACCAGCCGTGCCCACTTTCAAACCACCCTCACTCTACAACTCTGTCTCTCTCTACAATTTTCCAGGCTCTGGCACATTTATACTACTTGCACACCTGAGTCGTATCTGGGGAGGGGCCAGTCATACCCGGCAGAAGGTGCAGACAGGGTTGGTAACAGCATGGGGACTCAGGTAAGGCAGTCAGTATTGATGCCAAGTGCCAAACACCTCTTGACCGCTCTGCTACGCTAGAAAACTAAACAGAGATATGAGCAGGTTATATGTTTTTTTTATCAGAGTTTTGTGTAATTTTAGTCCTAGAGGGTCATTGGTGAGGTCAGAGGAACTAATGCATGTGAGACTTTAAAGCCAGGTAACTCAAGTTAATGAATAATGGCTTGGTTAATGTGAAAAGACTTTAAGTATGTTTTTTCTGCAGGCTGGGGACATTCCTCTTCATGCGAATCTTGAAGGACGGTCATGATCGCAGGTTTAACAATGTTAGAGACAGCCCTGGGACATTCTTTGTGTATTGGACTGTTCAAGGTACTTGGAAGTAATGTAAACACCTCTTTCTTGTTACCAGAGTCCTTGACCAACTGCACCCAAGTGAAGGGAGACTTTGCACAAATAAATCACTGTCTAGTTTCTGGCTCTTTATATGTATTTATTCTAGGCAAGAGCTGTTGGTTACAGTCACATTTATTTCATGGAAGTATTAAGGTTATGCTGTTTGAAAATCATACATTTTTTGCTCCATTCTTTCAGCTGTGTGGGTATTTATGACCCTCCTGCCCACCCTCATGCTGAACAGTGAGAAGCGAAATGTGCCTCTGGGAACGAGGGACTACATTGGCTGGACCATTTGGGGCCTTGGCTTTGCTACAGAAGCTATTGCTGACCAGCAGAAATGGGTTTTCAAGCGTGACCCAGATAATGCTGTAAGTGAGGATAACCCTAAACTGTATTAATGTCTCACTCACCGAGTGTTGTAACTGTACTGTCCAATTTACTTTCTCACCTCCAGGGGAAGTTCATCCAGAGTGGACTCTGGGCTTACAGTAGACATCCTAACTACTTTGGAGAAATCCTGCAGTGGTCAGGTCTCTGGCTCTCAGCCTCCTCAGCGATGCAGGGTTCCCAGTATCTCAGTGTGGTCTCCCCTCTATTCGTCTGGTTCCTGCTACGTTACGTTAGCGGTATCCCCATCTTAGAGAAGCAGGCCACGAGGAAGTGGGGATCTGACCCCGCCTTCCAGAACTATGTGAAAAATACCCCCCTTCTGTGGCCACTCCCTAAATTTTGATGTCACTTTTATAATGTTTGAACACTGAACAAGAGTTACCTCTCACAAAGAAGCTACGCATGTTCAAATCACTGAAAATGAGTGAGGTTTTTTGTAATTTACTTTTGGTGTCTGCAATTTTTAAATGTAAATTTTTCACATACACCATTTACATAAAAGTCACATTAAATATTTTGTTGGGGCTTTGATCAATATCTGAATATATACATTTTTGTTGAGTATAAAGTCACCTCTGTTTTTACATTCAATGTTTCTACTTTGAGTGCTGGTAATAATTTTGAGCTATTCAGGCGTTATTGGCATTAAGAGTGAAACATGAGGAGGTGGTATCAGTTACAGGAGTTAGAATTTTTCTTGAGGTTTCCCGATGTTTCTCTTAAGACTTAAAATCCAAATATGGAGTCCTCACATTAGCAATATTATTGGTTGCAACAATACAAAATTCCATCCATCCATCCATTCACTTCCGCTTATCCTTTTCAGGGTCGCGGGGGGCGCTGGAGCCTATCCCAGCTGTCATAGGGCGAGAGGCAGGGTACACCCTGGACAGGTCGCCAGTCTGTCGCAGGGCTAACACACAGGGACAGACAACCATTCACACTCACATTCACACCTAGTGGCAATTTGGATTATCCAATTAACCTATCCCCACAAGCTGCATGTCTTTGGACGGTGGGAGGAAGCCGGAGTACCCGGAGAGAACCCACGCAAACACGGGGAGAACATGCAAACTCCACACAGAAAGACCCCGGCCTGACGGTGGAATTGAACTCAGGACCTTCTTGCTGTGAGGCAACAGTGCTAACCACCGTGCCACCAATACAAAATTTAAAAAATAAATAAATTGGCTCTTAGTACACCTAATCATCCTAACGATGTGAGCACAAGCCTCTCCAGTGGCTTTCGAGAATATGGATCACATACTCAACCAGCTTTAGCCCTCCCTTCAGGATGATCCCACATAATGATATTAAAGTAGACTAAATGGGATTGCACCTTCATTTACTGATTAATTTTCAAAATGTAAAGAAGCTACACAAAACAGTCACAGGACAGGAGACATTTTTGTAAATGTATTTTATATGAAATTCAGATAGTGTATTTTTGTTCAAACTGCGTGATTATAGTTTATCAAATAATGCCCCAGTAATTCAACAGGCTAATAGCCCACTGTAATTGCCTTTTGTGCAGGACTGCTTATAAGCAACCTCCCACAGTACAAATATTACACAGATCAATAAACACCAGAGGGTCTGGTGCAGCAGAGGCTACAGCCTGCAGCACAAACCAGTGACCAAAACTCCTGGTAAAAGCTTTGTTGCCTTTCAATGACAATGAGATCATTGACATTTACTAAAACGATCCACACCTAGTGAAGCTTGTAGACGATGACCAAGTAGATCTGGTTGAAAGTTGAGTTCTTATTACTACAGTTTGTTATTAAACAAGAAGGAAAAAGGTATGCACACTTCTAAATTATATTCACTAAACAAAATACTGTGGGACAATTCAAATTAAAATAAAAACAAATGAAATACAAACATCAGCCACACAATCAACTACAACCTAGAATGAAATACCAAAAAAATAATAATAATAAAAAAAATAAGTTTCTCAACTTCTGAGTGACACATGAGCTGAAAAACTATTAAAGGGAAACAATTACATTTAGAAGCGGGTCACAATAAAACTGTTCATATACAGTACATATTTTCATCTATGAGCACACTTATCTAAGAGTGAATAGACAGTGCATTTTCGTGTGTTGTCATCTGAAATGAGAATGCCACACTGGACATTTATTAGGAGCAACAGTCCTAAAGACACAAGTGTGCACAGACAGAAAAAACTAGTTGTTTTAAAAAAAAAAATATCCCATTTTACAAATGTTAAAAACAAAACAAAAAAAACAAAACAATAAAAACTAACATTCAGAAACAGAATTTTTAAGAATGCAGAGGAAGACTACATTGGAGGTGTTTATAGATGCAATTAAATGTTATTCATAAAACAAACTAGTCGCTGTTATTGCAGTAAGAATAAAGGATTAAATGCAGCTGCTTTGATATTATTTGAGGAGCGGAGAAGAAAAGAACTTTCCTTGGCGAGAAAATCCCACTGCCGATTTGCTCTTTGACCCAAATCTGCAACAAACAGCATACATAAAAATTTTTTTAAAAACATGATGGAATTATTAATTAGGAGCTATAGTCAATAAAACAGAGCTGATGAATGATAATGAGATATTACACAGTAGATTAAGTTATATGAAAGTCAGAAGAAGTCAGCATTTATGTAAATTAGGAGAGAAAACACTTTGTAGCTTTATCTTCTCAATTAATCATGAGATCATTGATTATAATGCCAGCAGGGCCGGGAGGACTGTGCTCATGTGATTACCTGGGTGTCAGAGAGGACTTCATGCGCTGAGACAGAGAGCTGGAGGAGGGGGTTTTATTGAGCTGGTACTCCGGAGTGGTCAGAGGTCCCAGTATGCTCACTGAAATATCACAAACAGTTAACATTTACAATCTCAGCCTCCCATGAAATGTCAGGCTGTTGAAACGACTGCGCCCACACTCATACGGCAATAACAAAAAGTTTTAACAAACCTCCAGCTCTCTCAGGGGTGGCGTAGCAGTTTGCATTTTCAATGATCAAATGCTCCAAGTTCGGCTGCTCGTGTTCTGCTGCCATCACAAACTGGGCCCAGAAATCCACCGGCAGAGCCAACAGACGCTCCACAACCTGAACAGAAAGGGATTAGTAAAAAATGGAAAAAGATCAGGGTTATTTCAGAGTATTGCCTAATCCACTTCCGCCCGTGCTACGCTAGTTAGGTTTGCCTTAAGCAAGATTGAGGGGAGTTACTAAAAAAAGAAAAGAAAAAAAAGAAAAAATAGAAAAAAAAATAATGGTGTTATGCTCTTCTTCTGTGCAATATTACACTGTAAGATTTTTTGTGGCCTCCAGCTGTTGTGTGTGCTCAGTCTCCTAGATTTAGCCATTCCACATAATGTATATTAAATCTGTTGCCAGACACTGTCATCCTGATAAATAGCAAAATGCATCAGAATTAAGATTTTTTTTAAAAAACAAACAAACACTTTAATATGTTATAAATATTAGAAGTAAATGTTTAAGAAATGGCAGCTTTTGCTGCAAATTCTAGTGAAAGTATAATGCATTTATAATCTGTGAGATTTAAGACATCTTAAAAATTATTTATGCATTCTTTTCCAGCACTAACTATTAAACAATCTTTACATTGTGGGGGTACATCTCTATATAATAACAGCTCACAGGGATTCACAGGAAACCTGCATGTCATTTTGTGTCATTGAGATAAATTTGTGATTTCATCAACTTGGTATTTCACATTAAAGGTATTCAACCAGCAAATGTGGAAGGAGACTCTAACCACAAGTGTAATGAAGGGAACAGCTGCAAGAAGTCTGGCTACCCCTGGGCAAATTACACGTTTTGTTGATGCCTGCAGCGAACACATTAAAATGAGCCAATTGTGTTTGCCACAGACTTGGTTTATTATGGTCACTTTTGTCAGAGAATCAGTTATAAATAATCCAAGAGTAATTGAAAAAGATGAAGAGCTGTTCTCAGCATTTAAGATTGCTTCAGTTTAAGGCAAAGGAAACTGTGCAGTTGTAAAGTGTGTGCAACTACACCTTAAAGAGAGGCATCCGCTGCTCTTCTTTAGTTTATTTTTGCAGCAGGCGCTCAACAAGTGCACACTAGGACAGGTATGCAAGAGCTGCGTCTCATCTTCCAAGCTTACCTTAGGCTGTCGTTTGGTATCCTGTAGGATTGTCATAGGGTCAGGATTGGGAACTGCGTGTCCCACAATTGTTGGACCAAAAACTCGGGACAGGTTACTGATGTCCATCTTGGTGTCCAAACTGTCAGCAACTCTGAAAGAATTGATTAGATTCAGTACTGACCAGCTGATGTATAATCAACGACATATGAAATATATATATGAAAATAACTCCCGAGAGATTACACAGAGATTTAAAGAGGGCCTATAATGCCCATGTCCAGCTCCAAAATGTTAATTTGGTGCCTGCAGAAAGTTGTTTTGCATCATTCACTGCTTAAAATAATCATTTATAGTATACAGTCCTTGGAGCAGCCCCTCTCTGCCTTTAAGCCTTTTGACTTAGTTTAGAAAACTCAAACAGCGCTTTTGGCTCACAGGTACAATAGTACATGTGCTGATTTGAAACATTTTAAAAAATGAGCATCCACCGGTTTTTGAATAAATATAATAAAAAGTAAAAACAAGAGCATCCTTTAAAAAAAAGTTCATTTTAACAGCAGAAATAAATATAAAGTAAAAAGTTCAGGTTGTTTATGCAATTCTGCACTTTTTTTCCTAGACGTAGCTCGACCGATATTAGAATTAGAGAATGCATATCGATATTCTATAAAGGTGAGGTACAAAGAGACTAGAGTTAAAATGTATCTACCAAAGCACAAATACAGTCGCTTGAAAAGGAAATTTACCACAGGACTCTGAAAGCCTGTGAAATACTAAGTATACTCCATAATTCAATATCTTGTAGAATCACTTTTAGCAGCAATAACTTAGAAGTAATAACTTTTATCAGGCTCTCACACTATTGTGGAGGAATTCTGGCCAACTTCTTACAGTGCTGCTTCAGTTCATTGAGGTTTGTGGGGCATTCATTTATCCGCAGCTCTCAACGTCATGCCACACCATTTCATTTTGGTTCAAATCTGGACTTTGACTGGCCCATTGCAACACCTTGATTCTTCTTTTTCAGCCATTCAGTTTTAGATTTTTTTTGTTGTTGTTGTATTAATCAATTTGGCCCAAGCTTTAGCTGTGGGGCAGAATGCATAACATTTGACTCTGGAATAACTTTGGTATAAAGAGGAGTTTATGCTCCACTCCATGCTGGCAAGGTGTCCAAAACGAGTCTAAATCATCAGACATCACCCACAGTGCTTCATGATGTATTTGTGCTGACATAATTTGTGCTGTTTGGGTTTCACCAAATGTGATGCTGTGCATCATGGCCAAAAACTTTGGTCTCATCTGCCATAAAGACAGATGATGTTAAGATGCAACTTCGCAAACCAAAACTGTGCTGCTATGTTCTTTTTAGAGAGAATAAACTTTCTTTCTTTTACATGATGTATATATGACTTATGCGGTGAGAGAAGAGTAGGTGCAAACCTCTGAAGGTGAAGGATTACGAAAGCCAGCGTGTCTCTGTTGGGCTGTGGCAGGTCACCAATGGTTTGGTACATCAGAGCTATGCTGTTGTCGTCATCTGAAATCTCTGTGGGAAAACAAGGAAAACACATTTTTTCAGTACAGACCAAGAAATAGGGTGTTGTGACTTCTGTGGATTTATTAGCGGCTAGAAGGAAAATGCATCTGACTACAGTAGAAAACAAACACTAAAAATGCTAACAGACTTAGAGATCGATCCTTTGTTTTTGTTCCAGGCAAATTCCCACCAGAGGTTTTCATCGCTCATCAAAACAAATCACAAATGTAAAGCAAAAGCACTTATGAAACCTGTATTTAATCATGTGTTGGATAAATTGCTTAACTTTCAACACTGCAGTTATTTCAAATAGACATTGCTTTGTGCCAAAACCCTAGACTAGTAAACACACTCTTACCAGCTGCGTCCATGAAGGAACGGTTGAGGCGGAAGGTGAGAAGAGGCTCCTTAAGGTTCCTCAAAAAGTCCTTGAGGAGGCCAGTGACGGCATGGATATCATCCACCTTACTGAGCACAGGAACAGTTTTGCTACGGAGAAACTTTTCCTTCAGCTCCTTCACAGTGCGCTCAGCACCAGAAAGACGGTACAGTCCAGCCTGAGTAAGGGGAAAAACATTTTTTTTTATCTGAATTATACTGATATTGTTTCTAGGGAAAATTACTGTAGCTGTTATCTGTAACGTACTGTTTGATATGAAGGGGAACCTCTGCAGCAAGGTACTAAAATCCAGAAACAAGAGGTCTGGAATATTAAGGCCCCATCTTATCTTAGATAAGTGCCAAGTGCTTATTTATAAGGCAATGTCCAATTGTTGGGGATTTCTCTCTATTATTGTAGGGTCTTTATCTTTCAATATAAAGTGTCTTAACTCTGTTATTGCTGTGATTTAGTACTATGCGAATAAAAAAAAATCCAATATCCAAAAGACAACATCCCCAGGACATTTGCTAGCTCTGATTCCCTTAATTTTCTGCCTTCCTCTTTCACCCTTTCATAGAAATGGTTCAACTAAATATTTACTGATAAATAGCAAAGAATAGCACATGAAATCACACAGAGTAGCTACAAGCAATAATAATAATAATAATAATAATGATAATAATAATAATAATAATGCATTTAAATGAGAACAATAACAAAACAGCTTAATCAGCTTGCATCAGCAGATCTGTCAGTCAGTCAGACTTTAGCTCCATTTCAACATTAATTTTAGCAAAATTTCTGCAAATAAGAGGGTTTGATGAGTCCACAACTCATCTTGTTAAGATAAAGGATATCTAATAAGAACAGAAAAGGCAAGAAACTCGGGTAGGAAAACTCAACAATTTTCACATGAAATTGAGTTATGCACAAAAAAGGCAAGTAAGACAAGTGCTAAATAAACAACCCAGAAAGAAGAGATGGCATCAAAGTCAAACAGCAATCAGCAGATCTGGAGCCTTTCCATAGCCCAATTACAAACTTAAGCTCCCAGTAACAGATTGTAAAATCTTAGTTACAGCTCTGTCTCAGCTTAAGGGGAAGACATTAAAAATAACTACTGGGGCTTGAGGCTTTACTGTTCTTCACATTTCTGCATAATATTAGGACAGTGAAATAGCACTCACTTCATGCAGTCCCCTTTGCTCGATCTCACTGATACAGTGGACCACAATGGGAGGGATCATGGGTGATGTGTCTGGGACGTAGTCTGCGAGAACACCCTGAAAAAACAAAACAAAAACAAAGACAGGATATGGGTTAAGCAGCCAGAACTGTGATTAAATTTCAGTGGATCCACCTGCACATGAAGAGTAAAAATTGTATTACATACCTCCCCAATTTTGACTGGTGTGCCACCCAGGTTGGGGATGCATGGTAGAGGGCAGCGCTCACGACACTCGGGGTGCGAGACCACCCTGCAGTCCCTGCACTTCAGTGAAATCTTGCCAAACTTGATCCTCTTTCCGCAGGGCACACAGGATTCAGGCTTAATGACCTATAAAGACATTCCACAGGAGACTGTGAAGTTATCTACCATATATATGCAGCTAAAGAAGCAGAGACACTTTGTTTAATAGCGATACAAATGAGCAAACAACACTGTCAATATGGATGCCAACATTTTTTTTGAAGCGCAGGGCTGGGTAATTTATTTCCCATGGGGCCGCAAGAGAAACTGGGACTATTGTTGAGGGGGGTACCAATAAGCTGAACTCAATTCTGTTCAATATTAATTTTATCTTTTCACAAGCATGTTAGTGGAGGTCACCACAATAGCCCCAGTCTCTCATGTGGCCCCTTGGGGAAATTAATTGTGCACCCTTGCTATAGCAACACTAAATTAAGCCAATAAAAAAATAAATAATTTAACATATTCAATTCTTAAAATATATAAGTAAATATCCCTTTTACTTTTTCAGCTATTGCTGTATAATGGCAAAACATATTTAATTTGGAGATAAAGAGAACACTCCTTTGATCTGAAAGGAAAATGTGCGTTTCTAGTTACATTCAGTCAGTGCTGTTCTTTCGCATTAATGTCATTCTTACAGTTTTGGAGACAAACTCATGAAGGCGGACGCCTCCATTGCTTTGTGGAGTACTAGGCGCAGCTTTCATCTCTAGCTCAGGGTTGGCAGGCTGCTTGAAGACATCCTCAGACTTGACAGATTCAGAGTCCCATTCCATAGCAGCTGAACAGGAGAGATAGAAAATAAATACCTGCTTGTAAAATAGCACAAACCTTCATCGTGCAGTTCTGAATCACTCCTACTGCATAATGAAGTTTTTTTTCCAACACATCCAACATTGTTTTTCCATTAAATTATGTGTTATTACTTTTGCTAAAACCCAACAGAGCCCCATGTTGTTATCTTGTTAGCCGAGTAGATGATTTTACTTACTGAAGAACAAAGTTAGCTGGATGAAACTAAGAACAATCATTTGAGCAGGCTGGAATATAACTCCAGCATAGATAAGCCATATCGTTAGCTTCATAGCATAATTGCCTAAGTCATTTGACTAAGTCAATGACTTAGGCACTTATGCTATGAAGCTAACGATATATAAAAGCAGCGTCCACAGATATTTTAGCTGTATACTACCTCATAACAGACATCTTACCAGTCTTTCTCCTGCTGCGGGTCCAGTATGGAACAGTCTCAATGGTAGAAACCGCCTCAACAGATCCTCCATTTGCAGGAACAGTCACTGTGGTCTTTGTCACAATGGCCTCATTTCCCTGTCACAACACATAAGAACAGTCAGAATATCCAAATACAGCCAAACTACATCAGGGCACAGCAATGAGCTGCAAGACTTGGCTGCAATCTGCCATCAGCATTTGGTTGCCAAAGATAACAAAAATGATGAATGATTAAGATCATGTATGATATATGAAAGCAATACCCAGAGCTAAATAAATAACCTACCATCTCTGAAGTTTTTCCTGTTGATCGAGACCTTTTGGAGGCAACTGGAGGACCATCAACATGATTTCTCGAGGAGCGCTAAAATCAAAACAGAACTTTAACACTCTCGTTTCCATTACATATAAAACAATGTCATCACTTCTCAAATTTGAAAGAGCAGAAGTAACACACCCTTTTTTCTCGTTTCTTGAGTCGCACTGTCCTCACAGTGGAGGAATCCCAATCCTGTCAAGATCGAGCATGTCATTAACAGATTTCAATTATTTTCATTGATACCGACAGGGACAACATCCACAACAATCTGGTATCTACAATGTATTAGTGTATGCAATTTCTCAGGAAACACTTCACTTTATATTTCAAAGTTAAATGGGAGAAGGAAGCAAATATAACACCAACAAATGAGGATCGCTAAAATATATGTGAAATAAATGTCAGCACCTCCAGTCGTAGCCAGTGGAGAGAATTCTCATGGACCTGACAATGTAATTATAAATTGGCTGACCACTATCTTGGAAATGTCCAGCAGTCCAATCTTACTGCTCAGAGATAGTATCATAAATTGAAGACACTAAATTTGAGAATGTGGCTGGCCTTGTAAAAGAAATGAAAAGAGTTTGTAGAGATACATTTCAGAAGTATTAATTAAAATGGCTGTTATATATGAGATAAGGAGAAGATTGACTGATAATTATATAATAACTATATCATATTAGACAATTCTTCCTGTGGTAACCATAGTTTTGAACATTGTGCACTGATCATAATCGATTTTTTCATGCGTGAACATCTGGCTTGATCTGGGGTCTGGAAGGACTTGATGGACTAGTCTGGACTTCCATTCATTTTCTTTTGTTGATTTTCCACAGGTGCGTGGGTAGACCCCTGGGATTAATTCAAAAAACAATCACTATCATGTACTTAACTAGCCACTGTGTGCTTCATGTATTACCCCAGGTGACCTGTTTTGATCTGCTCTGTCTTGTGAAATCTGTTTGCTTCTTTGAAACGCAATGATAAAAATAACGTTCAAAAAACAATAAAATAGCACAGTAAAGCAGTAATACAATAAAGTACACAGTAACTGTGTGCTTTATTGTATTACCTACCCCTTGTGACCTGTTTTATTTTGCTCTGTTATGTCTGCTCCTTTGAAACAAAGTGATAAAAATAAAGTAAAAAAAAAAAAGTTTCAAAATTAAAGGGTTTTTTTCCCCATACATTCAAGTTCTAACTTGTAAAAGAGAAATACTTACAAGAGAGTCATCTGTTTTGTCATAGCTGATATCTGACAAGATGGAGCCTGATTCATCTATCGTCATCAGTCTATCAAGAGCAACAGAAAATATGCATCAGATCAGCTAATGCTGTTCTTTTACTCACATGTGTCCCACCTAACTTAATGGCTGATTCAAAACTCTAAGTAGTAATTCAGTAAAAAGGCTGAAATGTTTAGATGTACCCATGTGTAAGAGAAAGTACCTTAAAATCAAACAATCAGTAATCAGAAATAAGAGCTTTACATTAAACAGCTTGAATTTAACATAAAACATCTTGAGTTACTTACCTTCGGCTGGTATTAAGGTTGGTTGTTGCCTGACAGTTTGTGTTCAGGAAAGCCAGAGCTGAGCGCTGTTCTGCACTCAACTGGATGCTGTTACTGGATCCCTCACAGGTCAAGAGGTCCCGGATCAACTGAATTTGACGGTCCTGTATCATAGAAATCCAAGCACGACACAAAAATGAGTCAATTGAAATCACACTGTAGCCTAAATTGACACCAACAACAAAGAAGGGTTGGCAATGAGGGTCTAGTCATCCTTCCTACCAGTGTCTCACAGTCTGCCTCAGCCTTTTGTCTGCGCCGTATCTCCACGTCTACCTGGTTGCGGGCATGCTTCAGTTTGACCTCCAAGGCTCCCCTCTCAGTCTCCGTTTTTCTCAGCATCTCTTTGCATGACCCCAGTTCATGCTCAGTCTTTAGCCATTTGCGACGGCAGTCATCAAAGTTTTGTGCCATCTGAATAAAGTCTAGGGGGGAAAATGGGAGCATTAGTATAGTCTATAGGGGCCTGAAGTGCCTGTGTGAATTAACAGAAGGTAAAGACAACAGAACCTGTAGCCATGATATACTCACTGGGTTCAATGTTCTCACTGAGAAGGTCAACTTGCGTCCTCATCCTTTCATATAAGCTCTGGAGGTTCAGCACCGCAGTCTCCATGGTGTCTTACAATTTAAGGCCCTCTGAGAAGAAATACATTTTAAAGTTCAACCACACAGAATACCGTGGATTATCTAGATTTTTTGCTAGCCGCCTTTCAGTTTTGCAAGTATTTTAACCAAAACAGATAACTTGCTGTATTGGTATGCTCACGCAAATATGTGTTTGCCGTTATGTTGAACACGCTGGCTTATTTTGCTTTTCTTCTGACGCCAGGAAAGACTAAACGCTCTATTAACCGCACACTGCCTAAACAACATGGCGTTTACGATGGCTCTGAGTTTAGGTGGTGTATCTCCTCCATTTGCAAAATTCAGAAAGCAACAGTTACCTACATACCTGGAGAGGCGTTGTACAAAAAAGCCTTTCGGTGATATTTAGCCACCACACTGCTCTTTTTCCGTTTCCTTTTTTTTTTTTAGCTGTTAGTTTTTCGAACCTTTGTCCACATCCTTCGGCAGCTACTGCCACACTGAGCGGGTTGCATTTCAAATTTCACCGCTACCCAATGAGAGATGAAGACGGCTCGGGTGTGAACGCAAAAAATAGATGCAACTTCCGTGTTTGTATTTTCAAAGTAAAACCCCCGTAACGGCCAGTCGCTTCACAGGTAAGCGAGTAGATTTGCGTCAGAATGGGTAGAACTGATCCAGTGTTAACCCTAATGATAATACATTTAATATTTAGCAATCAAATAAGCGAATAAATTTATAACAAAGAAGAAATGAGAATAAAAAGTAATACTTCCGGTCATATCTTTCAAAAATAGAGACCCGTGCTTTTTCCCAAGAGCACGTAAGTGGAAAAATAACGACTTCCGAGTTTGGACTGTTAATGCCGTTATGCTGCGGCTGTCAAAACACAGACACTCTATAAAACATATACTGCTCATGCTAGCAAGTAATATGGCCAGAATCTGCAGGGCCACGGATACACCAAAAACTATAATTACCATCCTTAACCTGTTTGTGTCCAACAGAGGTCATAATTCAGTTAAAGTTTTGTTTTTAATATAGCACCAGTTCGCGACAAGAGTCGCCTCAAGGCGCTTTATACCGTAAAGTAAAGACCCTATAGCTTTCTGGAGAAAATCCCCCAAATCAGGCAGCCCAATTTGTGCAAGCACTTTAAAGAAAAAAACAACAACTCCCTTTTAACAGGACGAACCCTTCTGCACAACCAGGATCACAGCAGGGCAGCTAAGAATTTTACACTGTATATCAAACTCTTCCGTGTCAATTTTTGATTATTGCTTTGCTTGAAATTAATTATATATTTTAATGTTTTTAGAGCATAACGTCCCAAAGGGCTTTCGCTTAGACTGTGTTTATTAATTTTTATGCATAATTTATTATTGAAATTTTTTTTAAATAAACCTATAAAAATAACTATCTTCACCTTATAATATGGGTATGTTTCTATTCGACAGGAGTGCAAATAGTTTCCCTTTTTCCATAATAAATGTGTTCTGTTCGACCCCCTAAAACACACATCCTTAACTTTTAACTTTTCCAATCATACTTTTAAAGCAATACTATTCTTCTCTGGCCATATTATATTCATAATTGTGTATGAGCTAATCAAGTCATGACAGATGGGCTAAATGTGTCTATAGAAAGGTCCTTGCCTATTGTGGTTCTCCTTATATTAAAATAGGCGTTCACTGCGCTTTAATTTACTTATAGAGGCAATAGTCACGCTATTAAATTATAGCACTAACCTTTACCTGTGCTTTTACGTTAATCTGGCTTATATCACCTCCAACATGTTTTATTGTTTTATAATTACGCATTTTAAAGGGGGACTGGAAAAGCTGAACAGCTGGAGTCGCCTACGGTTGTATTTACATGCCCAACAATGTTTTATCATGATTAATAGCCTAAAAACAGATGAGTGAATGAACGAAAGGCACCCAACCAGAGAGAAACTGAGGCGGAGAGAGACGTTTAGAGGGAGTGGGTTGGTTGAGTGTGGGGAGGGGGACCACCAGCCCACCGAGGACAAACTTGCAAGAAGCAGAGGATACAGAAAAGGCTCCGCAAGACAACAGTGCAGCAGCTCGGCGAGTTTTGAGGCTACAGAGGCAGAGCAGAGCTTGCAGCGGATAACAATGATTGCAACAACTCAACAAAATATGACCACGGATCTGGTATGTGTGCATTTTCTTTTGTTTTGTCCGCACTTTTTTTTTCTTTCTTTTTAGATTCAGAGCACGTGTATGTGTGTGAGAGAAGGGGGTGTTTTGTGATGTGCAGTGAGGAATTGGTGTTTTTGCCTTTTCGCCCGTTCACACTTTTCTTCGTTAATATCCATCACCTGGACAGGCTTGACTCTGTGCACTGCGGTGCAGGCTGAGCTAACGTCCGGTCGTTGTCACTCCTACATTGTCTTTCTGTCCCATGCAGACTTTTTCAGCAAAATATCTGCACCAGAAACAATGCCCATTCCTCCAACAGTCAGACGTGAGAATTTGTTCTAAGAGACTGTCCCCTCCAGCGTGGACCTGCACAGTGATAAAGAGGCAGGCTGCGCTGTATGATTGATCAGCCCTCTGCTGCATAGATGTGTTGTCAATGAGCAAAGATTATGAGCCAATATCTTCTTTTTACACTTTAAACCCTTGCTAGTTATGGCACATACTCCATAATATCTGTAATTCTGATTCCATACAGATTCCCTATTCAAATGTAACATTCATGTATTTTCATGAGTAGACAGTTTTGCCTCTAAACAACTTGTGAGCTCACTGATATGCATTTACATGTAATGTTATTGCACAGGATGTGATCTGCAAGATTCATTTCTGCCTTTCATTCACCGATGGTGTGTAAGTGTGGTTGCGTTATAAATGGTTTAATGTAAAATTGAAAATACACGTAAGTTAGGTGGCATCATTTGTAAACTCTGAATTTAACCCTTAAATTAAAAAATAAATCTTGAATTATTCAGGAATTTTTATTGGCTGCTCTTCAGCAGAGTCCATTTTTAAATCTTGGCAAGTCAAATAATGAACAGGTCAAACTGTCACTCTTCTTGGGAAAGGGTTTCAATCAAGTGGTCATTAGAACAGGGCTACCCTGAAGGTGAAAGTGTTCAAGAGACTAGATTGAGTAGTCTAATTATATCTAATTAGTACGTAGCCTATTTGTGATACAGATCACAGAGATGTCTGGCATTAAATGACACACTAATATTTAAGTCTTTTACTTACAAGCTGATGAGAGGAAGTATTAATGAAATCATAGTCTAAAAGAATCTTTTATTATAATCCTTCTGCACTTTTGTCTCTTTCAGAGGGCCACAAACGGCTGTGAGGCTTATAAATATTCCATTAGCTGCAAGTGACACAGCATCTCAGTGCAGTCTCCAATCAATATGCGAAGCAATTAATGAGACAATAATATTTGTTCATTTTCAATAAGAGGGTTTGTTGCTGCTTCACTGGGTTATAGACTCTCACCTGTCTCAAGTCAGCGAAGTTCAAATACTATTGACACTATATAAAGCCTAGTATTACAAGACTGCAATCTACAGCCTCACGAGGCACCACCTGTCTCTTGGCCTTTGGACCAGAAAAGAAAAAAGTGAAAATAACTTGTGTCATGTGTTGGTGTGTCAAAATATTAGATAGAGAATGTACAAATTGGATTGTGGATTCCACTTAATGTGACAATCATCAACAAAATAAAGCATATTTGTGTCAGAAAAACACAGCGCTTTGTTTGTGGTTCAGTAAATCCCTGCCATTAAGGAATGCAACTAGCAGTGACAGCAATATTTTTTATCCTTAACGCTGGTTAAGTGCCAGCATGACACTGGGAGCTCTTACACTGAACCTATTACGTGTATATCATTTGCTGGTATCCCTTTAGAGCTTGCTAAAAAATGGCATGTTCGTTTTTTTTATTTGTACTGTAACTCTATATCTCACCCGTAGCTCTCCCACATGTGTTTCTACTGATGCTGCTTATTTCCTAAGGCAGGAGCTTGGCCACTTTGAGTGGCTGGACACGCTGAGGAAAAGCTCCCTTGTACAGCAACCTTTTGTACAGTAATTTTCGTGCGTGTGATGGGGAGCATGAAAAGAAGACAGGGCAGCCTTGCAGCAGTAGAGGCTAAAGCAGCCTTTCATTTCACTAAGGCTTTTGCTGCATTGTCTGGTAATAGCCTCGAGGGCAAAAAGAACTGCCCTGTTCCATATGGTGTCCTACCACCTACTGTTTTTTTTGTGGGGGGTTTTTTGTGGGGGGGGATAAGAAACTAAAAATCATAATTCTGGTGCAGTGAGTTAGAGCACTGAAGTTCATGAAAGACAGCCTTAGATACGGATCAGTCTTGATGTCATTACTACAGCAGTTTGGTTACCATTTATTCAAACTATGCTAAAGTTAGCAGTTTGCTCTAATGATGACTTTCATTTTTAATGAAGGGAAGGGGAAATATTGACAAGATAATGCATATGTGGGTTATCTGCAGATGTCCCTTGCAACCTGTTATTGTGAATCCTTAAAATCAGGAAGCTTTTGTTTATATCGAGGGCTGTATGTGACTGCCAATACATCTCTCCCTTTTATATGTTGGTAGTTATTTCGTTGATGCCTTCTCCAATGTTTTGTGTGCAATAAACATTACTGGCCAGTATTAAGGGATGGGGTGGAGTAGGGTGGGTGCCCGGAGGTATGCAAATCTACAAGCAGAATCCCTGAACAGCCTGCATTGGTTTCTTCATTCCCCTGCATGTGATTTATTGTTGGATGCCGCAAAGACACAGAAGATGGAGTTAAGGAGGTCTCCTGAGCCTAATTTATGAATTCTGAGCGCCGCCTGGATTCTGCGCAACCCAGTTGTGGTGCATGGCTGTGCAGACTGAGTAATTGTGTTTGGCGTGACTTGCTTTTGTAGTGTGCAAACTCGATCAATACAGTTCAAATTGTCTGATTTTGTGTGCACTTCATTGAGGAAAGGGGGCCAGTTTGTTTGTGTGCAGGTAAATAAGCAATTGCTTCTATTTAGTGTAAATTCTAAGTCGAAATGGTAGAAGGCACAAAACAGGCTTAGTTTTTGTGAGGTTCTTCCACTAGGAGCTGTCATATATTGCAGGAAACAGTGTTTAAGGAAGAGTGTCTATCTAAAAGTTTTCTCAGTGGCTGTATTCCCACTGTTAATTGTTTCCCATTGGACCTTGTACACATTATTGATTCTATGATTTGGCTGAATGAAAAGCCTGTGGCTCTGCTGGCAAATGTAAGACCTCTCTCTCTCTTCAAATTCAGTTCTGCATGGTTCGCCAAAACTCCTCTCACGGGGATGCCTTCAGGATGAGTTATCCACAGAGGTATTGCCTTTGATTTGCAATCTTGCACCCTCTGGTGTTTGACTGACACCACATCCCGGATTCCACTCCAGCTCGTGTGGGATCACGCAGGCTGAATAAAAAGACTGTCTATGTGTGATTCAGTTGTGGTTTGGCTCAGCAGAAAACCCACATGGAGATATTTTTGCTTGTCCGTCAGGGTGCTGACTGAGATAAACCTGGTCTGTCATACAGCTTGTCATCTGTTCGACTGTGACAGCAGTTTGTGCTGCATTAGGTTCCCACATGCTTTGTGACCAGCAGCCAGTAGGCACTAGCAGCTTCGCCAATGTTCACTCTGGGGATTCTGCTCAGTCTGTCTGCTCTGTACCTCATTTACAAGCGTGACAAAACTCCTTATATACTGAAATCTGGGATTCTCCCTGTCTGCCTTAACAACAGCGCGACCTTAATTGGAAGTATAGCTTAATGTCTGTGCTCAGGAGAATAATAAGAGCTGTGCATCTCATTAGGCAGATGTTCCAGGTCTCATATTGCTCATATAAAGAGAGAAAGGACGTGCAAGTGTAGTGGTATCAGTTAAGTGAAGACTTTAGTTGAAAATACCTGTTTTGACTGAAATAACAATGCAGTTTTATTTTATGCTTAATAATGACTGCATTTTACAGCATATCCACTGTTTTCTTATAGACCTTCAATTTTTTTATAGCAGTTTTTCAAACTTTTAGCCAAAATTGCTAACTGTGCAATATGATTCAGTAACTGTACTCTACCAAAGTCTTCACATACTATAGGTTTTTTATCTACCAGAAGCAGACTGGGGAGCAATTGTTAACCAAGAGGGCAGGAAAATGTGATAAAACAGTGTTAGACCAGGCAGGAGATACACAGCCTTCAACATTAATCTCCTAGCTCTGGCCTGCACAGAAAGTTCAAACATCGCTTACAAGTTGTCCCTTCAGGTGTAACTGGTTTTAATTTTGAACATGTTACGATACTGCAGCCGAGCAGATCTATTAAAGATGAGACCTTGGCAGGAGTTTTGTGCTGGCAGGCCCTGAGTGTGAAAACATGTAATGTTTTAGAAAGTGGTAAAAAATGTGTCTCAGAACTAAACTTTTGATGCAGTTGGACCCATAAAGAAACACACATGGAAATGAGTTTTTCCAGACATTTTAACTCCAGCTATGTAAGTACATCGTCAGTTTTCAGCAGTTTAATAGACTAAGTATCGGGGGCTTTAAATCAGACAGTGAAGAGAGGTAAGGGCACATGTGTGGGGGAGAGAAAGTACTAAGATATTAAAGGCTGATGTCAAGGATAGTATGACACAGAACTGGGGCATCTGGTGTCATGCAGGGAGCACGGAAGAGCAGCAATCTGTTGACCAGTGCACCCCATATGCCCTTCTTCCGCTGCCCTCCTCTTGACAGCCTGGTGGAAAGTGATCAGGACCAGCGAGGTTTTGAGGGCCAAGTCAAAGGGGTGAACAGAAATAATGAAGCCTGAGTTTTATGGCTGCTTTGTGACTGAACTTTCACACTCCAGCAGACGCGCGGCTCCAGCAGTGCCAGCAACTCATTATGAGGGGAGCAGGGCACAGCCTGGGAATCACACACAATTGTGTTTAATTGTGACTGATACTGATGCAGGCTCATTCTATCAGTTTCCCCTGATTGCATTCGGAGGGTACACGAGGACTAGAATCTAAAGTTTGAAATTTTTTTCTCTTGGTAATTGCTTGTTGTTTGTTGCTCATCATATTATCTTCTTCTTCCTTTTATTGCCTTTTTAACAACTTCATCCAGTGCTGTTGTTTAAATCCCGACACACAAAGCAGCTCTTTGGAGGTGAAGTATGAGATAGCTTTTTTTTTTTTCTATAAATGCACACAAGAACAACACATTTCTCAACAACTCTTTAACTCATCCCCCTCTGTTTTAGCTGTACCACATGGCCCATCAGTCATGTAACAGGTGAAATGAAGCAGAGATAAAAAAAAAAAAAAAGAAAAAATTACGGCGTGGCTAAAATTGGTGCCGCAATTAAAGACATATCTCTCATATGCAGCAATTTTGTGCTGTTCTCATATGGAAAATTGGTGTAATTCAGTGAGAGCCCTACGATGCTGAAGGCTGGTCTTAGCCCCCTGAGCCTGTCGGGGAGAAATTTCTGTGACTGTGGAAATGAAGCAGCACTAATGTCCTCCTCCTCAGCTGTTCTCGCATTCATCACAGTGTTTGTGTGTTTGTGTACTCTTCAACATAAGGACCTGGGCAGTACAGATGGTCCTCCGAGGAACTGGAAGGGCATAGGGATCGCCATGGTGGTGATCCTAGCTGTTATGTCTCTGGTCATTCTCTCCGTCATCCTCCTCACACCTGGTAAGAATGTGGACAAAGAAAATGGTTAAAATAGTGGGAAAGATGTTGGGGAAAGTAAAAGTATCATAGCAGAGAGGAGATGTTTTAAGGAGCACTGAAGAACCTCTAATGCAGTGCTGATTGCATACACTCCTCATAAGTCTATAGTAGGGCAGGGAATATATGAGGCCAGCAGCCAGGCAGCTTAGCTTAGTTGCATAAAGACTGGAAACAGAGGGAACCAGCTGCCTTCTTTCCAGAAGTAACAGGATCCTGCTACCAGCACCTCTAAAGCTCACTAATTAACGCTGTCTCTCCTGTTTGTTTAATCCTGACAAAAAAACACAGTGTAAATACAACCGTTTATGGGCTTTTAATCTAGGTGACAATTTCTTGGCCCTGAGCAGTTGCCAGGCAACCAAGGACAAATTCAGGAAGCTATACAGCCAAACTAGAGAGAACATAAAAACCTCCAAAAGTGACTTCTTGGGTTCACATTTTAGATTCAGTAAAGATTAAACAAACAGGATATATTCTGTTAACCCTTAAAGCACCGTGCTATGATTTAAAGGTCCGACTTTGTGATGGTTAATAATAGATTAGTTCACACACTCAGATACTGAATTCAATGACTGAGTGAGGTGGCTTCTTTGGGCTACTGACAGTTCTGCGTGGACAGCTCTGGAGTCTCATGAAACTCTTAATGTTCTTCTTCAAGAGAGGAGAATTATTATTAAATTTAAATAGCAACATGGCTCCATAACTGAGACTTATGTGGTAATGAGACATCTGCCCTGTGCTCATAATATGGTAATGACACGTACAAATATTAAATGCACCAATGCTCCTGTAGCTGTACTGTGCTTGATGCCATACTGAGTCCCTTAAAGAACTGAGATGTCTGTTTTACTGCTGATAATTTTAGGCAAGCTCGCAGTGGTACTCCCCCCCCCACATCTTTACATTATAGAAAAATATTCCACTGAGTGTTGCAAAGTAATAACAGTAACTTTGAGTATGCAAAATATGAATCCAAGATGAAGCAGGAATGTAGGCCAAGTTGCGAAAAGCCTCAGACTTTGCATTTCTGTAAACAAAGGAGAGTTTTTGATGTGCTAGTTATCGCTGTCTCTTTGCTTTTAAAGACGAGTCTCACTTGTTACTTCGCTCCCATCTCACGATGGAGGACCTCGAGAGTGAAGAATTTAAGATTCATAACCCCTGTGTGGCATGGCTGAATGGTAAGGATCCATATTCTCACTCACAAATCACTCTTCATTGATAAAGTCCTCATAACAGTCTGACGCCTCTTTAATGAGGTCACCTACGACTGAGCCACTGGTTTGCAGCAGCAGCCACTGGTTCTGTTCTTTCATTCTAATAGCACAAGACCTTCTTCTGTGAACTCAACCTTTTTTAGAGAACGAAGTTGCTCTTCGCACCAGAGAGGGACATGTCCTGTCGTTCAGCCTCACCAGCAACATAACCACAACTCTGCTGGACAACAGCTCCCTGGTGAGTAACAGGAACACTAAACTTTTAGAGAATAGATTTCAGTATACACAATTGATCATATCCACAGAGGCCTGGGCACACTGATGCTCAAATAGACAGATTAAGAGGAGTATGCTGTATTTCCCACTGCTCCACATCCCACACTTCAGACAAAAAAAGATTTGGAAGAGTGACAGCATCGTCTAATTTCCCCCCCAATCTGGCTGCTCTGTGAGCCCTCAATACGAGCCTTCAAAGAGAATTTCCCAAGCAGGGGCATCATTTTGAACGCCGCCTCTGCACGACACTGACAGACTTATGTGGGTCATTGCCGAGGAGCTTAAAGCAGGGCTGTGCTGTCAGGTTGAGAAGTCACTCCTCGGTTTTGGGATAGAGCGTTTTTTCATCTTTGCTGCTGTTTCCAATTCCAGAAAAAGATTTTTTTTTTGGTATGAAGAAGTATACAGGATTTCCTTAAATAAATGAATCGCTGAGACAGATCCACCTAAATATAGTGTCTATCCTTAAGATAAAAAATTCACATTAAATCAGTAAAACTTTATTTCCAAGAGTTTCGTACCTGTATAAGAGACAATGAAGAACGAGTGAATGAAGATTTTAATGAAAGCAAAAACATGGGAAGCAAAAGCTAGATCACCACAAGCCTTAAACACATGGCACATGTTCTCATGACACAAAACTGGCTTGTAAGAGGGATTTTTAATTAAGTCATGAATTATGGAGGAAGTCAGTAATCTGAAGAAGGAATTAGTGTGACATGGAGTTTTAGCTAGAAAATGTCCTCGAGAATTTTAAACTAAACTATAATCGTCCCACAGCTACTTGGTTTAAACTAGAATATAAAACATTAAAACTGTCGAAATGTGAAGGAGAAGAGTAGATTAATGTTTGAAGGTATGTAGCTTTTTTATAGCACTGAAGAACAAACAGTAGTTTTGGTTATTTGTGAGTTTTCTGTGTATATCTTGTTACACACTGAATAAAAGGACTGAAGAAATCTTTGTTTTAGTGAATACCACAATAGTGAAAAGAAGACTGATATTCTGTCGGCAGTGATTTATATTTGATGGTCTTTGGCTTTGTTCTGGATACATGAAAGGCTGGAGACCCCGTACACAACAGAGGAAACAAAAATTACAGGATATATGACGGTTATTAAGTTTAATGTGTGTGTGTGGCTCAGTTTATTCAATGTCACTTGGAAATACACGTTATTTCCACGTTATTTACATCATATTCTTTCCTCTGTGACTTTATGTGGCATTTGCAAGATGTGCAGAAATCACAAAATTATAAATGCATCATCGGCATCATAATAATGGGCTGCTTATGTTTCCAGTAAAGCAGCTATAGAAAGTACAAGACAGACATGATTCTTGAGGAAAAACTCGACATCAGAGAATAACAGTCACAGGCTTTATTTGAAATGATAGAAGGCAGTTAAAAGTGGAATTATCATACTAAATATTCTAAAACATTTTGGAATGAAAAAGAAGATTTTCTAATAAAGCGTTGTTGTCTTTTTTTCTGTAGGACCTGACCACTACTCAGTTCCAAGTGTCTGCAGACAAGAGGTTTGTCCTCTTGGCATATAACATTCGACCGGTAAGTTGCCTTTGAATGACAAGTGGGCTCAGACTTCCCCAGAAAGAATCATCAATCTTATCCAGAAATTATCCAGGGTCATGAATTATCCACTAGTATCAAAGACAAGCTGTTATGACTCACAGACCACCATATGTCTGACAGGCCACTAGTGACAAGCAAAACAATTGTGACATGCATCCTGATCAGAGCCTCAATGAAAAAACGAGGAGAAGAGCAAGAACAGAAGGAGTGTGAGGAGAAAAGAGCGTGTGAGTGAGCTCATTTATGCAACTGCAGCAATCTTCAGCTCCATAACACCACTTGCTCGATGACTGGGTTAACATATGAGGGGCTGAATATTTAAACTGGCTGATGGCACGACGTGCAGGGAGTTGACGAAAGCTTTGAATGTGATTGCCGTGAAGAGTTTAGCACACAAGTGCAAATGGGGGATGGGGAGATCAAGGAGATGAAGAGGTGAAGTTGGAGCTGCAGTAATGAAATCACCTCTGCCTGTTCGGGGGGGGGGAGAATTTTAATGAGAATCTGACGAGAATCTCGATTGCAGGTGGTTTCAGATCAGCGCTGGGGTGGACAAAACACAGATCTTTTGCTCACTTTACTTTTAACACCGCGTAGCTCTGTGTCTCCACCCCCCACCAGCCACCTCGCTCTCTAAATGCCCTCATGGTTAATAAATAGGTGAATCTTTCTTCAAAGGGAAGGCAAGTTGTGTAATGTGCAAGTAATCGATGAGGCAAGAAAACAGAATTAGGAGGAAATGAAGGCTCTCAGCACATTTCCCTGAGTTTTTATTAACAATCTTTAAACAGATTTTTATGCTTTCTCGGTCTCTTCTTTATTCAACCTCACAGCCTTTTCCATTTCTCTGGGTTTCCTTTAGAGACCTGCTTTTGCTCTAATCACTGCGTATCATATTTTCTCTGTGTGGGGGGAACGAATGAGCCTGTTGCTGTGTTACAGCATCATCACAAACACAGTGCATCCATTCTAACTAAATTATTGAGCGGTTAGTGGGGATTCAATCAGCTTTCACACATTTCTATAGAGAAAGGGCTCAGATCCGTGCCCAGATTGTGGGTTGCTTTGGTTGATCGTACTCTATGTCATTAGCATACTTCCTTTGATATCAGCAGGAAATGTCCTGTCTAATCTGTATGCTCAGAGTGTGCGCATACTCGAAGAAATCAGAGACAATAGGCATGGCACCTGGAATCGTTTGTTTATTTAGAAATAAATTTCTGTGTTAGCATGGCTGGCATATTGTCAGTGTGCGCGGGGGCTATTCCTCCTCCATGCTCCTCTTTTCTGTGGCTGCCTCCTTCTTTCTCCTGCTTCATCTTCCTCACTCTCACTCACTTTTTTCTGTCTATCTCTGGGGGGATTTGTGCTGACTGAAGCAGTTTGCGCCAGGCAGCGGCTTTGCCGTTCAGAAGAGCAGATAGTGGTAGGGAATGAGAGGAAAAAACACAGAAAGCAGTGGGGAAAGGCAGTAACGATGGAGGAGTTTGCAAATGGGATATGCATCGCTTGACCTTAGATACAATGCCCAGTTGAAATTAGTCAGAAAGAATACCCAAAAATGTCTGAGATACTAGAAGGAGAGAGCTGTAGTAGAGAGAGAAATGTGTGTGCAGGCTATGTGTAAAGTTAAAAGGCTTCTTTGGATTTTGTACTACCTCTAGAGGCTTTAGGGGAGAGTTGTGCCCCGTGAGTGAAAATAAATGGATTTTGATAAGAGAGTATGTGCATAAGTCAGTTAGGGAATTTTTCCACACATAGGAACAAGAGAAAGCAGGTTTCCTACAGGAAAATATATTTTCTTAAAGCTTATTTGAATTAAAGAGGTTTGCCTTAAGAGTTTCTTTTCTGTGTGTGTGAGAGCAGAAAGGCAAAAAAGAGAGGACGTACATATTTTCAAATGAGTGATGTTGAAATAGTTCAGCGGCGGTGGAGGTTACCAGGATTGATGAGCGGAGGCAAATGAACCGGTGCCTGCCAAGACAGTGTAGTTTCGGGACAAATAAAAAGCAAAGGGAGTTGGGTCTGCACTCTGCAGCAAACCCTGATGGGTGCTTGTATCAAAGGCAGCGCATTGTGGGGCTGCTAAGTAATGCATGTGAGGCAGGAACAATGTTGAGAAGGAAGGATGCTATTATCTCCGCATTGTGAGTTTTACGTTGTACAAAAGCCTCTAATAACTGTGCTCCTGCAAAGGGTGCTGTAATCTCTATACGCAGTCTTTGTCACATTATCCAGCAATATCTTCTGAGAATGTAATCATGTGTTGTGCCCATACCCCCCTATTTGGCAGCATGGAGGGGGTGGGTAGTAAAAGGGAGGCTGACAGGCAGCACGATCTGGAGGATTTATGATATGTTACTGGCAACCACATTAGAATTCACTCTGCCTCTTTATGACAGATGCTCTCACTCTCTCTTTCTATTTATCACACAAACACACAATAACACAGAATCTGCCAGTGATGTTAAATCACAAGCAGAATCTTTTGGTTTCTAAACAAATCACAAATAGCTGATTTGGTATGGTGCTGACAGCAGTGCTGCCCCCTTTGGTCTTGAAGACTGATACCCCCCTTTAACGTCCTGTCGCGGCTCCTTTCACTCTATCTTCTTCCCTCACTTTCCCTTTTGTGTCCACCACTTCATGTTATCCTCTTCCTTTTCTTGCTCCTGTTTTGTGTTGTGAACAGCTCTTTTTCTGCTCCACCTAATGCATAGCCCCTCATGCGCAGCCGTTATGCTACAATCAGATTTCGATTTCATTTAGATAGCCTTAAAATTTATTTCCACTCCTTTATCCCTGCAGCTTTAGCGCTGTGTCATTCCATTCATGCATTTTCTAACAACAGACAGCACTGAAGAAGGGGGGAAAAAAAATCCAATTTCACTACTAATTGTGTTGTATAGAGGATGTGACATTTAATTTCTTTAGGGATTGGTTTTCCAGGTGGCTGGGGCCCTTAGTGGCCAGTGGGCAAATGCTGCTTCCAACTCTTTGCTTGAAAAAAGAGGTGTGCAAATCAATATTTTGCCTTGAATTCATTAGCTATTGCTTTGATCAGTTGCAGTTAAGAGACACACTTACATGCACAAATACGTTCACACACGTGTTAATTTAATTATTCAGAGCTTCTGATGCTTTTCTAAGGTTTGCGACACAGCTGCCAGCCACTATAGAGCTCAGTGTGAAGGATATTAACCTTAACGATGCTGTTTAATGGGAATGTCTGTCTTCATTTTTTGTGCTTTTCTTTCACATGCCATGTCTTTGGTGTTGTCTCTTTTGCTCAGTCTTGAAGGTCCAACTTTCTCTTATTCACTTGAGATCTCAGTTATGATGTAATATGGATGAAATTGCTGCCAGTAGTTTAATGACTCCTGCAAATTAAGTCCATATCACTAAGACGTAAAGATGTGATTGGCTCAATAAAAAGTAGGGGAGTGTTAAAATACCATCTACTAAAAATGATTGCATATGCAAATACTTACAGCACGAAGCAATTTTCCACTTCCATTCTAGCTTAGGTGAAAGAATAATATTAAATATAACTATTATCAGTGAAATATTTATAGGCTCACTAAACCTTTACCTTTGTAATTTTGGAATAAAATTATGCTGCTCCTTTTTGCCAGGTAATAAGCCACTTGACTCAGTCTTTGCAGTGATTTCAGAAGCACTTAGATGATGCAAACATAGCTCCTTGTTGCTTACGCTTAACTGTAAAATTTTTTTGTCATAATATTTGTCTCATTTGCATTTAACCTTAATTGTACATGCTCAGGTGCATGTGTGAGCACTAAAGTATGTGTTTTCATCTATGTGCGGCACACCTTTGTGCATGATATCCTCTACCTTTTTCAGGTGTTCTCTCAGTCCTTCACTGCCTCCTATGCTATCTACAGTGTGGCTAATGGGTAGGTGGAATCATCACTGCTAATGCATGGGCTGCACTGGGCATGAGCGTTACCAATGCAAGCAGACCTGCAGATTGGAAAAAAAAAAAAAAACTTTCCCCAAAGCGTGTTTCATTTGAATCAGTATTTCATGTTTCTTTCAGACGTCCATTCATTTGTCAGTGTTCTTTCCAGGCTCTATAAGGTTTGTATTGTACTTCAGATTTCACTGCCTGAGAATCATATTCAGCATTATCTCTGGGAAAAAAAACTCTTTGGTAGCTGTGAGTGATCCCTTGAAATTCTAAGGAGTTATTCTGAAAAGGATTTCTGGAGGACCTGCAATATTGCCCGAGTATGCCTTGGAGAAAAATGTTTGCCTGTCCTAAGGAAATAAAAAAAAAATTGTGGCTAGAAATATAGAAAAAGAAATGTTGCACTCTTGCATGAATCAGCCCCGTTCTCTGTTTCATTTTCCCTCTCTGCATCTTGCCCCTTTGTTCTCACAGTGCAGTAGCTCCCTCAAGGGCAGGGCTTGGATGGACCTTGGATGGCTTCAAAGAGGAGAGTGTTCCCTAATGGAGGGCTTATGTTTGAGTTTTTGTGTGTGTTTCAGGGATCTGCTTGAACTCAGCCCTCCAGAGGGGCAGAAGGCAGCATTACAGTACGCTTCCTGGGGACCTCAGGGGAACCAGCTGGTAAGTGAGGGCCTTACTCATGTGTTGTCATCTGCATCAATTAAAACTGTCAGTATGGTGGAAGTGTTTATCACCCTTTAAAATCCAAAATAATGCTGAATGCCTCCTCCATTTGACATAATTTTATTCATCATAACGTCAAAGGTACAATATCTTATACAATGAACTCCACCTGAAGTGGCTGTCGCACTGTAATGGGGTTTTGTGCTCATAATACATATATAATTCATCTACCTGACCTGCAATGTAATTGGCTTTTGCTGCTATGTCAGTGCTCATCTGCAGCTTATTAACTGGCAAGTGAAGATGTATTGGCTCCCACCCGTGTGTGTGCTAGCCAATGATTCATTCATTCTTGGAGGGTGTCCGCTTCTCGAATCATGGAGCCAGCAATGAAGTCTGCAACCTTGCTGTCTTTGATAATGGATTGGCGGTGCTTTCTGTCTGTGCTGCTCATGCCAGGCCTTTGTGTTTGACGGAGATATCTACTACAAACCGAGTGTGACCAGCGAACCCCTGCGTCTTACATCCACTGACCAGGAGCAATACGTGGTGAACGGCCTCTCTGACTGGACTTATGAAGGTAAAATGTAGTTCACCTGCTGACTCTCCAGATTCATACTTTTACTTTGATATTACAATAGTTCTTTCTTCCAAAACAGAGGAGGTGCTGCTACAATATGCCGCCCACTGGTGGTCTGTGGATGGTGCCCGCCTTGCATACCTCAGCATCAACAACTCTGTTACACCTGTGATGGAAATACCTCATTTCTTAGGTGGTCTCTACCCCTCCAATGTGCTCTTCCCTTACCCTAAGGTGAAAACAGCTAAGCACTTTGCAGTCACCAAGTGTAGGCAGTTTAGAAAAATGCCACTGTTTCATCATTTGAAGTTGAGTTCGCAAAACTATAAAATAAACTATAAAGGGGAAAACAAAGGGTCTTTCTGAAGCTGCTGTGCCTCAGCCTGAACCAAAATAGCGGACTGACAAGTAGTGCAGTAGGTCTCTTGCTGTTTGCATGACTAAAAAGATTTGCTTTTATAAAGAGCATTCATTTCATATTTTTTAAGTTTATTTTATCTGGGGGGGGTTTTCTTCACAGGCTGGCTCAAGTATCCCATCAGTCAGTCTGTTTGTGGTGAATCTGTATGGTCCAGCTCACACTCTGGAAATGATGCCTCCGGACTCCCTCAGAGCCAGGTAGCACACCTTCGTAAATGCTGAAACAGAATAAGCCTTAAAGGATTCAAAGCACACCTGAAATTACTACACGTGTCCAAAGTTTTCTTGCTTGTTTTTCTTTTTCTTTCAGTTTCTTCGCACCACTTTCTAATACTTTCTTCATGTATCCTTTTTTCTTTCTTCAGAGACAACTACATATCCATGGTGACTTGGATCAGCAGCACCCGGCTCGCAGTTCGTTGGCTGAATCGTGCACAGAACCAATCTGTGCTCTGTGTTTGCGAGGCTACCACAGGGGCATGCTCAGAGGTGAGCGGTCATCACTTGTTCCACATTAGTAATCTGAGCACCTTCTGCTGCAATATACAGCTGTAATAGAATTTTTTGCTTCATTTACACAGTGTTGGGAGTTAAGATTGATTTCCTTAAGCTCCCAAATCTCCACTGACTGGATTAATATTTAAGGTCATTTGCTGCATGAGAAGAATTTTCAGTGATGTACTGCAGTATTTTAGTCCTGCTGCTCTTCTATAAATCCTCACAGATCTCACTTCAATATTCCAAAATATTATATTAAAAGGGACCTATTTTAATATTTCCTTCTTGTCATGTATACAGTACTGTGAAAAAATGTTAAGCGAGGCCTCATTTTGCTTCCAAGGCGCCAGACTCGCTTGTAACTTTTTGAAGAGGTCTTGAGCAAGAGTTCTCCAGGTTTTCAAAGTAATGTCTTTTAAAGTTTTTCTTTGGACATTGGCGGCTTTTTCCCTCATTTTCCGTTCGATCCTTGTACCTGACCGTTTTCAGAAGAATCTCTGTTTGTTTGTTAAGGCAAGTAACACAGAACGATGAATCATTCGAGCATAAAAGCGGCATTTAATTCAAGGGATGAACCACTGCTGTGTCTACACATAGCAGACAACTTAGCAAATAAACGAATTTACTTGTATCTCTGGGGACTTTCCTACTAGCAGCCTGTCCCGAGAAGCACAATTTGTTCTCATTTCCCATCTACAGAAGATGAACAGAAAGTCATGTACTTAGGAAATTGTGGGGAAAAATCCAGCAAACTCCTGACACAGGACTTAAGAGATCTATCTGGCCCTTCAGTTCATCCATCTACTGTTCACTGAAGCTTCATCAGAAATGGTCTCAGTGGAAGGGTGGCTGTCAAGAGTTTTTTTTTTAAGGAAAGGAAACAGAAAAAGAGGAAAAAGTCTGAGGTTTGTCAAGTTACAACCAGTGGATTCGATTTTGAAAATTTTGGTTCAAATCATCATCACTACAGTCTGATAGTTATAGAAGAAATGGGACTCACTCCCAAGGTGTAATATAATGACGATTTGTCACGTCCCGTGGTGTTCCTGAGGAACGTGAAAGGTGTCCGTCCGCGTTCTCAGGCTACGCGCCGAGTTATGGATGTAATCCAGTAGAATGACACTCCGCGGTAATATACGTTCCAGCCATGTATTCCAGCCCTTACCATAACCTTATCCCTAACCTTAAACAGCACTTTAACGATGTTAGATAGTGTTTCCCAAAGCCATTTAAGTAAAACAAACGTAAATGTGTAGATTCATTCCAAGCGGTTCTCATGTTTCCTCATTTTTCCAGTCACGTAATCCAGGGACGTGTTGGGTGGCCAGAAGCGTAATATATTGACGATTTGTCACCTAGCGTAAAATGTTAAGCTTTGGGAGTGAGAACATGTTGTGGACTGATGAAGACAAATTCAAAATATTTGGTTTGTATTGTCATCAGTATGTATAGAAGGGGTCATGTGAGAGATCAAACAGTGACTGTCTGCAGCTATAAAACACAGTGAAGGCCTCGTCATGGTTTTGGGCTGCCCTTCAGCCAGGGTTGTTGGAGATCTTATCGAAAATGAATTATGAACACAGAAAAGTACAGATTTTGATCCACCATTCAATACCAGAACAAATTATGTTTTTGACATATATACTGTATTTCTATTTATGTTTGCATGTTTCAGTACATTGCTGCATCTATTTCCCATTTTCCCAGAAAAATATGAGGAATTGAGGGGTGGCTCAAGACTTTTGCATAGCCCTGGAAGCCAAATCCTGACGTACTAGAGTGCTCTAAATGCTTGGTTTCTCGAAGTTTTTTTTCTGTGTGAGCACAAAAGCCCCGCCCATACAGTTCAGATCCTGTGTTTGTGAGGGGCAAGCAATCAAAAGAAAGCTGGCTTAAAGGAAGAGGAAAGGGAGCTAGAATGACTTGTGTGTGACTGTCAGACGATGTGTTATCAGAGGTTGCGCTAAAGCACGCTGTACTGGAGTCCAATAATAAAAACACATTAACAGAATTGACTAATCCTGAAGGCTAAAGAAAAAACATTAAAGAAAAAGTAAACATTAGAGAAAAGTTGAAAGAATGTAATCCATATTTGTTCAGTGTTTACTGCCCTCTCCTCTACTATTATCTATCTCTAATACACTGAGAGCCTCGGGTAACTCTATTCAATTAAAAAGTCTAAAGAATAAAAGCTGAACCCTAACCCACAACAATTTCTATTTTTACGCTATTTTCATTTGCTTTAGTTCACTTTTGTTGGTATAAAGCACTTTATAACTCATATAACTAATGTTTTTCTACCTTATCTGAAATTAAAATTCACAGAAACACAAGATGGCCATGGACATAATGCAAAACCAGCGACAGGTATGTTGTTCTTTTGTCCTATGAAATCTGTTCACTCCTCTTCTTCTGTCTCTCTTTTGACTGTGTCCTTTCCTTGGCAGGATGTGCCACTGTTTTCAGCAGACGGCTCTGTTTTCTATACCATCCTGCCAGCAAAACAAGGTGCTCGTGGAGAGTTTCGCCACATTGCTGGTCTTGCAGCCCAGGTCAGTTTTGGGAGGTTTTTAAAATAAGCTGTTGTTAACATTTTGGGGGAGGTCACATAAACGCACTGTGATTGCTAATCTCTTCAGCATAGAAGCTAAAGTGTGTTTTTCTCACCGTCTCCTCCATTTCTTTCACAGGCAAAGCTATTTGATTGCATTTATTTTCCCCCTAATTATACAAACAATTGAGTCTTTATCCCCGGAGTGATTTTGCAGATTAATATTTTCTTGGTCCTTCGCTGTTTTTATCTTTGCAGTTTATTTCCATTTTACAGCTCATTCATCTTGAGCAGGGTAATTAAACATGTTTAATGATGCTTTATAAGAAACATAAACTATGCAGGAGAAAATTATCTTTTCAAAGTTAACACCTTTGTAGTTTTTGGGCTCATATTCTGAGGTTTCTCTCCTATATCTCTTTAACTTTAGTTCCCCAAAAAAACGTAATAATTATAAGTACTCTGCCTGCACCTCCCTCTGTGTCAGTTTCTTCGATTGAACTTCATGACCCTTTCTTCGTGTTTGTTGTCGTCTTCTGGCGCATTCTTGCTGTATCCTTCTGCCTATTTTTAGTCAGCGAAGGTGTCTACTTCTTCATCTCTGTGTCTCTGTCTAACGCAGCTTGCCATCCCCTCTGTCCCTCCTCGCTTCTTGACATCAGGGAGCTGGGATGTCACCGTGCTCTGCGCCCTAGACGAGAAGGCTGGAAAAATGTATGTGTGAGCCACAGTGTGTGGTGCTGGGGCGAATACGGCTTTATCAGTGCTCTGTTTCTTACCATGAACACACAAGTGACAGCGGGTATAGTAGAGTCGAACACTGGCCATAATTATGCTCTGTGAGCTGAGAATAAGTTCTAGATGTGTCAACCTCTGGGGAGCAGGCTCTTTTATCAGGCTAAACACACGTGATTGTAATTAAAAATAACTAAAATGCCATTTTAACATGTAGGATTGATCTCGGTTAAATACCCCAAAGGAAACAGCTTTAACTCTGACTTTGGAAGGCATTGCATCGAATCTGAAGAGCGTAAAGGATTACTTAGACTGGACCAGAGCAGATTATGGCTTAAATCTGTCTTTATCCTGCTGGGGCCAGAAACCCCACATGAGCTGATTGACTGAGGTGTGAGCATGGCAGACAAGCAAAGAAAGGCAGTTATTTTCAGTCTCAAAGCCCCCAGGTAGCTGCTTTGTGCCTGAAGACAAGTAGTTCTGACTTACAGTGTTCTACTTACATTTGACACAAGTGTACAATCCTATGATTACATTTATACAGGAGTGGATGGTAAGCATGAGAAATACTGTACTGTGAGAAAAATCATCATTTCTAATTCTGCCTTAGAAAATATATATGGCTGATTTTTTATTACATGCTGGAGTATGTAAATAGCTGTAAATAGATTTTTGTCATGAATTATTGATATCTGGAATAATTAGGATGAAGCAGGGGCTCTCAGATGTTATCTGCAGTGCTAGGACTATACTGTGAGTAACGTGCTATAACTATGATTTGTTTTTGTCCTCCTCAGCTATTTCCTGAGCACAGAGGAATCCAGACAGAGCAGACACCTTTACAGGTAATGTTTGATCTGAAATTGTAATTATGGTTTGTAATGGATTATGATATATAATGGTTTGAATGGGGGTAAAGGCCCAGGGACCCAAAGGGTAGGCAGACCTTGATACGGAGCCTCTGTTTAAAGTGATGTTTGAAACCATTGAAAGATGAATGAAAGATTAAAAACCACTCCAAAAACACAAAGAGTAGTTCTCAGCTCAACTACTAATTAGAGATGTACTCCAAAACCAACTAAAATTTCGCAGCCTCACTTCTGGCTGTTTTGAATAACCTGCTTTTAACATTGTTTGTTGTCTCATGCCTTGTGGTGACCTTGGCTACCATTAATCCTTTGCAAAAAAAAATATTTTCATTTAATGAAAATAAACTTATCAGTTGTCAGAATCATTTTCTTAGCTTCATTTCCTTCTCTGACTTTAAGAAGGTGGTTCCCTCATTCATTTCACACTGGCTGTATAATTCTTTATGTACGTGGCAGCTAGTCTTTGCAGTCACCTAAAAAATGCATATTTAATTAAGACGTATTATCTATATTCACCTCTCTGCATTTCCTCACAGGTGATCTTAGTATTGATGTAAAGATTTTATTGCCTGTTTGTAAAATCACTGTATGAATTAGCACCTCCTAACCTCTCTGATCTTTTAACTCCCATCAGACCTTTGTTTTACTTTTTTCTTATTATTCATTACTGTTGCTCTTTCAGCTGGAGGGCATATTGGTCAACTTCTGTTGTTTTTCAAAGTGCTTAAAAATAAGTACCTGACTCTTGACCAAAGACCTGTTTTTCTATGTCTAGGTACAGAATGTTAATTCAGGATGTCGAAAATACACCCAAAAATATAAAAGTTACTTTACAGTACTTTATATTGCTATAGCAAGTCATGTTATTGTGGAACCTTCAAGATTAAACGTTGCATTAGGAGAAATGCAGTTATTGATACATAAAATGAAACTACAAAAAGGTCACTTAAGTGTTAAAATTGCTTGTCATAGACACTGACCTGATGCAGATTTTGTGCAACATTGTGGCAGTAGTCAGGGTAATTAGATATTTAGCTTATTAACATTACTTGTTCTAACATATAATTAGACCTATAGTCTGCTGCTCTGTTAGCAGCTCTGTGAGGCTGTTCTTATTTGCTAACATTTGCTAATTAGAAGATAACACAAAGTGCAGCTGAGGCTGATGGAAATGTCATTAATGCTCTGGGAACTTGGCCATAAACCGTGACAGACTTAATTTTTTATTTTTGCCTCAGGATGTTGCTAAATGAGAAATTAGAGGATGACCAAAGTAATTTTAATTTATCTCAAATGCAACATAAATGTCTAAGCCAACTTTATCACAATCCGGGCAATAGCTGTCAAGATACTTTACTTAAAACCAAAGAAAGTGGTGGGAATGTTAGCAGGATATCATGTGGGGGTCATTAATGTTTCTATAAAATTATCAAATAAAGCTAAGAAAGAGTAGCTGCACATTTTTGCATCAGCTGTATATGAGCCACACCAGCTGCTTGGGCCAGAGTCATTTAAGACAGATGATCTCACCTATGGTAAACCACTTGTCTGTTCCCTCATCAGCCTCCTAGCTTTCATATCTTTTTTATGAGCTTACATACCTTCGGGCTTGGGGAAATGCTTCACCATTATAGAGAAGGGAAGATGGCTTGCTTAAACTTTGTCTATGATTAATACTGTATGAAATTTGTAAGCACTGTGGTGGAGAGACATTTAGAGACTCAACACTGCCTAACAGAGCAATCTGTATAACGACTTTTACGTCTAACCTTATTGAACCCCATTTGTTTCTGAAAAGTCAACTCTGTGAACAGTCTGTCTCTTGACATTGACATTTTCCTTTATATTGCCCCAGTCATTTGTCCCACTCCTGGAGCAAATCAAACTGCTTTAGACTTTCCTGTTCTTTTGAAGTGTGATCAATAATTTCTTCTCTTTTTTTCAAAGCGTGGACTTAGATGGAGTGTTTCAGCGCCAGTGCATTACCTGTAACCTCATAGATGGATGCCGTTTCTATAAAGCCGTTTTCAGCCCCAATCAAACCCACTTTACACTCTACTGTTTGGGTAAATCACCCACGCACGTGCATATTTATACACATACAGGCTTGCATTGCTCAGACAGTTGGTTTTATAATGTCAATTTGAAAAATCCACAGGCCCGGGAATCCCTAAAGTGACGGTTCACAGTACAAAGGAACCCTCCAGTGAGTGTTAGATCTTCTTGTCTCAGTAATGGTAAAGTAATACACACATATACACATACACACCGGCTGTCTGCAGTTTCCCCAGACAGCCTACAGAGAGCAATACATTCAAGCAGAGCCTAAGTGTAAATCCATTACTGTCATGCTTGTGAACACTGCCCTCTGCTTGTGGCTCTCAGTTAGAGCCATTTATGTGAAGATGATATGGAACCAGGTGGCATGCTGCGGCTGTCTTGATGGGGGAAAAACATTAAGACAGTATTGGGGGGGGGGGGTTTGTTTGTCTTTTAATCTCCACAGGGTATGTCGTCTTGGAAGATAACAGCCGTCTGTCTAAAGCTCTGGAGGACAAACGACTCCCTGAGACTCTGTTCAGGACACTCTCAGCAGATAACCATGGTACCGCAAAGACACCGCTGCACTTATTTGTTAAACTCTGTTTGAAGAAGTATACTTAAGCAATCAGTTAATATCATTAGAAACAATGGAGCACTGGCAGAACAAGAATCTCAGCCTGGAAGGGACAACTGTAGTTAAGTATTGACCAAAGCAGTAATTCGTTTTAATTGTTTGTGAGTGATAGTAAAAATGTCCTTCGGTTGGGATGTAATTAGTAACTAAAAAAATAAATGCAGACAAATGTGTTTCTTCAAGCCCCGTTTCCTTTCTGTAGATCTGCACCTGAAGCTATCTCTGCCTCAGGGGTATGAGGCCAACCTGCACCCTCTCCTCATCATTGTGTAAGTATCATTAAACAAGCTTGATAAATGTCAGCTGCCATTTGTTTTGCAACCTGTGACCCCTAATCTTTTGATCGCTCGTCCGAGACTAACAGATTTCGCCACACTTGCTGATCTTATTCCTCTTGTTGTTCAGAGATGGCATTCCTGGCAGTCAGTCTGTAACGGAGGAGTTTGCCCTCGACTGGCCTCAGGTCTTCTCCAGCATGCACAATGTGGCCTTGGCCCGGGTGGATGGCAGGAGCGGGGTTGGCCGTGGACAGAAGACCACTGCTGTGGATCCGCGCAAACTTGGCTCAATGAGAGTCAAAGATTATCTGGCAGTTATAGAGTCAGTCCAATTATGCTAAAACAGAAGCATTTATAGATTAAATATAAAAACAAATCTTGGTAGTTGAAAAACTAAAGGTCTTTTACGTTGTTTCCGCAGGTTGTTAATGCAGCTGCCTTATATAGACGATCGCCGGATGGCCCTCTATGGAAAGGTTATGGCACTTTTCATTTTAGACATTTATTTCCTTTGGATGAAACTCATCGCAGATATAATTGATGTTAACACGTTTCATTTTCTCAATACAGGCATTTGGTGGTTATTTAACTCTCAAGATGTTGGCAGCAACAGATAAGCTCTTCCAGTGCTCAGCTGCTGTGGCACCAATAACTGACTTCAGGCTTTACAGTGAGCAGAGATCTTGTCATTAACTATTCATGTAACCGGGCTACGAAAATTGTGTCACAGCTCAGAGGCTGTTAATTTATCAGAGAAAAAATTTTCTACTGTTTGAAGGTGCTGCATTCTCGGAGAGGTACCTTGGACTTCCTGCAAAGGAGGAACATGCTTACTTGGTGAGACTCTAAAGTTAGTCTAGAACTGAGACATTCAGGAGTCTCAGTGTGTTTTGATGGGTTAAGAGATAACTTGAAGTTGATTGCAAGTTAATCACTAATAACTAAACCATTTTACCAAGTTGTTAATAACAATTTATGGTCATTTTTGAGACTTTAGTTTGCAGAGCTGTTGAATTGTACTGTGTTCCCTCACTGATTTATGAATGGTGCGAAATATTATAAATACATTGATGATAGAATTGTCCTGAACAAAAAACCACAGCCTCATGTAAGATTTCAAACTTGAATAACCACCCTTTAACTTTTTACCCTATTAAGACGACATTTAACGACCTCACCAGTAACCTTAATTATGAGTTTTGACATTTCAGTATATGATATGTATCAATAAATACATGATTTGATGACCATTAGATTAGTTTTTACTGTTTGTTTTTTTCAAAGATAGCCGTCAAGACCACCCTCACTTACTTCTCATATAGACACAGTAATTTTGCTATGTAAGCAACCCTGAAATATGACAGAAACCCAGAAACTGATTGTTCGGTTCAGAAAAGAGCTTAGGTCGTTTAAGGGTTACTTCTAGTCTACTTTCAAGGGGTAGAGAGTTAAACCAATACTAAACATTGAAACTTTTTTTTGTCAAGGAGGGATTTACTGCGGAGCCAGTGTGATAGACTGCTATTATTTCGCTTAGGTGTACCCAATATCTCATCCCCTTTTGCAATCTTTTCAGACTGCCTCCATGCTGGAGGAGGTTAACAAGCTGAAAGATGAGAACTTCCTCATTCTGCATGGAACTGCAGACGGTGAGATCATGTTCATTTTATGAAAAATGTGACAGCTATATTTTTGAGGGGTAAATTTTCCTTACATTATTTGTGGGTTTGTGTGTATTCATCCAAAGCAAGAGTACACTTCCAGCACAGCGCTGAGCTCCTGAGCCGTCTGGTAAAGGTGGAGGCCAACTACTCTCTGCAGCTGTACCCAGATGAAGGCCACATCCTGAGAGAGCCCCGCAGCATCAAACACTTCCAGCGGACAGTGGTGAACTACCTCCAGACCTGCTTGAAGCACAGGCCCCTCCTAGATTCCATAGAGGATGAAGAGGAGGAAGATAACTGAGCCCAGCGTTCCCCTTTCTTTCTTCTGAAGGGACACTCTAAGGATTGTATGCCATCTAATGCATTACCTTGAGTCGGATATCAGGCGCAAGAGCACAGGAGTGGGGACCAATCGCATCAGATCACCTCTTATAACTTCTGGAAACATTGATGTACTGTATAATGTGTTGCACAGTTCCTGCTGTTTTAATGTATGTTTGAGGCCCTATTTGTTTACAAAATTCACTTTAGAAGATGTGGACTACTAGACAGCTAATGATTCTGCTGAGAGTTTACAAAGATTTTAAAACATGCATGTCGTAATGGCTGCATGATGTGGATTAGTTTACATTGCATTTTGGGTGTTTTGCTGATTTTAAATCTTGCCTGCAAAGGCAAAATCTGCCAACAGCCGGGAATACACGACGCACTTTAAAGGAAACTCAGTGTAAGAGATGAATCAGCCTTGCATGTTTAGTGATTTGCATAAAATGCCGTTAAAAGGCTTAAAATCACCCCATCTGAACGAGTCGAGTCTTACAAAACCAAATATTTGGGACAGCTGTGATGCAAGATGTCTGCATCACAAAAGTTAAGTTACAACACAAGCTGTCACCACTGGTCACTAAGCTATGCATACTCTGCACAGTATTTGAGGTTTCACTGTAAAATCAGTTATTTCAAGTTCTTTTTTTATGTAGTGTGTTCCCGGCTTAAATAAACTAAGATAAGGATCATTTTTAGTGTGCCAAATACATTTTGTGGACTTTATCCACTAGTTTTGTTTGCATTTTGTGATTATGAATGACTTTGAGGCTGAGCGTATTTATACTAAATGCTCCAGTTTAAGAATGAAAACAACTGTAGGCCTGTGTACTGTATTTGGAAGTGCAGTACATTTCTGTTTTGATACATTTTAACCATTTCTTGTGTATTGCACAGTTAAATTATTCCTTGAAACAAACTGTTGAGCCATTATGTCACAGTCCACAGATGCTGGGCCTGACCATCAGTCTGTCAACCATGCATGCAGTTGGTATGAAAAGAATGCCATTGATTGTAGACAACCAGCTATTCCTTTCCCCATAAATCCTTGAAAATAAAGTTTCCCATTTTACAGTGAAAATACATTTTTCTTTCTTTGCTAGTAATGAGGAAGTAAGGGCAGCAATAAAGGGGATGAAGAGTGGAAAGCAGGTTGTTCCAGATTACACCCTTTTGGGGGTATGGAAGAAGACTAGGAGAGAGCAGTGGACCTTTTAACCAGATTGTTTAGTATCATGTGGAGTATTTCTAATGTTAGGGAGTGAGAGGATCCTGGAGGAAATGAGAATAGCTACTGTTATAGAGTTTAAAGAACATGGATAGTGTAGTGTATTGTAAAGTAACTGCGGAGGGATAAAGCTGATGAGCTACACCATGAAGACATGAGAAGGCTAGATTTAGAAGAGAGGTGACGATTAGTGAGCAGCAGTATGGCTTCATGCAGAGAAAGAACAGTACAGATGACATGGTTGATCTCAGATTGTTGCTAGAGAAGAATAGAGGAGGTCAGAAGGAGTGCTTTTGTGAATCTGGAGTAAGTATATGACAGACAGGGACTATGGTACTGCATCTGGAAGTCAATAGTGGGAAAGAAGCATTTGAGGGTGGTGAAGAACACATGAAGACAGCGAGACAGTGGTGAGGTATGTAGCAGGAGTGATAGATAGTTTAAGGTGGGGTGGGATTACTTCAAGGATTGGCTTTTTGTTTGCAGTGGTGTTGGATAGGTTGACAGATGAGGTCAGGAAGGATGAAGTGGGAAGGATGGAAGCAGGAAGGGTGTTTGAATTATGATGTTCAAAGACGACACTGTGATCTGTCTTGAGAGTAGTGAGCAGGTGGAAGAGAGCCTGGAGAGGTGGAGGTATGCCCTGAAGAGAAGAAGAATGAAAGCCAGTATAAACATGACAGTATAGGTGTGCATGAATGGGAGGGTAACAGATTGAAATTTAAAGATGCAAAGAGCAGGAAGTGAAGCTAGATGAGTTTAAATAACTTGGGTCAACCACCCAGAACAACAGACTGTGCATGAGATGGGTGAAGAGAAGTGCAGGCAGGATGGAGCAGTTGGAGATGAGTGTCGGGATGATTTGTGACAGAAGAATAGCAGCAAGAGTAAACAGGACAGCTCAGGTAAAGTAGTTCAGAGACAAATTTGAGAGGCAAGGTTGAGATTATTTTTTATACACCTGTAGTGAGGAATGCTGGGTACAGTGGATAAAGGATGTTGAAGATGGAGCTCCCAGGAAGGAGGAAATGAAGAATACCACAGAGGAGACTCATGGGTAAAAGGAGGACATAGCACAATGCTAGGGTTGGGGTAGCTATAGGTAGATGTGGGAACCTTTAAAGGAGGCAGTCAAATGAGAAAAATCACACTATGTTGCTGTTGTCCTTTTATCTGAATACCACTTATTAACATTGTGAAGACTTAAATGTTAAAGTCAAAAAGTCAAAGTCAACTTTATTTGTCAATTCTGCCACATGTACAGGACATACAGAGAATAGAAATTTCGTTACTCTCAAACCCTAGATGAAATAGCAATGAACATTTAAATATAAGAGAGTGATTAAAAAATGCAAATAAAATAATTAAAAAGTAAAAATTTAAATAAATACAATACAAATTAACAAGAAAGCTATACAATATACAATATACAGTATTCAGGTAAGGGTAAATGACATTGAGTGTAAACCAGGCAGAGTAGTGCAAATAGGCAAATAGTGCAAATGGAGATTTAGTAATGTACAGTAAGAGATAGTATAACAACAAAGTCTTATGAGGTGGTGGCAGTCGGGAGGGAGTTAAGCTTCCTGACAGCCTGATGGATGAAGCTGTCCTTCAGTCTGCTGGTCCTGGCCTGGAGACTCCGCAGTCTCCTCCCTGACGGCAGCAGCTTGAAGAAGCTTTGCATTGGGTGCGTGGGATCAGCCGCTATGCAAAGGGATTTTTTAGTGAGTCGGGTGCTGTAAATGTCCTGGAGGGAGGGGAGAGAGACACCAATGATCCTCTCTGCAGCTCTCACTATGCGTTGGAGGGTTCTATGACAGGACGCATTGCAGGCTCCAAACCACACAGTGATGCAGCTCGACAGGATGCTCTCGATGGTGCCTCTGTAGAAAGTGTACATGATGGGGGCTGGTGCTCCTGCTCTTCTTAGTTTGCGGAGAAAGAAGAGACGCTGCTGTGATTTCTTGGCCAGTGCTGTGGTGTTGTACGTCCAGGAGAGATCCTCTGTGATGTGCACACCCAAGAACTTGGTGCTGCTCACTCTGTCCACAGACGCTCCGTCAATGGTCAGAGGAGCATGTTGGGTGTGCATTCTCCTGAAGTCCACAACAATCTCCTTCGTCTTCTCCACATTCAGAGAGAGATTGTTGTCAACACACCACGTGGCCAGGCGTCTCACCTCACTTCTGTAGTCGGTCTCATCCCTGTTGCTAATGAGACCCACCACCGTTGTGTCGTCCGCAAACTTGATGAAGAGGTTGGAGCTATATGATGGAGTGCAGTCATGGGTCAGCAGAGTGAAGAGGAGGGGGCTCAGCACACATCCCTGCGGGGCCCCCGTGTTTAAAATGATGGTGCTGGATGTATTACTGCCGACCCGTACTGCTTGAGGTCTTCCGGTGAGGAAATCCAACAGCCAGTTGCACAGTGAGGTGTTGAGCCCCAGCTGGACCAGTTTTTGAGTGAGCTGTTGGGGGATTATAGTGTTGAATGCTGAACTGAAATCTATGAACAGCATTCGAACATATGAGTCTTTTTTGTCCAGGTGTATGAGTGCATGGCAAACATAAGTATATGTTACTGTAGCCTCACAAAAAAGCTCTTTAACTGCATCTGAACAATAGGAAGGATAAAGATCATTTTAGAAGAAAAATCCTTCAATTTGTTCGATTTGTCAGATTAAGCTAAATAATTGCGCGGTTTTTTAATGTCAGTGTTTGTGAACAGAGCCTGATATTCAGCCCTCGTCACAGGTTGAAGGAGAATCTCTATCCAATAAAAATAACCTCAACGGTATGTAAACCAATCAGATGCCTTTACGTAAGTGCGCCGATCCAGCCCATTGTCCAATCAACGCTGTTTGTAAATGCGGGCCTGAATCCCTCTTCAACCTTCTGCTTTCTGGAGGGGCACCTTCAACCAGGTCCGCGGTGCACTGGCAGCGGCTGTCTTAGTTGTAAAGAATAACTGGAAATAAGACTTTTAGACAGACACAATGTCGTTCCTCACTGTCACCAGGCTAGCGCCCAAACTACTTAATTCAAAGGTAAGAGAAACAGAATGAGCCTCGATGCCGCTTTCTTGGTTAAATCTGTGGACGTTTCCTTTAAGCTAACGTCGGGTTTGGTAGCTAACAGGCTAGCTTAGCCCTGTCAACCACATTGTGAAATGCAATTGGCCGAGTTTTTTGCAATTTGCTTAAACACTGACAAGAACTTTAATCATAGTAATGTATGGACCCTGTTTTTCGTAGATATTATTCAGAGACAGAAGCCGTGTTCTGTTTGACAGCTCGTATCTTGTTAGCTAACGGTAGCGCATGAATCATTGCACTCATGTTGGCCTTGTAGTGTCATAACTGTGGTATGTTTGTCCAACCAGCACAGAGCAGACTCTTAACTTTACGCTACGAGTTTCTACTATTTGTAGTATAGCGTAATAACATTAAATTGTACTTTCTTTTAAATTCACGTTAAACTCTGTGTTTATTCACCATCGCAGTTGATTTTCATATTAAGATTTTAACCAACCATATAATGCTTATGTTTAAAATACAGCTGAATAGCCGGTATAAATCATTTTTCATAAATCAATTTTTATGTAATCAGGTTAGGTCCACTGAAAAGACCTCTTAAAATAAGAGCTATGAAGAGGCAGTCAGCAGACAATTACAGCGGAAAAAAGCTGCAAAAATCATATAATAAAACTTTATGATATCTAAAGGTAGAGATCATACTACTTACAAGGTAGAAGGGTGCATACCTTTGGAACATCTGGGGTTAAGAGGTGAAGTATTTATTATGTTGTGTGGTTAATAATATAATAGTTATGGGATGGTTTGAAAGCTTTACAAATGAATACCATAAGATAGCTTTTAATTCATGACGGGAAGGAAGTTCATTCAACCTTTTCAAAAAGAGCAGTGATGAGTATAAAATGTTGTATATTAGACGTGGTTTAACTGCAGAAGTATTTATAGGTACACCCCACAATCTTGAAGATGTCCATGGTCAAGGACAGGCATGAAGGTTGACTACAGTGGAGGAAGTCAGGGTTCTTTAATTATAAACAGTTTTATTTTCCCTTAAGTGAAAGTGTTTTGTAAGGGCATATAGCCATTTTTATTTTCTGCCTTTAAAACTCAGATTTGGCTGCTTGGAAAATGTTAAAGGTAGATGAAGCATAGTCATACTCTGAGCTAGGACAATTAGGTATTCATTAAAATAATTACATTGACAACTAGAGATCCCCTGTGGTGTTCTGTTTCTAATGGTAAAATTGCATGATTGATGATATAATCCCATCAGCAGCAGTCTGGGTTTTGTCTGTGAGGTTGGATATTAACCAGTTAAATGTGGCTTTATCTTGACATGGAGACAGAAGTAAGATTTATGGTTTATGAAATGGGCAGGGCACATTTAATATCTTATGTTTTTATAAATATCCAACATATCCAGTTGCATTTGGAAGAGCATATTGCTGTAATGTCCATTGAAAAAATGTGATTATTTGAACAGATAAATGACTTTGTTTTAATTAAATCATTTAAAATATGCTTTGGCCAGCCTGTCAATCTTAAAGTACCCTTCCAGTGACCTTAGTCTACTGCTTTACTCCAGTGACCTCTCAGTATGAACTACTTGGTTGCCATATCAAGTCAAGTCTCCTACTACTGAAATAATAGAGATAATTTTTCAGTCATGGCGACTAAGTAGTGTCTCTCTTTCTTTGAAATCTCTATCATATGTGGGGACCTCACCTATGTCACAGTTACCTTTCTCTCTTATCATTTGTAATCTTTGCTCTGGAGATTTATTAGTAAGCTGTAGTTGCATAAGAACGTATGTGTCTGAACTATGAAAGTCATGTGATTTTTAGTAACACAATGAAGTCTTATAAAGGAGAGTCTCATGATTTATTTTTTTCTTGCTTCAGATCATTTCATCTTTTGAAAAAGGGGATTGTTTTAAGTACCTCTAGATTTAAATGTCATTAAAATGTGTATTCCTTATACCAAGATGTCTGTTTTGATTTGTTTGTCCATAGAGAGGGTGGCTTTGTTGCTAATCACTCAAGTATCATGTGTTTCTTCTAAACACAGCCTCCGGAGGGGTTGCCTTTTTGTGTGGAGTACTTGCCATAGTTGCTCTTTAACCCTGGCTGATGGACAGTTGGGAGTGAGTGAGTTTAACTGGTGCTCTATATTTAAGACACTGAGCTGTTACATAATCTCCCCGATGCTCAGCTGGGTAAACTGTGTGTGTAGTGACGCACCCTACCTTTTTGTTTCGCTGAGCCTTGATGGTCCTGATTATTCAAAACGGTTGTGGTTATAAGGAGTAACTGTCTCCTGCCCATTGATAATCTACTGATATGTTTAAATGAACACACAGGAGTCGCATTTCACTAGTGAGCAAGACAGCCAGCTGAACTTCTCAATACTATCAATGAGTTTCCATTAAGAGTACTTTCATAAAAACTTTTTTTTTTAATTCATGCCTTGACATGAAAGGAAGGAGGCATCTTTTCCTAGTTTGTGAGTAATTAGGTTGCTTCACTCTGGATTTGCCCCTTGGATACATGTAATGGCTGGTTTACATTTTACCAACAGTTAGATCTGAAAGAATAAGACTAGATGTACTTTTCCTGGCTTTACAGGACCAGTCTGATTGTTTTACACCAGCATTAACATTGTGAAAAAAACAAACTAGAAATGACACACGAGCGTGAATAATTTGTTTATTATAATGAGATTGTGGTGTGAGGTTTTTAGAAAAAGTGCACACTGTGCTGTTTGAAAGAGGTGGGGTAATATTTGTGACTTGGAACATCTCCACAGTATTGGCAGATAACACAAAGCCCCAGTTTGTGATCCGATTTTTTTTTTTTTTTTTTGGGGGCAGGTTGTCAGACTTTGAATGCACCTGAAACCTTCAGGTGCAGAATGCCCTGAAATGGCTGTCACTAGTGGCCTTTGTTGCAGGCCATGTACTGTGAACTACCCAGTTATAAGTGTTGTTGTTTTTTTAACTCTAAATTTTGGGCAAGTTTGAGTGGCAGTTATAAAACGATGAGGATGAAAATGGAGAAACTACTCTGAATAACTGCTTAGTTTAGTGAAAGCTATGTGTTATGCTACAAGGTACACTTTAATAGGTAAAATGCTAGAAAGAACCTGTAATTATATGTATTAGGCATGCACCAGTACAGAAAACAAACATTGTTACTGAAAATATGGTGCTCTACACTGTTATCGTCATATTAAAAAAATAAGATGGCATTTACCAACATCAGTAGCCGATATGTATTTGGTACCATGTAATGGTTAGTGTTCAGAAATTGTTTGATGAAGAGCAGGAATGGAAATGGGCTTGTGCTTGTAACAATCAGTGTAATATTGGTGTAGCACCAGTCTTGCACAAGGATACATTAACATTTGGAGGAGCCTCTAACCGAACCACTGACCTTCCAATTAGTAGCGCTACCTCCTGAGTGACAGCCATGCTAGTGCTGTGGACAAAACAAGCATACGGTATTATATAAATATAATACTGTTTGCTTGTAGTGTAATGTTTTTTTCTGGACCACAATAAGAACAGTTGTTACTGTGGGAAAGAGAAAAAAATTATTATAGAAAATGTTTTTTTTTTCCTGTGTAAAAGTTTCTGTACACTTGGTAAGAACACGGTGATTCGTTTAACATGTATATTGCTTACTACAGAGAAAGAGTTGGAGCCATTTCACTCACAGACTGATTGCAGTATTATCCTTAGAAATGTTTTGTAGCTTTTAAGGTCCTCCAAGGTTGTTTCATTTTAAATACAAGCAGTAGGTAGTCTAGAAATTCTGTTATTACTATAATGTTGTTTTGTTGTACTAACAATCCAAATTGTATTTCCTAATATGTTCTGCAGAATGCCTCTTTCCTATTTGTGGCTGCCAGAAATGCCAGCGCATCAACAACAGTAAGTGCATTTAATTTACTCCACTGTTTTCTGCTTGTTTTATATAGCTGTTCTGTAGTTTTACTGTTTGTGTTAACAACCTTTGGAAGAGACACTGGTTCTTACTCTGTGGTCTCTGTGAAGATATTGACATTTGTGGAGCAATAAATCATTTTTTTTCCTGAAATGTTTGCATAAAGTTTGTTTAACCACAGGTCACAAGGGAATGTAGTCTATTTTAAGGCTGAATGTTTATTCAAGGGCATTAAAGAGTAAACATCGTCTTTTACAGAATCTGAAGGATGTCCTCTCAGACCTCATTCCTAAAGAACAGACCAGGATCAAGAACTTCAAACAACAGTATGGGAAAACCAACATAGGGCAGATTACTGTAGACATGGTAAGTGGCGGAGATTTTTGCACACGTTTAGTGAGCTGAATAAAATAAGACCCTCACACAAGCGAGTCACTGAGCTGGATTCCTCAGATCGATTATATTAATTCAGGGAGGGCTTTACCTTGATGCAGATCAGCTGCTCATAATCCATGTAGGCCTGCCTGGTCTTGTTTACTGTGCCAGGTATCACTGTTCGGTCATCTCCCTCAAAGGTCACAAATTGTGCTGCTTCCTGCCAACAGGGATATTTGAGCTGACTCACTCAAACCTCCACTGTAAACTGGCACTTGCACTTTCTCTCTCACACGCACACACACACACACACACACCACTGCAACAAATCTATCCTCTTCCATCTATCAAACACTGCATCTAACTTGTTGCATTGTAGATTTAAGTTGAGCTTCATGTGTCACGGCAATAATGCATTCAGTGTCTATTAACTTATTATCCTGTGTGCAGAATTACAAACCTGAATAGTATTTAGGATGTTTCTTCCTGCCTTTATAAAGACATTTGGTGGACACTGATAGCAAAAGCAAAGAGGTGAGCTTCTGAAATGGTCTACTGATAAAAATAAGCAGTAGATAAAATGTTTTAAAGTCCAGTATAGCGTAACTTTGTTACTACAAACACACACGGCTGTTTATATATATTATTGGCAAGACAATTTTCTGAATGTCATTCCATGTTTTTGTTTGTTTTCATCCATAGGTCTATGGGGGTATGAGGGGAATGAAGGGTCTGGTGTATGAAACCTCTGTGTTGGATCCTGAGGAGGTCAGTATCAGAGCTACAGAGAATACACTGATATATTATTGCAGATCTATTAGTGCCTGCGTTTGTTGGTACATTTGTATTTTAAAAAAAAAAGAAGGGGGGGGGTTTGCAAGACAGAGGTGCCACACTAGGTTTGAGGTTGTTTAGAAACAGAACGAGTCAGTACTGCAAAGTAGTGCAGGTCAATATGGCCAAAAATATTTAGCCCGTTATATATTTGAAAATTTGCGATAACCATACAACTGACGTTATAACTGATGCAAGACAAAATATTTTACAACTCCATACCTCAAAACCCTGCATAACTTTATTTTCACTTAAAAAAGCAGCTGTTTTTTATGTGCATTAAAGCCATGTACAAATTTAACAACAGTGCAAACGCAAATTCCTTGCTGACAGTTTAACCAAAAGGCATTTCCAGTGGAAATGGGCCAACGTATCCTCAGCATAACCATGCATAATATCCACAAAAGTTAAAAGAGGTGCTTTGCAACATGAAACTGCAGTGTGCCAAATAAATAAGTCAAATGCGTACTTTTCAGACCATAAGGTGCACGGGATTGATTATAAGGCAGATTAAGCGAAACAAAACAGTCAGATAGCCTTGAGTTTAAAATCCGCTTCATACGCATAAGTGCCACACACACAATACGGTAAAATTATGTTGAAGCACTGTACGTATTACTCCACGAGGCTCCTGACTACGGTACTCTTAATGTTCCGACAATCCATCAAGCGGTGCGGCTTTTTAGTACGACTGGTAAGCTTCAACATTTTTTTGACAGTTTTCTGAGCGCTGTGTACCGCATAAAATTGGTTTGAGGTCAGTACGCACAACCAGAATTCATACAAAAGGCACACCGGATTGTAAGGTGCATTGTCAATTTTTGAGGAAATTAAAGGCTTTTAAGAGCACCGTATAGTCTGAAAAATACAGTAATAAGGACGGCCCGCTTACATGTTCTACAAAACATTTTGCTTTGGTGGCTATCTGACGGACAAAAATCAAACCAGTTCCACATCACTGAAGTTGAACCATTTTTATAAACCAATTCTGGTTCATCTGTTTCATTCAACGATCTGCTTTCGCCCTTCTCATTCTCTGTCGCCGCCACGCTTTTTCCACCATGTGTGTATGAAAATAAAGGCACTGCGCATGCGCGTTTTACCCATATTCTGTCGCGATATTTAATTTTCTTATCATTGCCCAACATTACTGTGAACAGTATATTGTATATTATAGCTTGAAATTCAGGTTAATCTATATTAGAGATTAATGGTTGCTCTCTGCTCACGTTCAACATCGATGACAAAAGCGCAGAGTGCATAGTGTAAGTTCTCATAGCAGTGACCACTTGCTGCTCTGTGCGGAGAGTTCTTGGAAGTAATGTAGAAAAGGCAGCAGCCAGAAAGCTGCACTGGCATGACATGATATCTTAAATTTAAATCAGTTAAGGTTTTTGAACAAACATGTTATCAGTCAGACTCTAAACACAAAAAGCACAAGGTATTATTATGGTAAGCTTTTTTTCTGTTATTTTACTCTTAGCTGCATGCGCATTAGCATTCCCTGTAGGCACTTGAGTTGATTGCTTTCTGGCCAAAGCTGAGGCACTCTGAGGCATTCATTGGTAGAGATGCAGCTTATATTAGCAGCTTGCCAGCACTCAATTGATTGTGCATTTGATGATAACAGGAATATGTAGCTAATTATCACAAATAACATTTACTTCAACATCTTCTCTCCCCTCTCATCTCTACTTTGATAATCAGGGCATCCGCTTCAGGGGCTACAGTATTCCAGAGTGTCAGAAGCTGCTGCCTAAAGCTCCAGGAGGTGAGGAGCCACTGCCCGAGGGTCTTTTCTGGCTGCTGGTCACAGGACAGGTCCCAACCGAGGAGCAGGTGAGTCGATGCAAGAAGTTATTGTCGTAAAATGTTGTTGCCTACTGGAGTTTCAGTGAGCAGCTATCTGTCATGGTATGTCAGATGCTGTCAAATCTCTTCAGAATGCTTCATCAAAACTGAATATTCTTGCAGTGCAGTAAATAAGGTGACTTTGGCACCTGGATCAGTTAAGGTACCAAATACATGAATCATGACATTTTCTTTTGCATCATGGAAAGGTGAATAACAAGATGCTTGGCGTGTGTTCAGTTCAAGTGTATTTATGTAATGACAGATACAAATGTACAAAGGCTCAAGGCACATTAAATTTTAACCTTGGTTCTTCTCAAAGTGCAAACTGCCATCCTTGTTAAAAAATAAATAAATTCCGTGGCCTTGTCAAGGAAAAAATTTATATAGTAATCTTTAACTCAGAAATGTCTTAATTTCATTCGTTTCTAGTTATCCTCTACATTTAATTTTTCTTTAAGTTCACAATAAAAGAAATGGTAGCTTAACAGTAGTTTAAAAGCTAACTCAGTGAAAAATTGACAAATACACACAAACAACCAACTGAAGTGATATATTACACTAAATGTCTTGACGTGAGCATTTCTCTTGTGCAGCCTTTAAAAATATATTTGCGCTGAGTAACCAAAATTTTGAGAATCACTTAAGGCTCAAAAAAAAAACAACCCACCCTTGAGCAAGAACCTGTTTGCAGTGGGGAGTAAAAAAACAGGCTCTGTGTGTGTGGCAGTCTGCCTTGATTGGTTGGGTTGAGGAAAGCGAAGATGAGCATTTTACAAACCAAATGACACAACAATAATAACCTCTGGGCAGGTTGGTAGGGCCAGTCACTGTTGATGAAATGCATGCAGTTTTAAACTCAAAGATTTGCAATTTTTGCAGAAAAAGGTACAGGGACAGAGAGGACAGAACAAAATGCACAAACTACAAGAAAGAAAATAGAAGCAAATGACATACAATACTATAATAAATAAATGCCTGCAGAGTGAAATACAGAACAGCACAAGACAGGTGCTCTGTGAGTTTAGAGGTCTCAGCAACATAGGCCTATGTAGCAGCAAGAGTCAGAATCAACTAAGCCAGCTCTAATTGTATCCATCAATCCATCCATCAATTTGCTTCCACTTTTCCTTTTCAAGTTTGCGGGTGGCGCTGGAGCCTATGCCAGCTGTCATAGGGCGAGAGGTGGGGTACACCCTGGACAAGTCGCCAGTCTGTCACAGGGCTAACACACAGAGACAGACAACCATTCGCGCTCACATTCACTCCCGCATTCACACCTATAGGCAATTTGGATTAATCAATTAACCTATCCCCCTAATTGTAATCATCAGTATTTAGTTTTTTGTACAGCGTCTGCCGCTGAAATATAAAAGCTACTTATGTTAATTTAAAAGCTCTGAGAAGCACAAGTAAGGCTGAGTGAAGTTTTCTATATGGAGCTGTGAGAATTTTAGAAAGTAGATACAAGAATAAGCTTGATTTTTACAGGGAATCAATAACCAAAGTCAATATCTAAGAAAAACTGTTTCTGAAATTTGGCGTGTATAAACTAGAGGTTGTATCTTGTTTTTACAACTGAGAAACAAGACACAATCTATAGGGATTTTATTGCTGCCAACTATCTCCTTACAGAATGATATGAGGACAACCTATGCTCCTTTCAAATGCTTGCAACTTTCAAGCGCACCTCTCTATCTGTTCTTCCTGCGTCTCATATCTGCTCAAATCAGCCAAGGAGGAAATGTTTATTCTCAACACACATTTGTCTCCTTATTGATCGAAGAGTTTTCTGAGATTTCTGCCTCATCTATTTATTTTGTGTCCATCTTTCTTTCCAGGTGAACTGGGTGTCCAAAGAGTGGGCAAAGAGAGCAGCACTTCCCTCTCATGTTGTCACCATGTTGGATAATTTCCCCACAAATCTGCACCCCATGTCCCAGTTCAGCGCTGCCATTACAGCTCTGAACAGTGAGAGCAGCTTTGCACGGGCCTACTCTGAGGGAGTCCACAAGTCCAAGTACTGGGAGGTGAGTTTACACCCATACCTTTTTTTTGAAAAATATGGACTAATAGAATTTTTTTTTTTTTTTTTTTTTTTGCTCAAGAGACTGAATCACTTTAGACACAAGAACACTTTCAGTTTGGTTTCATGTGGTCTTTTCTTGTTGTGTAATTTATCTTTTTTTTTTTTAAAGTTTATCTATGAAGATTCTATGGACTTGATTGCCAAGCTCCCCTGCATTGCTGCCAAGATCTACCGTAACCTGTACCGTGAAGGCAGCAGTATCGGAGCTATCGACTCCAACCTCGACTGGTCCCACAACTTCACCAACATGCTGGGCTACAGTGATCCTCAGTTCACTGAGCTTATGAGGCTCTACCTCACTATCCACAGGTGCAACTTAAGATGCCTTTTTACATAAAACAAGTTGGATTTAATCTTATTTTTTTTCTAGTAACACTTGAATCAAAGTCTTGCCTTTTTAATCTAAGAATTAGAGATGTTAAGTCAGATGTCGAAAAGATGAGAATGAAACTCGCAAACCTATCTGGAGTTAGACAGCATGACATTATGTCACTACTTGGTTTGATTGATTAATGATGAGGATGATAGGTTTGTTTTTTTTTGTTTTTTTTCATCATCTGACCATCAAAACTAACCAAACTATTACAAACAGAAGCAGTAGTTCTCAGGTATAACACAGCCTGAGGTAACTACCTACAGGTTTCCTAAAGTGACCTTAAATTTATTTAGCATGACCTTTTTCTTTTTTTTTTCTCAAGCTTAGTTGAATTAGTTGCTTAATCCAGGTGGAAGGAACTGCAAATGTAATGACTGTTTCTCCAATTTTAATATGGACAGAAGCAAAAACTCTTCCCAGACTTTTTGGTTGATGTAGGTCAGTTAAGTAAGATGGGAGCCGACTGAGAATAGTATTGTAAATAGGAATATATATATATATATATATATATATATATATATATAGTAGTAGGGCTGCACGATTAATCGTTAGAAAATCGCGATCTCGATTCATACTTATGTGCGATCTCATTTCCAAATGACAACAATTTAAAAAAGAAAAAGAAAAAAAAAGATGACGATTGTACCACATTTTGATCCATCCGGGATGTAATCTGCATGAAAACAAGCGCTCACTCTTCCTGCTCAACAAATGACAAGGGCGGAGCCTTATACCACGTGATACAGAAGCTGTGCCGTGTGATGCTAAAATTGGCAGGGAAAAAACAACCGAGAGCACGTCAGGGATGACGAAAGTGACAGGAGAAAATCCGTCCCGGTCAACCACCCAAACATCAATAACGGGAACCTTATACAGCGCTTCCCTATACCCGTCAAACTCCCGCAGGCACAAAGAACTTACAGAGGCTATCACTTATCACCTGACCAAAGATATGGCTCCCATCAACACTGTGCAAAACGAGGGATTTAGGAAAATGATCAACATCCTAGACAAACAGTGCCGTCCCGCAACTATTTTTCTATTGTTGCACTACCTGCTCTATACACGCAGTGTCGAGCAACGGTGGAGACGGAATTTCAAGCAGTACAACATTTTGCGGCAACAACAAAACGTGAGACATTTGTTGTTTTTATGTTTATTTATTGTTTTTATGTTCAGTCTCAACTGTTACAAAGTTGATGTGCAGTTAATAAGTGCAATAAATATTTATATTGGAAAAGAAAATCGTGAGAGAATCGTGATCTCAATTCTAAGCAAAAAAATCGTGATTCTCATTTTATGCAAAATCGTGCAGCCCTATGTAGTAGTGTAGTCTACAACACAGTGTTGGGTGTGATGTGTTACTAAGTAACGCGTTACTGTAATTAAATTACTTTTCCACTGAAAAAGTAGAGTAACTGATTACTGTTCATTTTTAGGTATTTTAATTACAGTTACTTACAATGTACTTGCGTTACATTGTAGAATAATTAAACTCGCTGAATATCATTATTTCATTTCAATAATTTATCTTCTAAACGTAGAAGTAAACTCTGCCGCTTTAACATCGCTGTAGTGCAGGTGCACGTCATTTCGCGCCAGTTTGCTGCATAGTCGTATTCTAAAGCGGAAGATGTCGGACTCGACTGAAGCGTGTGGCTGTTTTATGAAACGGAAATATTCCCGTCTCTTAACTTTTCTGAAACAAGCAGACAAGAACATTACAGTAATATGTAAGCTATGTCCTGGGGAGAAAAAAACTCAGCCGTTGTTAATAGCATGAGTAATCTACTGACACGAGAGCATAGACGAACACTTCTGAGTGATCCTTGTTCATCATCCATGGATAACACCGCGGCAACTCCTGCTAATCAGGCAAAACTTGATTTTACTTCAGCAGCGTAGAAATTGTCTGAAGGTGAGCTTAAAAAATGATTGCAGGCTACATTGTGGAAGAGATGCTACCGCTGCGTACTGTAGAGTCTCCGTCTTTCAAAAAATTTATTTATTATTTAAAGAGTTTAATTTCTATTGTTTGTCCACTCAAGGTTTATATGGTTTTTAAAAAACACTTACTGAGTAACTAAGTTACTTTTCTGACACAGTAATTAGATAAGTATTTTAAATACAATATTGATTAAGTAATTAGTAATTAATTACTTTTTAAAGTAACTTACTCAACACTGCTACAACATGACAAAACAGACCATCCAACCTGAGTGTGCAATGATGTGCAAAGGCTTTAAGGTTTGAGTGCTGAGGTAATGAATCTCAGTGCTCCTGAATAAACAGAATCCACTGTTGCTAAGGTGCATGTATATAAATAAAATCGCTATTATCAGACAGACAGAAGTTAGAGCAGCGAGGCTTTTTCTTTCCTCAAAAGAAATGCTGGGTTGAAAAAAAAGAAAGGAAAAAAAAAAAAGAAATTTAACCAAGAAAGTAGCATCTTCAGTTATTTATGTGGAGAAATTCCTGCTTTTTACTGTGACAGCAGTCCTCTTATCCTGAATTTGATGCAATATACAATAAAAATAGATATTGGTTTACACAGTCTGCAGTTTGTTTAGCAGTCAAACATGCCATGTAGGATATGTGCACTGAAAAAAAAACAGACAAACTCTAGGAGCAAATTCAATTTATCTCCCACACAGATGGTTCTGCTCAGATAAAAAGGATTGACAACTCTCCAGCCTCCCCAGTGTTACTATTTGCCATTGTGATGAAGTGTAGCAGATGCCGGTGTAGACTTAAATGGCACACTCTAGAAACCTTACTGTTAGAATTATAATTTTAATGTGTTCATTACTATGTGTTTTTGTGTGTTTGTAAAATTGTAGTGATCATGAAGGAGGCAATGTCAGTGCTCACACTAGCCACCTAGTGGGGAGTGCCCTGTCTGACCCCTACCTGTCCTTCAGCGCTGCCATGAATGGTTTGGCCGGTCCTCTCCATGGCCTGGCCAATCAGGTTAGTAATGCACAGATCATCATTTTCATTCTGTTTTCACACTGAGAGATTTGATAGAAACAACTTGGCGATCCCAAGTTAATCCCCCATTCATCTTTTTATAAAGAAAGCATTTTCATTAGGAAACAACCTTGTCACCTTTGTGTCAACATGGCAACATAATCATTGAGGACTTGGCTGTTTTTTGGTCAGTGCAGTAGACAAACACTAAAGGTGAAAATGACAAAGAACCAAGAGTTCAGAGTCAAACTGCTGTGGTGCTCAATTATAAATATTATTTTAGAGTTCAATAACGTTCACAAAGCACTGCTTGATTACCAGCACCCGAGGGAAAGTCTACCCTCCTTTTATTAGCTAGCAATTTGTCAAAGCTGCTTCTACCTCCTCCAATAAATTTTGGCATCTGTTTAATTACTATCCATCCATTTTCTTAAGTGCTTATCCAATTATAGTGTCAGGGGGGCTGGAGCCTATCCCTGCTTCATTTATTTATTACCGTATTTTCACGACCATAAGACGCACTGTGCTAAAAGGCGCAGTCTCAGTTATGTGTGCCATTACTGTATTTAACACACACATAAGGCGCACTGGATCATAGGGCGCATACAAGTACCGTATGCGTATTTAAAAATAAAGCGGGAGCAAACCTGAGTTCGGTACCTTACTCACATTTTTATTACCAGTAATCGTCATCATCAACAACACACAAGCATACAAGTGTGCGTATTTAAAAATAAAGCAGGAGCAAAACAAAGTTTGGTACTCACATTTTTATCATCAATCAAACCCATCGAAGTCCTCATCCTCTGTGTCTGAATTGAACAGCTGCGCTAAATCTCCATCAAACATGCCAGGTTCACTTTCTTCACTGTCAGAGTCACTTTCCGTGCCGTGCGGCTCCTCGGAAATGATGCCGGCTTTTGCGAAAGCTCGAACAACAGTGCCAGCAGACATGTTAGCCCAAGCATCTACAATCCATTGGCAAATTGTGGCGTAACTCGCCCGGCGCTGGTTTCCACTCTTGGTTAAATTGTGGTCTCCATCGGTCATCCATCGCTGGATGTGTTTGTCGCCGATGTGTTTGCTGCAGTAGGAGCGGAAGATGGCCAGCTTTTCCTTATAATCCGCTGGAAGTTGCTGCGCTACCGTAGTCCTGGTCCGGATGGAAAAATGGCACCGTTTCATAAAAAGTGAAAGTGAAACTGCTTTTAGCCGAATGGTGACCGTCAAAACGCTTCTCCCGCTCGTTCTTTGCTTGATGATCGCCTTATGTCCGCGGAAACTCAGCTGCGTCTTCTTGACCTGCCGGAGCTTGTTTTCCAGCTTCCTCCACTTGCGAACCATCGATTCATTAATCTTAAATTCTCTCGCCGCTGCTCGATTTCCATGTTCCTCCGCGTAGCTGATGGCCTTCAGTTTAAACTGTGCTTCGTAAGCGTGTCTCTTTGCCATTTTCAGGGTTGTTAAAACAACGATGTCCTGCATAACGCACATACCTGTTCTTTTATACAGGTATGTGCAATAAAGTCAACGCACACACTTCACCCTTTAGCGTTCTCATGGTGTTCTCTACTACGTCCTCCTTACAACACACAGGGCGCACTGCGCTATAGGGCGCGCCGCACTTTTTGAAGAAAATCTAAGACTTTTAAGTGCGCCTTATGGTCGTGAAAATACGGTAGCTACTTAACTAGTTAAATACAGTCATATGATATGACCAACTATTATGAGCAGTTGTACAGTAACCTATGATTTTTGGATTAAAATGTTCATAATGATTTTTTTTCTTTCAATTTGTGCTTTGCTCACATATTTGACATATTGACACTTAAAATGAGTTTTGGTTTGATTTCAAACACAGTGCCAACAAAAATACAGCAGAAAATTCACTTAGCTTATGAATGTGTGTTTTGTTTTGTCTTGTTTTGTGGGTTTTTGCTGCACCTACAGGAGGTACTGGTGTGGCTGACTGCTCTGCAGAAGGAGTTGGGAGGAGAGGTGTCTGATGAGAGGATGAGGGATTATATCTGGAACACACTCAAGTCTGGAAGGGTAAATAAGCACCACATCCGCAAACAAACAACTCTAGTTATTATTATGACTTCATTTTCCACTCTCACTCATTTTCAGAATAACACTTCTGGTGATGTCAGGGGTCCAGTTGTTTCTACCAGAAGTTACAGCTAGATTTAGGAACCTTTGGAGGAGCTCAAACCAGATTCTTTGTTAAAAGAAAAAATTAACACTTTAAAAAGTCCCTAGTGGGCTTTTGTTGTTTTCTAAAAGAGTAGAAACTTTGGGCATGAGGCTTTCTGCATTGAACATTTCTAATTGGTTCTAATCTCCCTAAAAGTGTGTGAAATCTGTTAGGACCCCATTGTCAAAGCAGTAACTCGAAAGCAACATCAACACAACAAGTTGCTTATTGTTGTTGCAGTGTTGTCACTTTATATGGCATCATTGTTTTTTATAGTCTTCCTTCACCTACAGGACTAAGAGGAGTAGTTGATTTAATGTTGGCACAAAGAAAGTTGTGTAATTACAACAGTTTGGGTTTTTTTTTGTTTCCAAAACCAAGAAATTGCTATTATTACAATTTTTATAATTTACTATATTTTACACCTGATTTACTCTGACCTTCATCTAAACCTTCATATTCTAGTTTGATTTACCGATTAACTAAATTCTGTTTTTGTCTTTCATAATAGGTTAAAATTGTTAATGTATACCATAAAGAATTTGTAAAATAATAGTATTTTAGCACAGATAGAACGGTGTTGATGTCACCTAACAGCAAGTGGTTTTACATGTAAGTTCTGCACCTGGTTGGTTTCTTCTGGTTTTGTTCCCCAAAACATGCATGCTAGGGTAATTAGTGATTGTAAATTGACCTTATGGGTGTGTTTAAGTTCTTAATGCGTTTCTGAAGGTCTCGTGAGTACTTAGTTGTCAGAGAGACTAGAAGAGTGCACTGTCAGGTTAAAAATGTTGGGTTTCTTGGCTGTAGGTGGTTCCAGGTTATGGCCATGCTGTCCTAAGGAAGACTGATCCACGTTATACCTGCCAGCGTGAGTTTGCCCTGAAGCATCTGCCCAGTGACCCCATGTTCAAGATGGTTGCCCAGCTTTACAAGATTGTACCCAATGTGCTCCTGGAGCAGGGTAAGGCCAAGAACCCCTGGCCCAATGTAGATGCTCACAGTGGAGTGCTGCTGCAGGTAAGACCTGGGATTATAATCATGCATTTGTTATCTAACTGAAATAATCACAGATGCTGAAGTAACTGACTGCTTTCCTGTTTGTGTGTATGTTCAGTACTATCAAATGACTGAAATGAACTACTACACTGTGCTCTTCGGTGTGTCCCGTGCTCTCGGCGTGCTGGCCCAGCTGGTGTGGAGTAGAGCCCTGGGCTTCCCCCTGGAGCGCCCGAAGTCCATGAGCACAGATGGACTGATGTCTCTGGTTGGAGCAAAGTCAGGCTGAAGCACCAACCTGGAAGTAGCTGTGGGTTAGTGTTAAGGGTGGGAGGAGGTGGAAACATCAAAAAGCAGACATAAGTTGACCCCTTGTCATTTCCAACCCCAGGGATTTAGAGGATTTAAAGAGACAGTATGTGTTTAATGCCATTTCACAAAAAAAGGGCCTTTTTAAATTGTCATAGCATTAGTCTTCAAGTGTGTTTAGTTAATCACTGACAGGCTTTCCAATCATGTCTCTCTATCTAAAACATGAGCAGAACAAACTTTATATATGGCCACGGTAGGCTCAAACTACCTACCACTTTTAGGTCTGCTAGCATTGCTAAGATTTCCCCTGAGCGGTGCTTCTCATTGGACACTGGGTCTAAACTAAGAATAGGTAGTGGCATTCAAAGGGAATTGTGCACTTCCTTTGTATTTAAGCTTCTACGTTTAAAAATCTGACTAAATCTTTTTGGCCACTACAGTGATGTGTTGTAGAGGATACTTCCAAGCAAAATACAGTTTTGTCACACAGCTCTAATTTTATTTTTTCGTCTATGCAAAGTTGTCATCCCACCCAGTTGATCGATGCGTTTCACTCCCACTTATGAACACTCCAGTGTAACGGGAAAAAAAGGTCCTCACTAGTAAAAATCCTAGAAAGCCGTTTAAGAAAAAATATTTGTTTAAAGACACTGCCCCTTTAAATCTCTGGTCTCCCCTTTTTTTCTCTCTCTCTAACTTGTAGTTTTTTCTTTTTTCTAGATGACCTGTAATACCTCTATGATCAAAATAACAGTCTTTATTAAAATTTGTTTCCTTGGTCTTATTTTCCTCAAAATAATTTCCTATTTTTTTAATGGGTTTCTTATATTACGAATCGCTGAGAATCAGGACTAATGAAGGTAACTGATACAGATTTGAGCAAAGGGTGTTGTAACTGGCAACCTGTAGGAAATCCTTAAGAGCAAGCTTGAATAAAAACAGGATGGGAGGGGGGGCTTTGTAGAGTTTTGTTTTGTTTTTAAGTCTTCTTTTATTTGACTGTATGTTCATGTCTTTATCCCAGCAGCAGAGCACTTCAAATGACAATTGTAAAGTTATGATGTATTTGATTGGATTTCCTAAATTGTAACAGTAGAAAATCTCCCCCCTTTTTTTTTTCTTTTGGTGTTAAATGATGTATAAAAATATATTTGGGTTTGAATTTTGTTGTGGTTTTATTTATACTCTGTGTACATAGGTATATATATGTATAGCATTAATGTATGAGCTGTAAGCATTCACTTGCTGCTTATAACCACAATGAGCACCACAGTTTACCAGCAGTGTAGTCGTGCCCACTATATGTCCAGTTTCGCTGGTCACTGTGAATTTCTGACAATGAACAAAAAAAAAACAACTGCAGCTATCTTCTGTATATAGAGTTTATTCCCAAGCTCTGTTTCCTCAGCTGGTGCTGTATTTCAGGTATTTCACTTGAATGTGTCAAGCTTGCTCTTAAGTTCTGGGTTTCTCAACACTCCATTTTTGTCTAGTTAGAGTTCTTGCGTATTTCCTCCTAAGAATACTCTTTAACGTGTTCGCTCCGATACTTGATTCTCTCTGCTCTGCTCTTCTGGCTTTTTCGGGCACGTGTTTTGTGTTTTATTGTAGCGTTCTTCCATTTGGCAGGTTGTTCAACAGATGTGGTTATTTTGATCGTAGAGGAGCTTAAGGGTTGTAACTGGGGGGAATCATTAGAGAAACACTTGGGGGCGGGGGGACAGGGCTGGATGGGTCAAATGGGCAAGAAAAGCTTGAAACAACTATTGGAAAACCTTAGAAATAAATGAAAATTAAAGGTTTTTATTAACACTTGTTTGGTCTCATTTTCTTCATAAGTGCTTGAAAAAGAAATTGTGATGTAATTCCAGGTCCAGTTGCATGTAACCTTTGAAATTACCAGGATTTCTGAAGTGATTACCCAAATGGTCTATACCCTCCTTGTAATACACAAACACAGTCTCACAAAACGCTGTCTTTTAGCCATTGCTAACAGTTGTTAAGCTTTCACGATTTAAAAAGGACTGAAATAATAGTTAACAATCATTATTAATGGCTGTGGAAAAAAAAAATTTTAACAATTAAATTTGCACTTGTAACTGTTAGTTACACCCTGCTAGTACCAGGTTAGACTCTTGTTTTCATTACTGCCTTATTTCATCATGGCATTTAGCAAGATAGTGGAAATTTCTTTTGTCCATATTTACATGATAGCATTACACAGTTGCTTCTGATCTGTTGGCTGTACATCTATAATGTGAATGTCTTTGACGTTTAAACGATACTCAGTTGGTACAGTTGGAATCTAAACTGGGCTGAGGAAAATATCACTCATAAGGTTCCAGCAACAGCCTGAACGGTTGATACAAGCCAGTGTGGGAAGCATGCTTTCAGGCTGTTTATACCAACAGCAATGGAAATTCATCAACCCAACATTCAGTCTACTGTTTTCCAGTTATGGTGAGCCTCAGTTTTCTATTATCTGACCGGAGTGGCACCCAGTGTGCTCTTCTGCTGCTGGATTCTATCGGATCCAAGATTTGTCAAGTGTCTGTGAAGGTTCTCAGTCATCCAGGTCATCGTAGTCTAAGGAGCTTGCAAAGACAAAACTCCTAAACACTAACTTAACAAGGTAGTGTATGCTCTACAGTGCAGCGAGGAATGCTCAGACCTCTACATCGGAGAGACCAAACAGACACTTCATAAAAGCATGGCACAACATAGAAGAGCCACCTCCACAGGACATCTGCATCTAAAGGAGGATGCCAGTGTTCCCATTTTGGACAGAGCAGAAGGATGGTGTGAAAGAACCCATCTATGTCAACTGTGAACGGCCATCTTTGAACAGAGGCGGTGGTTCACCACACCAACTGTCTGCCATCTATATTTTTATATTGACATCCTTTGTTGTGTTCCTACCTTTTAAGTTTCTTGGTTAGGTTAAACTACCGTAAGGTGTTAACTGATGCCTTAATGCCCACTCACATCCTGGGCAATTTGACCTCAATAAATCACATGATAGGGTGGGGATGGGTTTCACAATGGATTCACCTGAAACCTTGGCTGACTGTGAGACACACCCGTTTTCAGACCTTGGACCTTGTGATTAGGTAGAGGATCAATAGAGGGTCCATGACCCTCTTGCGGACACTCCCATAGGGCTTAAAATCTGGGACTCTCCACCAATTGCGCTTAGAACTGAAGAAGCTTCTCGGATGAAAGGTGAAACATCTTCAAGACAAAACTTAAAGAAAAGAAGTCCAGACGCTTTTGTTTCCAAGCTCCTTAGACATTTCATTTTGTTCCCCATTCAGATGCTTGACTGGAGCATCACAAGTTCATCTTGACCATGCCATGCATGCCTAAATGAATTGAGTTGTTGCCATGCGATCGGCTGATTAGATATTTGGGTTAAAGAGCAGTTGAACAAGTGTACCTAAAATTCAGGAGCAAATGTAATAAACAGTGAATATAACAGGACCAAAACTGCATTCTCCAGCTTCAGTCTGGTGATTTACACCCTTACCTACCTACTTATTATCTATTCAAACAAGTATTAGACTTTACACTTGCATCCAAATAATTTTTGAAAATGCTTTACACAGTAAATATTAGCAGTTTACTAAGATGTATAAACATAATTTGCATTTTTATAATAACCAGATAATGATCTTCAAACCAATGAATTCATTAGTAAACCTTATGTCCATTTGTTAACAGCAGTTAATTTCCCTTATTGTGGACTTTGTGTGTCGCTGTAATGCTCCTGATTCAAAGACCATTCACACTGAGCAATCTTTACTGAGAACATCACTTCTTGTCAGTTCACACACTTTGAATGCCTTTATTTATAGGAAGGGCACCTCTTCAACTCACACTTCCAAAATGAGATCCTTAGCTGGAACACTTGACCTCAAAACTCACTTCTCCTTTTGGAGAAGCTGTTCCACAGAGGTTTACCTTTTTCCATCTCACACTGTGTGGTTATTCAGTGTGGACCATAAAATATGAAAAGCATAAATGTTTAAAGATGTTGAACTTGTCAGCTGTTGTGACTTTAGATAAAAAAAATATATTTTATGAGTGATTAGTGCTACTTGATAACTTCAAAGGGATTACAGACTTTTTTTTTCTTGCAATGGTGTGTGGCATTTCAAAATGATTTATGACAGTGACAGGTGAGGTCAGTTAGGTAAATTCTCGTCATGTTTGTAACATGAGGATGATGGCACAATGTAAAAAAAAAATGTATTTACACTGTAAACTTTGAGTAATTTTCTCTTTCCGATGAGACATACAGCTCTAGGCAAGAGCGTAAAGAAGTGTTTGAATTCAAAAACCAGATACAAAACCTGCTCATTTAAGAATATCATGATCATCAATGATTCCTGTTGTAATGCTCCAATTTCAATTAGTCTTTATCCCATACTGTGATCATGAGAAGAAGATGGTCCAAATGCCCACCTCTCCTATGTGCTGTTATTAATAACTGGCCCAAATACCATCACCCCACTCTGGTTTCTTGCTGGTCAGCTGAGCTGTGCCACTCTTTCCACTCCACTTGTGCAACAAAGGCAACCAGTGCTAAGGGACATCAACTCAATGCCATCCTCTGGAACACAAGCTCAGTCTAAAAACGGTACCTGGTGTCATCTAAATGCATTACAACGCAGCTGCTGCAAGTGAAGGACACAATGCTCAAGCACTAATGCAGGTATACCTTCAGGAGTCGGTTTTGTTTTTGTTTTATCAATCACCTTTAAAAAAAAGCACATACGCAAAATGTGACAGCTCCTTTTTATTTAAATACAAATTTAAAACACACCGATATTTACATAGATACATTTTCTGCTTGCAAAAAAAAGCAACTGAAATCCAAAACAGTGAAAATAATTTTGATTGAAGCAACAAGTGACTGATATTTATTTATATCTCCTTTTATACATACAAGGCTGCCCGTATTAAGACCAGTGGTCATTAATACGCCTGCAGCATGAATATTGATGTGGAAATGTACAGAGGGGTCGAAGGGTTACAATAATTTCAAGTGAACCCTTTATGCTCATCTGGACTGTACTAGAGTAGCTTTTGCATGAGTCACAGTTCATTTATCAGTTCATCTTATACTACAGCTTGGTGCAGCCCCTCAGTTCATCCACTGTCTGAAATAACCTGTTTTAGTTCCTCCACCTTTCTGATTGGGCAGCCTTTACAAACAGGAGGTTAGAACAGCAGGTGGGCGGGGCTTCTGAGCTCATAACCCAAGCAGTGTGCCTGAGATAACCACTGTCACTGACATCATATAGTGCAGACAGTAGAAAAACCTGCCTGGAACCTGAGCGTTTGGCTCACAGGCATTACTTGTGCATACGCTGACCTCATTATGTTCAATTTTTGGCATATTTAATACGAGCATTCACTATTATAAGAATCTATATGTATATGTCAGAAAATCAGGAAAAGCATAATAGGCTAATTCGGAAAATATTTCTGTTTACACTGCCCCTTTTTTTCCAATAAGGATTGGCACTTACAATGAAAAACAAACTCTCTGTAATACACTTAAAGACAAAAAAAAAAAACTTGAGTAAAGATGAATTATAATGTGATGCAACGTTAAAAACACGACACAAAATTTTCATTAACATTATTTATAATTATGTTAGTCCACTTTGAGTCTGGCAATGGTAGGACCATCTTAAATAAAACTACAGTTAATGCAATACTTTTGTTAAACTAAGAAAAAAAAAAAAAAGACGCTGGAACTACACTTCAATCATATCTTGATTGTGTACTATCAAAATTTGAAAAGAAGCAAAGGCCAAATTGCAACATAATACACAAAAGTGGTATTCAATGATTTTACCTCAAACCATTTTTAAATGTATTTATTTATTTTTTTAAATAGTAACAGTGATTCTCAGACTGAATACGCCTGTATTGGGTTTTGATGACTCATTTTTCCTCAATTCCCAAATCACTTTACTAACCAAAAATAAAACAACATACTTCAGTTTTACAAAAATACGAAAAAACCTTTTAGGTTTACTGGACCATTTGGACAAAATGAAACATTTTTCACAGAGAAGGTCACACTAAATTACTTCTTTAGCAACTTACGAGTCACCTTTAAAATGTAGCAAAATACAATCAGTTACCTTTAATAGCCCTTTATCACAGAATACTGTGAAGGGGCTGCTTGATTTTAAATTTAAGTCAAGTCCTGACAATGCAACACATAAATGCTACAAATATATTTGCCTTTGTTACTTATATCCATGCATCAAAATGTGTGTAAAGATAAGCCGAAATGTCAACAAATAAGCATGAAACTCATTGATAAATAAGTAATGTTTTATTCTACAGCCCACCGCTACAATTTATAGATAGATGACTCGAGTGTTTCATCCTCCGGATCACCTTCAAACAATCTAAACACAAAACAGCCCACTAAGCAAGGACACACCTACATTTTTTAAACTATAACCTAAACTGACTCCTAACAGTTAGAATCCACATAACATGGCAATGTTTATTTTTGATCCAATTACAATATAAGCCACATTCAAATCACAAGAAGCCATCTTTAATTACCAATTCTTCTTTTGTTTTTAATCGATCATAAAGATAATTTTTGAGTGTAACATTGTACTCTTCTTACATTCTTTGTGATACCTTTTACAGTACTGCAGATTTTTCAGTTTCAACAGGGGTTCTTGGTTGTGCTAATTCTTATTTCCCCACCTTTACTGACTGATACTAGTGCTGGGCTGTAAAACAAGGCAGTATTAAAACTACTATGCTAATTTTTCTTTTTTAACGTTCTAAAGCCCAATCCTCACAGCATCCAAGTTAAAGTGACATTTCTCAAATCCTAGCATACTGAGGCCACAGCTAATTTTCCTCCTTTGCACTTCATACTAACCTACAATAATGCTCTTATAGCATGGCACTGTCAATATGAACCCCTATAAAACTGGTTGAAAAGTGCTGCTGAATAAATTAAAGAACTAAAAGCAATATTATTTTGCAGCAATACCAGTACTTTATTTCAAACTATATATTACTATTTCCATTTGAAATGAAGTCAATGCTAAGTGTAAAAGCAAAGAATGTGCTTTCCCAATATATTAGAGCTGAAGTTCACTTGATAGTAGTAACCTCAAGTTACAGTGAGACAACTGCTTCGGCAAAAGGGACTGTGTCTTATAGAAAAACCGAAGTTTAAGTTTAAAGTAATAACTGAGTGTCCAGCACAATGTAACAATGCTGCGATGACTTACTGTTCTTTCTGCTAAACAAGGATCTGGAGGTAGACAGAAAATGGACAAACGTAACACAATGAGAAGGGATGTGAGCAAAAATTTACTAAGGCAGGAATTACAACATTATGTTTGCAAGCGTTAGATGCGCTACACCTTTGGTAGCCGCTATAACATCTATGAAGCAGTGGAGATTTGATGTAGTGGCCTGCTAAGCCACATCATGCAAGTTTATTGAGGGAATAAAGAGGGTACGGTTTAAGGCCAGATGAAGACGTACAGTTGCTGAGATCACGTCTGATGCACCTCATGAAACATCAGCTCTCGTGGGATGCGAGTCTCTGGGCCGTAAAGCTTGCCGGCTCGCCGCTCGAATGCAGCAACATTCTGCTTTACCACTTCATCGAAGAACATGGTGGCTAACTGTGAGTGCAGCAAAGAGCGGAACTCGAAGGATATCTGTTAAACACACAGAAACATAATAATTTAGTTTAAAGAAATACGGCAAATATATATAGTGGGCATGATAGGTTAAAGCTAAGCTCATTTGTGTTCTTGCAAAGATATCAGATGAGATTGGAACACAGTTAGCTTAGCATAAAGAGTGAAAAAAGTGGAACGAAGCCAGTCTGATGGTTTAAAACAAAAAACAAAAACACAACAAAAAAAAACAAACAAACACCTGACTGAAAGGTTTCCTGCAGAAATAGATCTTGTTCTGGTGGCATTTCCTTTAACTTGCAGTTAAAGAGGGTGGAGCTGGAGTCTGACCACAGGACAACAAACCCTTTAGAGAGAGTGAAACGATAGTGGCCACTGCTAGTCTTCAGCCAAAATGAACAAATTAGACAGGAAGGGGGCAGGAGCTGCTGATAAGAAGCAACTGACCTTTTAAAATAAGAAGTTGGAGACTGCCAACCAAACAGTAAATCATCTCTTGAATAGATATAAAGAAAAAGTGCGATATAATTGGGTAGCTGCTGTTAAACCTAGGAGGCTGACACAAGTAAATCAAATGTTTGGGAAACACTTCCACGGGTGGTCTCTCTTCCTTCATCTTGTTCACTGTAGATGAAGGAAAAACCACACGTAACCACTCATAAAACCACAAAGTGTAATTTTTACATTTGTGCTTTTTCACAGCATAAAAAAAACCCATTAACTAATGAGCATGAATACAGACTTTAATGATATCAGTCTTCTGATGTATCATCTATCCCATGTGGTGTTTAGTACACACAAGCAGTTAAAGTGAGCTACAGGCTAAAGTGAGGCACAGGCTACTTACAGAAAAGTCTACGGTGCAGGTACGAGGGTAACCGGGAATGCCAGGACTAAAGCGCCATATCGTCTCCAGGTGATTGAAGAGCTTTCCATCTGTACACACTGCCTACAAATAACAAAAACAAAGACAATAATTAAAAGTTGTAAAACACAGAAATTGTGTTTCAGTCATATCGTTTCTATATAAACAAATTCTAGCAACAGATGGAGCATTAAAAATCACATATCACAATTCAAAAAGACTGGGATAATATTTCTCTACCATTACTTACTTTGACTAGATGAGGTCTAACATTAGTGATCATAGATGTGTATCTTTCCACTACTGGAGGAAATCCCACTTCAAGCTGGGCTTTGGAGTGACCTGCTCTTTTCATGATGGTCTGGGACTTCTTACACCAAGGCACAAAGTGCTTGTACTCATCAACGTTGGCCACAACATCATACATTTCCTGCATAGAATACCTGTAACAGGAATATCCTTTTAATTAATTTTTTGTATTAATGATCAAATTTATGATTATAAAAAGGCTCATCAATACTTACCCAAGTATTCTACGTTCAGAGTACTCCTTCCTTTTGTTGGTGAGGCTGATGAAGCTTCTGCTTTGGGAAACCGCTGTCATTGTGTCACAATCTTGAAGGCAAAGCACCCTGGGACTTCTTGTCATCAAAATGCCACATGACGACAAGTGTCTGGAAAGGTAATTAGAATCTGTGTTGAAGTGATGTGCCATAAGCCCCTATCTAGAAAGAGTGCAGTCTGCAACAAAATAGGTCCACTGCTTTCCAGTTTCAACAGTCAGTGAGTGCATGGATGGACCAGAGAGTTATGAAAGGTCAGTGTTGAGAGCATGCTGGTATTTTCCACGTCTGGTCTTTTTTTGTGAATAGCAAAAAGCTGTAAGGTGACACCTACCTGCTCTGGTTGAACAAATTAGCTTTGTGCTTTCTGGAAGGTAGCCTGTAGGATAGGGGTGAGCAACATTTTTTCCTCATACTGAGAGTCAAGGATCAAACTAAATAAGCAAATTAAAATATTGCTGTATCAAATTATGACACAAAACATTAGATCCTTGTGAATAAAATATTCCACTTAAATGAAGCACCAGTTTTCAAGTTTTTATATAACTTTACCATAAGACATCATAGGTTATGAGAGAATTTGTTTGCCATTTGTTGGAATCAAGTTAAACAGCAGTGAAGCAGTGATTTCTTTTATTCTTTCATCTAAAGACCCATTAACACAACGTTTACCTCGATCAAGGTCAACCTGATCAAATGGGTTGTGATCAGGGTGATCAGACTATTTATTTATGAGTGACTTATGTATGTATATATATGTATATATTATACTATTCTTAGTTAGTGTATTGTCTGTCTTGTCTTAATGTTGGTTTAAAATGGAGCACTGTAACAAAAAATAATTTCCCCCAGGGATCAATAAAGTATTCTGATTCTGATCACTAGTTAATGCAAGTGATTATGTGTGTGTGTGCTTCCCAAAACATGAAAACATTCATTCATTAAGTCAATGCATCATACTATTCACTGCTACCACAAACAGGCTGTTTTGGAAACTGTTCTCCACATTTTGGAAACATGTTATCCATTATGGATAAGCCCCCCCCCAATTTTTTACACCATTCTTCAGCTCTTACTTTCAGCAGTTTACTTATGGAATAAAATAACTGTGGGTATTCTGTAATGTTTATATTTCATGCATGAAAGAACAAAGTTGAGTGGTTTATAGTTGTGATTTTACAGTTATGTGAAGTCAATACAACAGTGCAAACGTAGTTAATATCCTTCTTTATCAAGTTAGCTTCTTGTAATTAGTTTTCACCAGCAACATGGCACAATTATAACGATTAACTTGCTTGTTTTCATTTATGTTTATGTATGCATTCTACAAAAACATTAAAGAAGACTGGACTGCAGAACCCATGTCGAAGGCAGTTGTTAACAGCTGCCTTTACCTGGTGAGACAGTTCTAGTTATTGGTAGTTCTGTTACACTAATCAGCAGTTGCTTCTCAAATGGAGGCTGGTCACACTTTAAAGATAAGAAACCAGAATTATGGAGCTTGATAACATTATCTAGTGACCTTCTCGTTATATATCGTCCGCCCTCAGTGGCGGCAGAGCGTCAGTTCCTCTGTACTGAATGACCGGCTCGGTGCTGTTAACCATAATAATAACAGCCTCCAGTAACTCCCCGATGGGCTCACCTGATGTTTTGTCGCAGGCATCCTCTTTGCACCGCCGTGCGACACGAGCGAGGGGATCCCACAGTGGCGATCTGGAGAAAGTCACTGAACGTCCGAACACCCATGGGTAATCTCCGGGCACCGGTCGAGGCTGCCATCAAGTCAGCCTCTCCGCTTCAAGAGAGGGAGATCCTGGGTCTGTCGAGCTAGCCCGGGGTCTGCTTTAAGACCGAGGGCACAGAGATTCAAGGGTCCAGTCTAACCTGCACGCTGCTTCGGTGCGGGTATATTAATGAACAAGTAGCGTTAGCACAGCCGCTTTCCGAACTGCGAGCGTAACTATCGTTAGTTACGGCAGTCAGCTGCTAACGTTAGCTAGCAAGATTTCCAACAGCCCAACCAATCACGACGTATGGTTACGTTCCGCTGTTTTTTTTTTACGTAATACTCACATTACTCCACGCGTCGAGTTCCAAACTTCAAACAAAGTTAAATTATTTACGTCACTTTCTGGCTATAAATATTGCCAAACTGCTGCCAGCTGCGAACGACCTTCTGCTGCTAAATAAAACGCCGGTGGGACAAATTGTTCCTTTCTTCTGTCATCGATTCTGCCCAACAGCTCTGAGAAGAAATGCCGCCCCCTACTCTACAGGAGGTTAACGGCGGGGAAAAATATTTTTATTTTGTTTTATTTTGTTTTATTTTATTTAACTTACGAAAGCACTTTTATATTAGTATACATCCTGAACAAAATGCCGTGAGACTGTATAAACAGGGTTCAAGTGTTTGTTTGTTGTGTGTGGTAGGAGTGGCAGATAGGATGAAAGTGGGGGTGGGGTTCTGAGATCTTTCTTTTTTGCATTGGTGATGGACAGGTTGACAGATGAGGTCAGGGAGGAATCTCCAGTCTTCCGTGGAATATGTTGTTTGTGGAAGACATCTGTAGTGTGAGTAGGAAGCGGATGGAGAGTAGCACTGGAGAGAATGAAAGTCAGTAGAAGACAGAACACAGTGTGTGAATGCGATAGAGACAGTAACAGTGAAGCTGCAAGGAACAGAGGCAGTGAAGGCGAGAACGATAACAGAGGGGAGATAGATCACGTTTAAAAACAAAGGTCCTCAAGCTAAATAAAAAATAACAGTCAATAATTTCTAGGCTTATTTTACTGTTTACCATTGTAGCCTGGACGAATATCCAGCAAATCTGGATATTTAACTTGATCTTAATTATTACACCCAAGGCCTACATTACTTTTTTTCATCTGTGATTTTTCACTTCAGTTTCACTCTCACACATGGAAATGGAGATGTCGTACTTTTTATTGGCTCTTGTTTTACAAAAAGTAGAACTCCCTTTAACTGAAATGGAGATTTGCATGGATATGGCTCTGCAATGACAGCCAAAAGCCAGTTAGCGGGCAGAACAATATGATGGAATTAATGTTTTAAGTTATAGTGATAGAAAAGGGAATACATGACTAATCAATGCGATAAAGTGTTATTGTATTTAAACTGTAACCACCACAGATGGTGTTTTGGGGGTTTTTCTTCAACCGTTGAATAAAAAATCCCCCAAACCCCCCAAAATAGAACACTTTTACCATCCATAATTCAAAATTTTGGGATAATATCTCAAAATGTCAGGTTATTTATTTATCATAAAGAGTTGGCTACTATTTCAAAATAACTCACAATTGAGAAATTTACTTTAAATTTTGAGTTCTTAAGTCAAAAGTTTGAAATAACCTGAAATTAGTGGAACTTTTTTGTTTTTCAGTGGTTGTATTTTTTTTTTCTTTTGTCATGCAGAGCTAAGTCGAAATTTCGACTTACTGAGTAAGTTAACCGAAATTTTAACTTGTAGGTTCCAAGTTTAAAAACATTTTTTTTCGGTGGCAGAATCAAGTTTCCATGCCACAGACGTCACACCGCCGGGCTGTTTTACCGTTCTTTTGCCGCACGGTGTCGCCATTTTATCCGAGGAGACGAAAACAGACCGCCACGCCTGTAGGCGGACCCGCACAGTCGTAGCCAGTATCAGCAGACCAGACACTGGATACAGACAACAACAGTGACAGACCGAGACCGTATTTCTGTTTGCAATCAGCTATGGGTGTAGTCTAAGAAGAGGACACAGTAGCGCACCACAATATACCTCGAAGTTTTATCCTCATGAAGGAGCTCCGTCCTGGCTGAGTTTGGGAGATGGGAGTACTCAATATTGCAGACCAGGTACGCTGGAAGAAAGCGCTCCGAATTTGTGCTGTGGCGCAGTCTATTTGCTGGGAGAGACTCTGCTCTTGTGCGCAACATACTACGTCTTCTCCGCCGAACGGCTTGCTTTCATTATTAGCTCGCGGCGGGTGCATGCATATTTAGCCGGATATTCGCATGGTAATGGTATTATTTGAAAAGATTAGCAATCTTCGTCTTTTAAATGTTAATCTGTGAGGGTTTTTTTGTTTTACTTTTTAATTTTTTTGATGGTGTAGTTTAGGCCCTGGTCTGGGTCAGGGCCAGCTCTGTTGCAGAATTAGCTAACAGAAGCCATTTGGCTAGCTGACGTAAGTAAAAATGGCCTATAGGCCTCAGCCAAAGGCTTGGTGTATCTGCTGGAAGCAAACAAGAAACCCATTCAGTTACACACAGTAAAAATATTCAGTGAAACATTTAATGTCACGGGAGTACATTTAACCTCTCCACTGCGCAGTTGACTGCTTTAACGATGGTTTAACCTCCTCAGATGAGACGTAGATGATGTGTGATGGTCGTATAAGAGTCAGCGCTCCGGCTGCACGTAATTTTTTTGCAACGTTATTTTTTGCGGTAATTTGACTGATGTTCCTGTATTGCAGCCTCCTCTGGTCCAGGCCATCTTCAGTCGCAATGCTGAAGAAGTTCAACTATTATTGCACAAAAAGGAGGATGTCAATGCACTGGTATGAAGCAGATTCAGTTACCATGATCATGATTTTGAAGGACGTTACCCCCAAAAAAATACCTTTTAATTTTTTCCCCCCGCATATCAGGACCAAGAGCGTCGTACGCCACTTCATGCTGCTGCCTGTGTGGGAGACGTCCATATAATGGACCTCCTCATTGAATCAGGTGACTGAATTGCGTCCATCTATCTGTGCATTAAGTATTGGTCACCTCTGTTAGCAAGTAATCCTAACACCTGATCATTGTTCCACAAAAATAAGCTTGCTCATTCTTGGTTCACTCGACCTCTGTATCACCTGAAATATAATTAAAATCTACTATGTAATATAGTATGTAATAGTGTTTCTGTTTCTGTATCACAGGTGCCAGTGTAAATGCTAAAGACCATATATGGTTGACCCCCTTGCACAGGGCAGCTGCTTCCAGGAATGACGTAAGCAATGTATTTCCTTTTTTTTCGTTTAAGACTGATGATTTCCCAGTCAGATGACCTCATCATCTAAGTCTTTTATGTATTAATTTACAGAGATTATAATTCTTATTTAGACTTACACACTCATGAACTGCACTAAATTAAATGTGGGAAGCTGCAGATGTGATATGCACCTTAAGCTGTGGTGATTGCTTCCCTCTTCCCAGAGGGCAGTGGGTCTGCTGCTGAGGCGCGGAGCTGACGCAAATGCACGTGACAAGTTCTGGCAGACGCCTCTGCATGTGGCTGCTGCCAACCGTGCCTCGCGCTGCGCAGAGGCCCTGCTGACCCAGCTGAGCAACGTGAACATGGCAGATCGCAGTGGCAGGACTGCCCTGCACCATGCGGCGCAGAGTGGTTTCCAGGAGGTGAGGCTTAAGTGATTTGCTTTGTTTTTGAAGGACATAGTGTTTTCTTTGCAATAAAGTTCCTTCAATTTGTCTTGCAGATGGTTAAGCTGCTGCTGAACAAAGGGTCCAACCTGAGTGCCATCGATAAGAAGGAGAGACAGCCTATCCACTGTGCTGCTTACCTGGGTAAGCAAGTTTTACTTTTCTTGCCAAATAGCACTTACAGGAATGATGACAAGTGCCGGCCTGGGCTTTTAATCTGTTGAAATAAGTAGAACTTGTAATGAATTGTGTCTTTCTTGTATTATCCACAGGGCATCTAGAGGTTGTGAAGTTACTGGTGTCGCGCAGTGCTGACAAGAGCTGCAAGGACAAACAGGGCTACACACCTCTCCATGCTGCTGCTGCAAGTGGTCACATTGAAATTGTAAAGTACCTGCTTAGGATGGGGGCAGATGTGAGTAACTATGCAAGAAATATTTACCTTTAGAAAAGCCAAAGTAGTCTTCCCTCATGTCTGGTTTATAAATTGTGAGCGTCTGAGAGCAGCTCAGGGTGCACTTTATTTATTTTTCAGGCTTTTGGCACATTCTGATGTCGTTTTGTTCTGTTTTATTGTCAGATTGATGAGCCCAATGGCTTTGGAAACACTGCGCTTCATGTGGCTTGCTACATGGGGCAAGAAGCTGTGGCTACAGAGCTGGTGAACCATGGAGCTAATGTTAACCAACCCAACAAGTGTGGCTACACCCCTCTGCACCTGGCTGCCGTCTCCACCAACGGTGCCCTCTGTCTGGAGTTGCTGGTCAACAATGGGGCAGATGTCAACCAGCAGGTAGCTGTTTTGGTTCTTCTTCTTGTTTACTTTATTTCACTGCTTCTGAAAGTAGTGAAACTCCACATTTTTATTTAGGGCAGCTTTGCAAGAGTCAGAGTTGGAATAGTTGTAGATGGGTTGATCAGATTATTCGATCCTTTGGCCATTCTGACAACATATACAAATATTAAGAAAAAAAAGAACCAAACGAAATCCAGGTCCCAAGGTTTCATTTACCATTTATGATTTCTCAGTTTCTAGTTTACAGTGCCTTAATAAGAATATTACTGCACATTTTTGTTGAAGAAAATTATCAAACGAAAATCTATAGGTGCCTTTATCCTAGTGCCAGAGTGCACCGGCCCAGGTTTAAGTCTGGGCTGTCTTCCCTCTTTCTCTCTTGCTCTCTACTTTTCTGTCTATCTTCACTGCTCCACTATCTAAAAAGGCAAATATGCCCCCCATGCATAAGATCTACCCTGAAATGTGATTGTTACCCCCTGCAGAGCAAAGAAGGGAAGAGCCCCCTGCACATGGCAGCCATTCACGGACGCTTTACACGCTCTCAGATCCTCATCCAAAATGGTAACACAGAGTGTCCGGTCTCATATTTATTTTTATTTTATTATAAGATCATGTCACTGTCTCTTTCTCTTCTGTTAATGGGTCTTTGATTTACTCCCTGTACTCTGATTTCCGTCAGGTGGGGAAATTGATTGTGTGGATAAGTATGGCAATACCCCTCTCCACGTTGCTGCTAAGTACGGCCATGAACTGCTGATCAGCACTCTGATGACCAACGGAGCAGACACGGCCAGGTATCAGACAACTTTAAGTGGTGTTGCTGATGTAGTAATGTTACTGTGAGGTTATAGAAATGGTTTAAAGCATAGCCCAATATGAGGGTGCATTAAAGTTTATGTTTCACGATGTAAGACGCTTGGTTGTAAGTAGATGCATTTGTACCATCGACTGTTTTGTTTCTTCTTTGCAGACGTGGGATCCATGGAATGTTCCCCTTGCACTTAGCTGTGCTGTACGGGTTTTCAGACTGTTGTCGCAAGTTACTCTCCTCAGGTTTGTTTAATAAATGTGTGCACTCTTCTTTACACTAATCCCTTACCATCTGTGTCTGTGTATTACTTTGAGATAGTTGTTACCTCCAGCTGTTTGCTCATTGCCCCACAGGTCAGCTGTATAGTATAGTTTCATCTATGAGTAAAGAGCATGTACTATCAGCTGGGTTTGACATAAACACCCCTGACAACTTTGGGAGGACCTGTCTACACGCTGCTGCCTCTGGAGGGTGAGATGCAGAATCTGGTTTAACACTAAAATATTAAAATGAGCAGAAATGTTGCACATGCATTACATTAAATTGTTTACTTCCATTTCATTTATTCTCATGATCTTTTTTTTTGTTTGTTTTTTTTCCAGAAATGTTGAATGTCTGAACTTGCTTTTAAGTAGCGGTACCGACTTGAATAAGAGGGACATAATGGGAAGGTGAGTCCTGCTCATCTTGTTCAGGTGTCATCTGGTTTTAAACAGCATCTGAGTATCATGTCCTGCATACTCAACACAGGTTAGAATTCAAAGTGAGGACTTTTTTCTGTCTGCAGGACACCGTTGCACTATGCGGCTGCTAATGGGAGGTACCAGTGCACTGTGACCCTGGTGAGCGCTGGCGCTGAGGTCAACGAGCCTGACCAGACAGGCTGTACTCCCCTGCACTATTCTGCTGCCTCTCAAGCCTTCAGCAGGTTAGACACTTGTTAATCTCCTTCTCTCTGTTTTCTGTTTGAAAAGACCGAGTCAATACAAGCTACCAAATTCAGCCCAAGTCAAAAAGTCAACTGTTATTTTAGAAAAATGGCTGGCTGATTTTAAAAACTTGTAATATAGATACGTTATTTTGCCTCTCATCCAAAAGCAGGGGTCTCAAACTTAAATGAGCTGTAGGCTACTGCTGGCACTGTCATCTCATATGAGGGCCACTTTACTAACTACCAAATAAACAAATTGGTACTCTCTTTCTGGCCTTACACATGGCAGCACTTCTGCTATAATTTTGTTCGTATTTAACAAAATAAAAGCACAGGCCGAAGTGTACACGTTAGTTTTTGACTGCTAGTGAAAATTTTTTCTTTACAAATAACTTTTTCACTGGACTAAACACAGCCAATCCCTCAACATGTTTGTACATTCTGCTCATATTGCCTTCATATTAAATATTTTTTTTTGCTTTTTAAAGAACTTATTTTAACATTGCACTTAACAACAAACAAATCCTCCCTAACAAAAAAAAGTAACTTCAAGGGCCAAACTGCATTATGTTTTTTCACGTGGGCCACAAGTTTGAGACCCCAGTCCAAGAAGCTTCTTCAGTTCTCAAACATGTGATGGTTGTTTTAGGTATTTGGGTGTTCTAAAACAGCAGCTCACACTTTGATGCAAGGTGTGAGATGGGGTTGAAATGCCTGGGAAGGCATCTCAAAACTGAATCATCAGTGGCTGATAAGTGGTGTCATAATCCACCACCTCTAAGGCTACGTTCACACTGCAGGCGAAAGCGCATCAAATCCGATTTTTTTGACCCTATGCGACCCATATCCGATCATGCTATGACAGTGTGAACGGCACAAATCCGATATTTTCAAATCCGATCTGGGTCACTTTCGTATGTGGTACTGAATCCGATACATATCCGATGTTTTAGAAAGCGACTGCTGTTTGAACGGTCAAGTCGCATTAAATCCGCCTTTTACGTCACCGACACAAGACTGAAGCCAATTATCAGCGCCAGAGAAGCGCCCGAGAAGACATCGCGAACGCTTCCTGGCCATCCAGTGTAGATGTCAGTGAAACTGTTGGGAAGACAATGTAAACATTTTATTTGTACTGTATAATCTGCAGATTCTGACAGAAATCTACAGCTATCCTTTGAAGCACCGCTCCTCTCTAAAACAGCAATAAGGATAATTATTAGGTTATTTACATTATTATGTAAATAACAAAATAACTTAAAGCAAAAATTGGGAAACGTGAAGACCGAAGTCTTTATATTAAGGGCCATCAGTCAAACAATACTGTTGCTCTGGGTCTAAACAGAGCGCGTTGTGTGTGAAGTCTTCTTTTGCGCATGCGGGCCGCTTTGAGCGTTCACACTAGAGAGCGTTTGCTGTCGCATTTTATTTGTAGTGTGAACGAGCAGACAAAAAAATCGGATTTGATCAAAAAATCGGAATTGAGCATTAAGACCTGCAGTGTGAACGTAGCCTAAACGATGGTTGTTCACAGTGGATGTGGTCCCTTGTTTACTCCTCTTTCAAACCGGCTGTCTTCACGGTCCTGCACCCTTTAAATGCAGGTGTACACTTGTTGAGGTGGATCTGGTATTTTGTGCCATGTGTTTGTGGAAGAATTATTTTGTTTCTCCATGTTAAGGTCTGAGCACTACTCACAGCAGACACTACGTTTTCCTCTGTATCGGATAAACTGTTCTCGCCAGCCTATACAGACAAATATGACTCTATATACCGTATTTTCACAACCATAAGGCGCACTTAAAAGTCTTAGATTTTCTTCAAAAAGTGCGGCGCGCCCTATAGCGCAGTGCGCCCTGTGTGTTGTAAGGAGGACGTAGTAGAGAACACCATGAGAACGCTAAAGGGTGAAGTGTGTGCGTTGACTTTATTGCACATACCTGTATAAAAGAACAGGTATGTGCGTTATGCAGGACATCGTTGTTTTAACAACCCTGAAAATGGCAACGAGACACGCTTACGAAGCACAGTTTAAACTGAAGGCCATCAGCTACGCGGAGGAACATGGAAATCGAGCAGCGGCGAGAGAATTTAAGATTAATGAATCGATGGTTCGCACGTGGAGGAAGCTGGAAAACAAGCTCCGGCAGGTCAAGAAGACGCAGCTGAGTTTCCGCGGACATAAGGCGATCATCGAGCAAAGAACGAGCGGGAGAAGCGTTTCGACGGTCACCATTCGGCTAAAAGCAGTTTCACTTTCACTTTTTATGAAACGGTGCCATTTTTCCATCCGGACCAGGACTACGGTAGCGCAGCAACTTCCAGCGGATTATAAGGAAAAGCTGGCCATCTTCCGCTCCTACTGCAGCAAACACATCGGCGACAAACACATCCAGCGATGGATGACCGATGGAGACCACAGTTTCACTAAGAGTGGAAACCAGCGCCGGGCGAGTTACGCCATAATTTGCCAATGGATTGTAGATGCTTGGGCTAACATGTCTGCTGGCACTGTTGTTCGAGCTTTCGCAAAAGCCGGCATCATTTCCGAGGAGCCGCACGGCACGGAAAGTGACTCTGACGGTGAAGACAGTGAACCTGGCATGTTTGATGGAGATTTAGCGCAGCTGTTCAATTCAGACACAGAGGATGAGGACTTCGATGGGTTTGATTGATGATAAAAATGTGAGTACCAAACTTTGTTTTGCTCCTGCTTTATTTTTAAATACGCACACTTGTATGCTTGTGTGTTGTTGATGATGACGATTACTGGTAATAAAAATGTGAGTAAGGTACCGAACTCAGGTTTGCTCCCGCTTTATTTTTAAATACGCATACGGTACTTGTATGCGCCCTATGATCCAGTGCGCCTTATGTGTGTGTTAAATACAGTAATGGCACACATAACTGAGACTGCGCCTTTTAGCACAGTGCGTCTTATGGTCGTGAAAATACGGTATGACCCATATGAACCATCAAGTTTGAGAAGTTAAGTTTTAACCACGTCACAGCATAATTTAGGAAAGTTTGACTAAATGGAAGCATTTCTCGTTTGTTTCAGAGTTGATCGTCATTTTTCTGGGAGCCATCAGAATGATGAGGATGAGGCAAAGGAGTCATACTTGTAAGTTCTGGTTTTGTTTTTTGTTTTTTTTGGGGGTTTTGTTTTTTTTGTCTTTTCATCACCTGACCATAACCGGTTAATTGTAGGCAAATTACATGTCTTCTTTATGTCTTTTTTTTCTTCTTCTAATAACAGCTGCTTGGAGCATCTTTTGGACAATGGTGCTGATCCATCAATGGTGAATTCAAAGGGTTACAGTGCTGTTCACTATGCAGCTTACCATGGCAACAAACAGAATCTGGAGCTGGTGAGTTTCCTGTTTTGAACTCACCAAATAACTTGGCCCATAGATTAATCAGTCATCTCACACGTTTTGCATCAGGTTGGGGATTAGTTCATGAGGCTAATGACAATTTATGTAACATTTTCTTTTACTAGTTTCTTTCCTAAATTACACAACATCAATTCTTCTGCCTTGCTTTCAGCTCTTGGAGATGTCCTTTAATGCACTAGGAGACATAGAGAGCAGCATTCCAGTCAGTCCACTGCATCTTGCTGTAAGTGTTGCACTCACTTGCAGTCACTTCTGCTCATCTTCAGCTTCATAATCTTAACTAAATGCAAAATTGTGACTACCTTCCTCTGCTCGTTCAGGCTGATAAGGGCCACTGGCAGGCTTTGCGTGTGCTCACGGAGACAGCAGCATATGTGGACATGCAGGACGCTGCAGGCCGTTCTGTACTCTACTTGGCTGCACAGAAAGGCTACGCACGCTGTGTGGAGGTGCTATTGGCCCAGGGGGCTTCCTGTCTCCTCAATGACAACCGCCTCATGTGGACTCCAATTCATGTTTCAGGTATCTGAGCTGGAAGATTTCTTGATACAGCAATGTTTGTGATTCTTTCCCACAAGTCGATTTTGTGTTTCGTTTTTGTTTTTACCTTGTAATTGTTCTTTTGTATCTTATTACATTCCAGCTGTGAATGGACACTCTGACTGCCTGCGCATGATGATTGATTATGGGGAGGAGGGAGATCTCACTAACATGGCAGACAAATTTGGCCAGTGAGTTGTTTTATATTTTTATTTTTATTTTATTTTTATTTATTTTTTCATTCAGCTTCAAAAAACTTTTAATGCTTAAAGCTAACTTGACGAGTGAACATCCAGTGCTAAAGTGTATTTTTTGTTGCTTTTGTCCCCATCCAGGACCCCTCTGATGCTGGCTGTTCTCGGAGGACACACTGACTGTGTCCACTTCCTGCTAGAGAAGGGTGCCCTGCCAGATGCCAAGGACAAGAGAGGCAGCACAGCTTTGCACAGAGGGGTAGGTCAAAGAAACAACAGTTAACCTAGCATGCATGTCTTTGGACTGTGACAGAAAGCTGGAATACTCCTAAATGCCATCTCTGTTTGAAATATAGTAATTTAAATGTTGCCATTAAACTTGGAAGTTGTTATTAACAAACAAAAACAACATTGTAACTATAAAGCTGGTTTTTTAACATGTGCCCCTGTTTGAAAATTCTAATGACAATGACAATGCCAGGTGCATCTTTCTGGTCCTGTTTCAGCTCTTTGATGGATTTTCTCCCTATTTTTTTTTTTTCTTTTTTCCAGTTGTAAAATTGTCATCAAATGTTTTATAAACTGGACACTACTCAGATGCACAAAGTTTTCACCTGTTAGTCCTATGCAAATGCATGTTGCTGCAAAAATACCCAAATGCATGTTAGATTGTGTTGTCTTTGGCATTTTTTTTTTATTTTTTTTTTTAAAGAAAAAACAAAAAACAAAACTTGGTCACGTACAAGCACTGAACTAAAAATGAATGGAAAAAGCAGCCAGTATCCAAACAAAACTTTGAAAGACCTTTGGAAAGCCTGGAGAACTATACTATCGTTCAAGACCACTTTAGAAAAAGTCTGGCTCCTTGGAAGTAAAATGTAAAGGGAAAAAAAAAAGTAATATTCTGAATTCAGTTTTTGACATTGAAGTTTAGCTCATTCCCCATTGTTTTTCGTTGCACAGGCTGTGTTGGGTCATGATGAGTGTGTGACAGCCCTGCTGGAGCACAAAGCTTCTGCTTTATGTCGGGACACCAAGGGTAGGACACCGCTGCACTATGCTGCATCCAGAGGCCACACAAAGATCCTGGCCAGTCTGGTGCAGGCCGCCATGGAAACAGACCCACAAGATAAATTGCTGGACAACAAACAATACACCCCATTACACTGGGCTGCTTACAAAGGTTTGCTCAGTTTAATGCCTAATCCCCAAACATTAATGTTACACATAATCACTGTCACATCTGTTGTCTCTAATGTTAAATGTGTGTTTGTGTGTTTGTTCTCAGGGCATGAAGACTGTTTGGAGGTTTTACTTGAATATAAAACATTTATCCATGAAGAGGGAAACCCTTTCACCCCCCTGCACTGTGCTCTGTGAGTATCTTGGTCTGGAAAAACGAATTACCTTTAGATAACATTAACTTTTCATTAACATGGTTTTCTTGCTGATAGGATGAATGGCCACTGCGGTGCTGCAGAAAGACTGCTGGAAACCTCTGGGGTCCACATGATTAACACCAGAGATGCCAAAGGAAGGTGAGGCTGCAGAATGAAAAGTACTTTATCAGGTTTTTAGGAATAAATTTGTTCAATTTAGAAAAAAAAAACAAAAACCTGGGACTTTTAGACTGTGCAAAAGATGACCAATGTGGAGCAATTGTGGTTACCAAATTGTGGTTATTGTTGGGGTTTCCTGCTTGTAGGGGTACCTTACAGTACAAAGCACCTTGAGGCAACTGTTGTTGTGATTTAGTGTGATTTTGGCTATAAACAAAAATATAGGGATAGGATGTGGAGTTAAATGTTACATAGTTTATAAATGGGCAAACATTTTCCCACATTCTCGACTGGGAGATCTTGGTGGAATATCCGAAACAGATCTTTAATAAAGGGGGCATAAAAGACAATTTAAAAAGACGTACAGCAGCCTGGTCCTGTTTGACCGCAAAGAGCTTGACAGGAAAGTTGGCTCGTAAGCACAGACATTTAACAGGGTTTTGTTTGTTTTGGGGTTTTTTTGTTTCCTGTCTCTATAGGACCCCACTGCATGCTGCTGCATTTGCTGAGGATGTCGCAGGACTTCAGCTTGTGCTTCGTCATGGAGCAGACATCAATGCAGTGGACAAAAGTGGACGCTCTGCTCTGATGGTAGCAGCTGACAAGGGACACAGCGGCACCGTGGGTAAGTACTACAACTGTTACTTATGTGGGATTTCGTTTTTGTTGCAGAATGTGAAACATTTCTATAACAATAAGAAAAAGGCAAATTAGTGCAACAAAAAAACAAAAAACAAATTTTGTGTCTTGGGTGTTGTCCAGCCATCCTCCTTCACCGGGCCAAGGCTGACCTGACACTGCTGGACGAGAATAGGAACACTGCCCTGCACTTGGCCTGCAGCAAGGTACACGTTAGTTTTTCACAAGATCCTCAGATCACAGGATTCTCTAAGGAATATCTTTCTGTTGACATTTTATTATTATTATTATTATTATTGTTTTATTTATTTATTTATTTATTTAATGGTCATTTGTTTTATTCCTCAGGCTCATGAGATGTGCGCCCTGCTGATTTTGGGCGAGATCCACAGTCCCACTCTGATAAATGCCACCAACAGTGCTCTGCAAATGTGAGAACTTGGCAACATTTTAAACCAACAATAGATTTTTTTGTATATGTGGAATTAGACTGACACCCACAACATGCTGCATAGTCCATGTTTTTTCAAACGTGATTTTTTTTTTCTCCCTTTCAACTGTAAAGTGTTAATATATTACATTTTTCATGCAGGAATTTACTTAATTTAGGTTAATTAATTTGTAGAATTTATCCCCTGTATTGTTAAGAAGATATTTTGCCATGTTGCAGTAACAGATGTACAGGAATTTAATTACTATCACTAGGATCTACATCTGAGCATTGGATTTAGGATGGATCTTTTATTGAATATCATGACTTGCATTTATTTATTTATTTATTTATTTTCCCACACACTACCTTGTTTGTCCACAGGCCCCTCCATCTTGCAGCACGCAATGGCCTGGCTACGGTGGTGCAGGCACTGCTGAGTAGAGGAGCCACGGTGCTGGCTGTGGATGAGGAAGGTGAGCAACACCGAAATTGAGATTTTTCAGTTTGTTTCGTTTTTCTATAGATAAGAACACAAAAGGCAGTCCATTTTTAATCAGTTCATTTATTTTGTTAATCTTGTTACTGTTTGAGGGAAGTAATGTTGAAAGCAGATTTTAATAGGTCTGGTAAACAAACATGCATTGGCCACCAAACACTGCTACCATTATATCCAAGTGTTCTTTTTGTTTTTAGCTCTATATTATTACTGAAACTTGTGATCTTTATTAATGGCACATGGGTTAAATATGCAGGCAGTGGAATGATATTAAAGCCATTACTTATTGGATTTTGGCCCTTTATGTGCAGGTAGCCAGCGGTGAAAGAAAAAGATCTATTACCTTAATAACCTAATGTGCAAAATGTCTCTTTCTTCAGATGTAAAACATTTCATTGTGTTCACTAACTAACACAGACTTTGCATACATGTGGCTGTGCAGGTAGTGAGCAGTGGCCTTTCAGTGCTCTGAGGGTCATTGTCCAAAGGCAGCTGCTTTTGCACTGGGTGTGCCTGTGATCTAATTTGTAGAGGGTTTTTTCTGAAGTGCTTATTATTGCTTAGTTACAAAAGCTTCCTTCTTCAGTGCTGGATGACAGTGACAGACAGGATCATTGTAGACGATGTTGATGCAAGTCTCACCCCTTGATTTTGATTGGCCACTGAGATGGAAGCAACAATGTATGAGGCGAGTGTTCAGAAGTTGAGCTATACTGAATATTAAAGTGGTTTACCGATGCCTGTGGACAACAAACCATATACTGGAAGTGAGTCAGTAATAAGAGCTTTAAGAGGGGGAGCTGAGGCAAACTAAGCAATTAGAATTAAGAAAATGTAGTATTTCTCTGAAATTGTACCACTGAGTTACTTTTTAATTGTTTAAATGTTTCATTAGTTAATTATCGGTAGTTCCAATATTGATTAGAAAATCTCTGACACATGATGCTCTAATGTGCATTTTGATGTGGAACAGGACACACCCCAGCTCTGGCCTGTGCTCCCAACAAGGACGTGGCTGACTGCCTGGCTCTGATCCTCTCTACCATGAAGCCTTTCCCCCAGCGGGACCCTTCCTCCTGCTCCTGCTCCTCTCCTACAGTCTCCCCCTCCCCGGGTCTCAACTTGTTGAAGCACTGCGGCATCACTGCCGCCTGCGCCCCGCTGCCCAGCAACGGCCTCCACAACGGCTACGTCAAAGACCGTCACGGTGCACCAGTTGGCCTCGACGGGTGTCTGTCTGAGTGAGGCCACACGGCCCTCTCAGTCAGCTGCTATCACCATCATCACCACCAGGGGGCGACTCCCTTTAAAATGGCCCAGAGGACCAGGAGAGCACCCACCCACATGTCTGTTTTCTGTGTATGTATGTGTTTGTGTGTCTGTGTGTGCGTGAGTGTTTGGTCTTCTCTTGAGGTGCAGTCAAACCTAATATGCAATTAGATCCCATTCCTCCATCTCCTAATAGTGCTTAATATGTAGAGGCACATTGCTCTACAAGGTCACTCAGATAAAGTGTGGCATTCAAAATAAACACTAGCAATCTGGCCATCTCTAAATCATTTAACCCTTTAAAATCATGTTGACATAGTTATATAACCAACATTTAAGAGCATGTCTTTATCCTCGACTGTATTTCGCTTCATATCACTCACTATAAAGAAAGTCATATCATGTTAAATCAGTTGCAGTGACCTTGTAGAGGAACATACAGCCTTCCCAAATTAATGATCAAAGAGTTTCTTTGTTTTTTATGGTAATTACTTTCTTTTTTTTCTTTTTAATTTTGTTTTTAAATTGTCCGTTAGCCTAGATTTTTATGAAGGAACCACACAAGGGAAAAATCTAAATTTAGCTTCAGAGTGCAATGCTTGTGTACTACAGTACAATCTGCAAATTTGGAAAAGGGTCACAAAGATGTTAATTCCATAGTGTACTTTAAATGTACGGCCTAGAATTGTTTGGCATTTTAAGATAATTTGGTAATGCTGCTGAATACATTGGCATGCTCTCCTTCCAAAGGAGAGCCATGCTCGGGTCAGCATCGTAACATCGATCTGTTCTTAATGCTGGCTGACTTTTTTTTAAAGATGCTAAATAAGTGTTTGTTAAGCTAGAATGTTTCTAAGCATATAAGTTATGACCAAAGTTGATCAACACTACTATGGCTATAAATTATTTATTTGAGATGAACTGTACTGTATAGAGAAAGACAATAGATCTCGATATACCTCGTCAACTCGTTTAGCAGCTGCTTCATCTTCACCCAGGGTCCGTAGGCCTAATGTTCTCTTTTTGTAGGACTAGAGAACTACTGTAGGATAGTGACTGACTGAGGCCTTGTTTATTCTAGATGAAGGCTTTACTAGTAATATCTGCCAACAACACCTCATCAAAGCATCATATATCTGAGCACATAAGTGAACAAGCCATTTCAATTTATTTCCCATCTCTTTAACAGTGTTTTTAAGGAAAAGATTTTAGAATCTGAATGACCTGATTGTTGAAAAGAGTGATCAATTTTGGGTTTTGGCGCTAATGATGTTTTTGCTCTTTGTGTTTCTGAAGTTGAACCGGCCATCAGCATTGCGGTTTTAACAAGCTCTCTCTAAAGGAGTATTTCTCGGAGCTGATGAACTAGTCTTAAGCATCTAATAGCTTATATGTCAACCGGTAAACGCTGATCAATTAGAACAGATTAAGGAGTATTGTCTGCTATTTTTATTGGGCAGTTTTCAAGCAATATTTTCTTTTGGCCTTCTTTTGTTTGGCGTTATTGAATAGACAATCACTGTCACAAGGGCTTTTGTTTCCCTGGAATGTGTTTTGATTTTTCTTTTTTTCTCGGGGGTTAGTTTTTTGGGTTTTTTTTTTTAATATTTCATGGAAAAATAACCTAAAGACTAAACGAATGGCTCTGTGTGCCGGGCATTTTACTGTCAGTGTCAACACAAATGCACTGGATTGCCTTTATGGCATCTCATGAAATGCCTTTTTGACCCATGCCTTCCGTACGTAACACATCATTTCAGTTGGATTGCTTAATGGCAGAGAATGACGAGCCCTGAGACCAATCATGTCTCCACCAATTTGATTGGAACAGCATTAAACCACAGTATCTAGTGGGAATAAAACTGCCCGGCTTATCTTTGTGTCCCGGCATTATCAAAGACCAGGGAGTTTGAAATCCCTAATAGAATCAAATAGGGCTAAGAGGAAAAAGAGGGATCTTTGCTTAGGCCAATACCTGTTATTTAGATTTCAGGAATAGCAGAAATCCAAATATGTGCTTTTTTTGTGTTCATTTTTTTTGTCTCTTCACCCCATTTTCTGGTACTAAGCATACTAAAGATGATTGTATCGGACCACTAGAGCTGTTTGTGACTTTTAGATGTTGTACCTATGCTATTTTGTTGTTGTTTTTATTTTTAAAAACCATCGGCTGGTGGTTAAATTACACTGAGTCAGATTGTTTTCATTGGCGCGATAACTTCATATCCACAGGTAATGAAGTGGCACAATTGCACACGTTAGTTGACTGGATGAGAGATGAGGACCTAGGCTAGGCTATGTTGTTAAATACATCTTACAAAAACACTTTCTCATAATTGTATTTAACTTGGTTTTCTAAAACTGACAATAGTACACGTTAGGGCAGTGATTTCTGAGTTCATGATTCATAGTTTGCATTTAATACAACCTCTATAACTGACTGAAATGACGCGAAACTAATTGGTGAACCCCGGCCTTCGTTCTCTTGATTAGTTTATAGTTTTCTCGAGAACCAATATAATATTACTGGGGATAGGTACATACTTTGTTGTAATCTCAGGATCTGTGCTGAAACAACAGGCAGAATTTATTAATCCAATCAGATCTCTGCAGGATTATTATGTCTACACTTTTCTTCTTGATGGGATGTTCCATAATTTAATTCCTTTTTAACCCCAATCCCACAGCACTTAATTAGATAGTCAAGCACGCACTTTAGTACATTCAGGTTCTAAGTGTGCAAAATAGAGCAGATGTAATGTATGTACTTATGTTTACATGCATGTGTAATGCTGCTGAAAACAGGAAAGAAGGGTTGTAAAAAGACAAGCAAAGGCTGCAATGAAATTGTACTCCAACAATGCATTATTTAAAATAGGGAAAAAAAGAAAGAAAAAAAAAAAAAGGTGTATTTTTGGGGACAGTGTCCACTGCCCGCTCACTTGAGTTATCGGTTTCTGGGTGCATGGCCCAGCAGCGTGATATGGTTACATTACCCAGCCTACTGCTGACGATAGACTCTGGTCTAAGTCACTTAAAGTCAGTCCAATGATTTTTAAACACCTCAGGCAGGCTCCTCAAAAACTGCATACTCTTTCTGCCATCAGTAGGTGCTGTCAGGCCAGCCTGTCCAGGCAGGGGTGTCCTTTTTTAAATTTTTTTTTGCTTGCCTCTTGTGATGTCCATATCTGACTAGTAAATGGAGCCATTGCCCCTTGCAACTATACAAGTCGTAACTGAATCCTTTTGTTTTATTACAGTGTTCTTATACATGCTTTTTTTTCATTATTATTATAATTATTATTTGTGTGTACCAGTAATAACTGAATGATTGTGCACGGAGCTAGATCACGATTTTGATATAGCAACGATTAAACAAATGGAGCATATACAATATATCTGGAGTCAGAAACGGAAAGCAATGAAAGGTCCACTTGTAGCAATAGCGCACGTGCGTGTGTAATAGTGTGCAGCACAAATATTGCACTGCCATCCATTTAGGCCAGTTTAGTAAATCAAAGCATAAATGCCAATGGAAGATTTAAATGCGGGTTAGATGTCATAATCTTTGGTCACAAAAAAAAAGGCCTGATTGCCAAAATGTGTTAAGGGGGGAAACCCCTCTTAGTAAAGCAGCAATGGATTTATGCATTCAAGCAGTTTACAGTCTGACCATCAAATCTGAGCCATGAATTTTCTGACTGAAATGAATGTAGGGTCAGTTTAGAGCAGGACAAATTGCTTTCTCCCGACTTTAAACTGTTGCTCTTCATTTGTCTTGCATAGATATGATTATACAGGTAGCATGTAGTAAAATGATTCTCTGCATATTATACTGTGTGTGTAGTAGTCTTCCTGCATCGAAAGTCTGGATATTTCTTTTGGCATCATCATTGGTGTATAGGCTTACTGTTGTGAAATATCACTTTTCTTTCTCTATACATATTGTGTGGAGTGTAGCCTACAAGGTAAACGGAGGACAGGAGTTCAGATGAATTCAACATTCATATTCATCCATTCCATTGAGATTGCCTTACAGTACAGTAAAACAAGAGGGACAAGGTGGTCTTCAGTAGATACGATCACACGTTAAATAGCCTATATTTGACAAAAAAAATGCACCTAAGCTACACCCATTTAGTGCCATAGAAACCTTGATTTGCCTTTAGACATTAATCACATTTACTCAGTCCGTAACATATTCAGACATAGGCAGGAGTATTATAAATTTTGTGTTTGGAGCTGCATGCTTTTCACCAGTTATATTAGTCAAAAGAAAAGCTATAAATATTTGCATGGGATATTCATACTTGAAACCAAGTATTCTGTTTGGGAAAAAAAAAAAATTGGTGTTGCTAGAAGTCTATTTTATAATTGGACATTTTTTGAAGAATATACTTAGTCCCTTTGGTATTGGCAAAGCAGTCCCTAGGTTTTGTGGTAAATAAGGTGGTTTGTAAAGTGTGTTACAAGGAGAAAAAAACAATTTTTGATGTCCAAAACTGCATGGTATAAATACAGAATAGAATTGATTTGCCTCAATGGATGTCTTGGTTCTTACTTGAAGTAAATTGCAAATTTCAATTCAACCCTCTGATCCACTGTTGAGCCTTTTGCCTTAAAAGCTATAAAAGAAAATGATACCTGGCAGTACCTGTTTAGTTGTCACCTTCAGAGTTATGCTGCTAGGTTGGATTGCTGAAAAAGAAAATTGGCTTCTTTTTTTTTTTCTTCCTTCTTTTGTTTGGTCTTACAAAAATCTCTGGGTGTCAAGAAGCACACAAATAAATTGAGGTAGCACATAGCTCAAGGTTGCCATGGTGCAGAGATTGCTCGGAGTGGTTGGGATCTCGCCATATTTTCCACTGTGAATGAATTCAGAGTTCACTCGTAAACAATCGACTTTGGCTTATGTAATATCTAGAGCCAAACGACCAGGGTGGGGGGTGGGGGGAGAGCAGTGGTGTACCTCAGAAATATTCAGACAGAAAAGAAATTCTTGCTTGTACAGCTATGCTAACAAAGAGTTCAGATCTTTCGATCCATTTCGTTGTGAGTTGTGTAATTCTGCTTAAACCAGCCTAAATCAGATGTATCTACGCGGAAGTGTTTGATTAGTGTCAGTAGATGTCTCATGTTTCCTACCTTGCGAAGGGGCAGCCAACTGCACTTTGTACTTTTTATTGGACCTGCAGTTTTACCTCATCAGTGATCTTTTGTGTGACAATGCTGACATTTATCCTCTGTGATTTTGGGGGGGCGGGGGCGTTCTTTCTTTTTTTTTCCTTCCTGATGCCAGTTGTGAAGATTTCTCTTGTAGTGTGAGTGACTTTTCAACATATGCATGTCGAACCTAAACATGCACAAGCCCTTTTATTCTTCTTTTTTTCCTTTTTGAATTGAAAACTGAACTGAAAAGCTTAGTTAACCCTGTTGCGACATGTTTCTCTTCATTACGATCAACCAATGACTCTGTTATCTGACGCAAGTCATGTGGAGCGAAGGGTAGAGTCTAAGTTAAGGTGGGAAATGAAGGTAGCTATAAAACTTTACCTCTGTAAGTCAGAACAATACAAGTTTTACATTATGACTAATGCTCGTTTGACCGCCTTCCCTGCCTGAACACTTGGTCATTAATTTCCCCCACCAATAAGACCTGTGTAATATCGAACACAGTGTTGGCATGGTGCCTTTTATTTGTTACTACCGAAAGGTACGGTCTTCCATTTGTATTTCCCAGAAGCCTTATATTGGGAAAGAGAAATTACACTGAACATACATGACTACAGTAGATGGGCTCATACTCCCACTGAGCATTATTACTTCAATCTAGTGTGATCCAAGTTAAAACAACGAAAACAAACAAAACACTCTAAAGAACTCCTACAGTTTTAGTCTGGATTTCACTATTTGCTCCCTTCGGGAGGCTGAATAACTTGCACAGTACTGATGCGATTTAGGGCACATCAAACATCAGATGGATGAGGATCAATAGTACGAAAGCACAAATCCAAAGAAGGCACCTCGGGGCTCAGCTGGCTCTCTCAACAATAAGAAGCGAAGGAGCCTATAGACCAAATTGAGGCAAAGAAGTGAGGAAAAACATCTAACTCTAGTGCAGGAAACATGAGGTTTGATTGTCAGTAACACATTAACTGTAGAAAGACCATTGCCTGGAATTTCAGAGCTTTCTTCTGATTGTTCTTCTCAACTCTTGGGTATTCGTTGACGGTTAGTAACTTCACAGTGCAGATTGTGAAATGATGCGGTACCTGAATTCAACATCAGACATAGGTAAACTGTTTGTTGTGACTGTGTTGCGATTTGATTGTGGAGATTGTTTTTTGTCTTTTATTTTTAGGCTAGACTGACTACAAGTAGGGTTGCAGTAGTAGCTGTGTGCAGTGTTAATAACAGTGTGATCATATTATAGGAGTGACGTAACATTTGTTGTCTTACTTCGACATTAAGGCATGGATCATCTTCTCTCAAGCTGACCTCGTTTGAAATGGAAGATAAAAGTGCAATAACCTTTTGTTTATCATTGCTTCCTCAGTTGGGAAAAATATTTAATATGCCCTTTTTTTTGTTAACACCAAAAGTCACTCATCTGTAGCAAATGAAGGATTTCAAGTGGTCCTCTTGTTTGTGATCAGAGAGGTGGCATTTGATTGTGGAGTGTGTGATATTCCATTCTTAAAACTGTGATCGACATACATCTTTAACAGCTGCCTGCTTAGACAAAGGACCCTGCACAAGTTGATAAATTTGAGTAGGAGCATTTTTTCTTCTTCTTTCTTATGGATGGACTTTGATGGTATTGTAGTTTGGACTTCTGGTTTAATAGCCGGTGTAGACATGTTCATTTGCATGTGTAGATGTGTATATGCATCCTTTCTTCCTCCTTGAATGAAATGTTTTCTCAAAAAAAACACAAAAAATATATTTAGACCTGCTGTCGGCGATGTATGCGGATAAATGGAAATATGAAATGCCTTATATTTGTTTTCAATGTTAAGCATTAAGGGTTCTTACGTGTCCCTCCCTTTTCAGTGTGTAGCCTAAAGCTTGTACAGTTAAGAAACTCATGAGATTTATATCTACTGTATAGCCTGTGTGTTTTCAGAATTTGTTACTTGGAGGTCCTGTGATTGTGGTTTTAGAGAAACATTCCCCTTGAAAGTGCCGTTTGTTTTCACCAGCAAAAGATGTGTCTTTGGGGGGAAACATTTATTTACACGAAGGAAAACAAATGTTCGAAACACTTTCCAGTGTTTACCGTCGAACTGAATGACACAACGCATTCGTGCAGTTGAACCAAGGCAGCAATCTTCTGACGGAGCACCTTATCGACATGCTCCTTCTGTGAGCCCATAATAGAAGTAGTCTCTCACCAAGCTTGATTACTCTAAAGCAGAGCCATATCAAAGAATTTGCCCATTAGGAGCCCCCTTGAATGTGTTATTAGGAATAGCTTACTGTAGGAAAGGATGTATACTGCATGTTCTGTGACATTTTAGTAGTGGTTGTCCCTCTTTCTTTTTTGTTTCTCCGTGTTTTTATGTTTAGTCTGCTTCACTGTAGATGTTGCCACCTCGTTGCAACTCACGAGCTATTAACAATCCTCTCACAACTGGACTTAAAGCAGGCGTTGATCTGCTGCTGATGCAGCCTTAAGTCATTGCGAGTTTTAAAAAGGAAACGCTAGATTAATGGGTTGCCTGTTTTGTGTTTTTTTTTTTTGTTTTTTTTGTTTTTTTGAGTGGCTTATTATGGGGTAATGACAAAGGAGCTCTTATCGTGAGTGGAAGGACTTTGAATCAGGTCATGTGATGAATTACAATCAAAGAGTTTCACAGTGCACCTTCATAGAAAGTTAAACAAAAAAAAAAAGTTGGCTTGTCCACCCAACATTCCAAAGTTGATTTAATTTTCCACAGTCCTGTCCCTCTGATTGAGAATTTTTATTTTTTTTCTCTTTGCTGGTGAATGAAGTGGGCGTGTGTGTCAACGACAGGGTTCCCTATTTAGCCTAACGCTGATTACCTCATTTACAAATCTGCAAATACACTATTCTACTGTGTGTAAAGGAGTCAATGCCATCACCAGCAGCGCGGTCTCGAGACCTGTGATGACAACAGGACCAATGAAGTTGAAATTAGTCAATTTTGAAATATGACCAGTCTGGGAATATAGGGTTAAGACACGATTCAGACATTTTTTTTTCTTCTTCTTTTTTTGTGTAAAGATGAATGAGCCTCTTAAGATTTCTTTAACTAGTACATCACCACAGCTGCTACCCCAGTCAATGCAGGAGCTGTCAGAAAGCTGCAGATACACTTTTGTTTTTTTTAAATAGCCAAGTCAATATTCAAAGTTAAAATCAAACATTTGTTAAAACACAGCTCGTCAAACTCCAACTGGACTAGCAGCTGTTGGCACTAGCATGGTTCAGGAAGCCTGGTGTGTCACAATTGTTTAAGTGAACGATTGCGTTAGCGTCACTTGCTGTTTTTTCAGTAGCATTTCTCCTACCTCCTTGTTTTGCAGCCTTGAGTATTGTTCGTCTCTCCACCTGTTCTGACTTACAAAAAAAAAAAAGTTTATTCACAGTGCGGGAATACAGATTTATCATAAGCAATGGTAGTTATACATAAAGTGTGCTTGGTTGTGCTGTATGTGTACTTGTCTATTTGACGTTTGGAAAAAAAAATATTTATGAGAAGCATTTATACGACAAAATACCACTGGAATGTGAAGCCAGACAACGTTATGATGCAGATTATGATGATAGTCTATCCCCTTTAACATTCAGTGGCGAATGGTCAGAGGAATCATCTTTTTAAGAAAATGAATAACCATTGGCTTTATATTTTAACAGCATTTATTTCTTTGGTTTCCTCTTATACATATACTTTCCCTATCTAGCCCTATGCTATACAATATTTCAACGTTTACAGCTTCCTTTTGGGTCAGCCATTTATTTATTTATTTTCATTATTTTTATTTTTTCTCCCCCCTACAGTTGTAATGATATCACAGGTTGTCACAGGGATGATAGTAAGGTGTATTTGTAAATGTGGATGAGTTTGAGCCCCTCGAGCCGTATGCCTTTGAATCCATCTGTCCACTCTGTACCAAATTCTGCTACACAGGCGTCTTGTTTCCGCACTGCCCCAACATTTTACATCCAGTTTTGACTACAAAGGGGTACGGGACAAAGGTGAAAGGTTTGAGGTTTTTCAGACCAGGCCCCACCATCCCACCACCCTCACACCCACCCAACAGCTCACCCATGCCTACTCTAAAACAGGACCAGCCCAACTCCCCCACCCTTCCCCTCTCACCCACCGTCTCACCTTTAACCTCAAGCCATTCATTTTTCTGTTTTTGTTTTATTTTAATTTTTTTCGACAATGCAATCCTGAAAGCACTTTGCCTTGTTATTCCTTTGTGTGAACATGTGAATGATAATTTGTTACAGAAATGTTAAATATGTAAAAGATCATTCACTGTTTTGGAAAAACCTGCATCTGTCTTTCTGACGTTAAAAGGAAAAAAAAAAAACAATTTAGTGACATTAAACCTGAATCTATTTTATAAAATGTTTGCTGCAGCCAATTGGTCTCGTCATTCAGTATTGTGGCTTAGGGTTGTTTGTGTTCAATAAAGTGCTATTGCTAAATATTTCTTGAGTCTGGAGTTATTTATGTTTTTCGTGTGTTGTGTTTTCTGCAGTGTCTTTCAAACTAGGAACCCAAGAAAAAAAACATATAGCTGAGAAGACATTTTAAACCTTTTAATGTGTGTGTATGTGAGAATCTGCTTGAGGCTTGAGGTTTCTCAACTCAAATGAGGAACTGACAAAGCAAAGAACTTGACTGTTTTTACCACCACTGTTAGCTCGCATTTTATAGTAGTATGATGGGAGTGTATTGGACTTTGACCTTTGTGTGTTACTCATAAGGAATTTATATACTTCTTAAAGTGTTTGTTTTTGTGCAAAATACAGTAACAAGCGACATTAAAATATTGATCTGCTGGAGTTTATACGAGATTGAACCACTAGTTTCATAAGAAACTAATGTAATAAAATGACTGACTTGCATGCAAAAGTAATGTGAATATTGCTGTAACTAGCTCTAAGTTTCCTCACATATTTATAAGAGTACCAGTGCAGTTCAATGACACAGTGTCAGTGTTGGAGGAGCATGCACTCACACTGTTATAGACTGAGTCATTCATTTCAGTGTGCGCCCTGTTCTGCTAAACCAGATCCACCCACTCTGCATAAAGTGCATTTTCTGTCTGGATATTTCTACCTATTTTTTTTTTTTCCCCCTTCCTGTTTACCTTCTGTCCTAAATATAACATCATGTTCTTTCACGGCTGAGAAAGAATCGTGTCATATTTGTGTGGCTGTGCTGTGGAAAAGTAATGAGCAACCCTCCGTTTCTTTATGCTTTGCTAGGAAAATGGCAAATGGTTTCAGCAATTCAGTTACATGCACAGACATATCTTGAAATTTGGTATATTAGGCAGTTTGCACAACTCCAACAAGATTGAAAATCAATATTTGGTATTCCTAAAGGACGCCTGAACTCTCTTAGACACATTTTAGTCTTTAAGTAGTCTTCAGGAATAGTTCTATAAGCATCTTGAAAGAGATTCAAAGTTCTTCTTTGGATGTTGGCTAATTTGTGTTCTGTTCCCTGTCAAAGTCACCCCCACACTGTTGACATCTAGGCTCTGGGAAGGTGAGTCCATGACGGATCGTGATCCATTGTGTGTGTATGTTTTTTTTGTTTGTTAGTCCGGGTATTCTTTAACTTAGTATGCTTTTTGTGGTCATTTTGATGGTTATAAATTAAGCCATTCATTGTTTAATTCTCTCCTGACCACCTCCAAACATTGAGACAAAAACGTAAAATCTGGATTCATCATCCTCACACTAAACAGGTCATCACAGATGGATCCCCCTCACTGGGACTGGTCCTGCAAGAGGTTTTTTTTCCTGGTAAAGGGAGTTTTTCCTTCCTGCTATCACCAGCTGCTTGGTCACAGGGAGTTGGGGTGACTGTTGGGGTTTTCTCTTTATTATTGCCAAGTGTATACCTTACAATATAAAACACCTTAAGGCGACTGTTAATGAACTGTAAATACAATTTAATTTAACTAAACTGAATCACACGTTGCAACTCATTGTCAGTCATTTGGCATACCTCAGCATTTTCTGTTTTCATATTTTAAGAATGTCTTCTTGACTACCACTCTTCCACTGAGACCATTTCTAATGATGCATTACTCAGGTCCTGTGTCAAGTCTTTGCTGGCTGTTTTCCTGTTTGTTACAGACATAACATTCAGACACAGTTTTTTGTAGGCCTTCCACTTCTTTTGTCTTCCAACAGGCTGCTAATAACAAAGTACCTAAAGATGCAATTTAAAATCAGACAAATTTAATTTAATTTAATGCTTGAATGATTCATTCAAGTACCAAAAAGCTTGTCTAATAGAGTTCAGGCAATGCTGTAAGTAGTTTCAGAGACAAAAATGTTTTTATCTGAATATGGTGGGTAATAGGGATAGACTGAAAATGAATGAAAAAAGCAACCAATGTCCCAAGAAAATCTTTGAAAAATCATCCAGGAAACCTAAAGACGTATTGTTGAAGAGAACTTTAAAAAATACAAGAAGATCAAAATACAAGATTTTGCTTCCTGGAAGCAAATTATAAAGACATGAGAGGTGGCTCAAGTCTGTTTCAGATTACTGTATGTATTTGTGCCATATTTGTCTTTACAAATGAAACCATCACGGAAAAAATTAACTGGTAGTTCTAGTCAGATTTGAGTAAACGTGTATTATAATGTGGTCTGTAGATGAATGACGATAGAAAGATGGATAGAGAGAAAAAAAAAGTTAAAGGACCAATCAAACGAACGTTGTAGCGGTACGTCATGACGTCGCCGCTCGCTTGCGTCTCAACGACGCTGAAGTGTAGGATGTAGCACAGGACGTGGCTATCAAGCTTCTAGCTACACTGGGACGTCTGAAAACCCCCCCCACAGAATTCGTCATAAAGAACTGGTTTAATACACGCGTAGGTAAGTATATCTGTTAGTTATGGTATTTTCTTCTAGCGTGTGCAATTGTAAGCGGACATTTCTCTGTGTAATACGCCTAGACTGAGCTCTGTCTGGTTAGCTTGATGCTAATATCCAGGGAAAACCAACGGTACCGTATTTGCTAAAAGGGATGGTTAGTGGAATAGCGATAGCTACATGTAATTCGTGACTAGAGAGGGGTTCTTATATCCAAGCATTGAGGTGCTTTTTGTGTGCTGACCCCAGTTGCTTTAATTATAAACCCCAAATAACTGGAGCAAAGTACAGCGTTGTCAACGAAATATCTTCCATATAGCTAACGTTAGCGATGCTAATGTTTGCAGGGCATGTTGAGAGCAACTGGAGAAATGGGGGGTCTGTAAATCGCCTACATGTGCCGCTTTCAGTCAAATTGGGTCATCAGCCAGTCAGCTGGAATGACAGGATGTTCTCATTAGGTGCCATAGGTGATAGTAGGGTTTAATTTACACAACGTTAGGTCAAGGGCATCGATACAGGGCTGTGTGCTCAATGTCTTGAGTCATTGTTCCTTTAAAACATTTTTTTGGTTAAAGCAGAAAACGATGTTCATAAGGATAAAACAGGTGTGAGATGCTGTTAGGTAAAGAATATAGATTATTGCAAGAAAATTTGAAAACGACTGAGCTCACGTCTTTTTTAATATATCTCCAGATAAATTGCGTCGATCTTGGATTTTGTCCCATGCAAGAACTGTAATGAATCTAACAATCACTGTGAATATTATAATTTTTCTTTTTCTTTTTTTTTAAACTCTTTTAGCAAGGAGGCCATTTTACCAGATGTGACGTATCAGCAAAACATCAGGACCTGAATGGAAACATTTGAGGCCTTTTGTGCGTGAGGTAGGCTTAAAATATTTGAACGTGTGAAGGATTTAGGCAGATTATTTGGCTTTGCTTGGCAAGTAATTTGTCAACATGTCTTGGTAAACGTGCCCTTGTTCTTTGAATCTGAACTGCTTTTGATTCTTTATGTAAACTCAGACTGAGCTGATGGTGTTGAGCACAGTTGTATTATGAAGCAGGTTCAACATATCCAGGGGTTTTGTTTTTTTTGTTTGTTTGTTTTTTTTTTTTTTTTTTGCATTAGCTGGCTTTACCAAACCTAAAACTTTATTTTAAAAAAACGAAGATTTTTATTCATTCTCACACTTGCATAAAAAAAGGGAATTTGATGCACATGACTGCTTCTCAGCATGAAATTGCCAGATTGTGTGATAGAGATCTATGAAGAACATACATACCTCAAATGGCAATTGTTGCTGCTAGACATTGTCAATAGATCAAAGCTAAATTGATTTTATTGGTTAAATATACTCTGTGACTGATATACAGCAAATTGACTGATTAATTTCTAATCTGCTGTATTTTCCGCAGTCTACTACGAATTATGACAACTGAATACATGTACATTTATATGACATGTGGTCCACAGTATGCACTGTAATGGCTTCATTTATTTTTATTAGTGTTGTTCAGCTGGTGCTATATATAAAATGGTTTCCTTCAGCAGAGAATCTGTAGCACACTTGGATCATGCTGTCTTTAAGAGTACCAATTAAATTGTGGCAGTTGCTCACAATTGTAAACCAGAACTCTGAACACACCTGCTCTGGACCAGGTTAAGAGTTTAACATGAGTTACCATGGTGACCACTTTTGTGACACTGAAAACTCTTGAGTTTTAAGCTTGACATACGCTTCTGACCTATTAGTCTCGCTTTGTGGTACACCCCTCAAGGCTAGTTGAGTACCATCTGGTGTTTTTCTTGTCACTAAAAGTGTTTTTTTTTTAATCACTTTGGGGTCATTATCATGCACCCAAATAAATTTAGGATTAGTCAGTGCCTCTCTGTTGCATAAGAATTAAAAATACTTAGTCTTTGTACAGATTAGTATCATCTGTCTACAGTTGTCTCTAAGAAGTTAATATGGCTAAAAACCTTTTTGTGTGTTGTTCAGGAGGTGTGGGTAATGTACCATGGGGTACGACGTTACGAGGTTTCAAGGGGAGGTGGATGAAGACCTGTTGTGTCCAATATGTAGTGGAGTGTTAGAAGAACCAGTGCAGGCAAGTCTTTGATCAAAATACCCCCCACCTTTTAATTCTATCTGTATTTCTGACATTACATTTGTTTTATATGCATATGCATTTTTCCACCTCAGGCTCCACACTGTGAGCATGCTTTCTGCAATGCCTGTATAACGCAGTGGTTTGCCCAGCAGCAGATTTGTCCTGTTGACCGCACAGTAGTGACGCTGGCTCACCTCCGTCCTGTGCCCCGCATTATGCGCAACATGTTGTCCAAACTTCAGATCAGCTGTGATAATGCGAGCTTTGGCTGCACAGCCACACTGCGGTTGGACCAGCTGCAGTCACATCTCAAGGACTGTGAGCACAACCCCAAAAGGCCTGTCAACTGTGAGGAGGGATGTGGGTAAGTGGATTCCATAGAATAAATCCTTACAAGCCTCCTTTGTATTTTATAGTATTAAATTTTCTTTTCTTTCTTAATATTCTGTTTTTCTCACTCTTGCAGGCTTGAAATGCCCAAAGATGAGCTGCCCAATCATAACTGTATTAAACACTTGCGGAGCGTTGTCCAGCAGCAGCAAACTAAAATTTCAGAGCTGGAAAAAACTGTAGCCGAACATAAACACCAGCTGGGGGAACAAGTAAGAGTATTTTGCCTACACAATAGTATATTTTTGACAAAATATTCAGTCTAGTCTTGATAAAATATTAACAGTTGTCTGTCTGTATGATATTTGGCAGAAATAATTCGAGTGCCATGTCTTTGTGGTATAAGACACAGATGCATGCCTATTATATGTGTTTGATGGACGTGCAATAACAATGGTCTCCTCATTCTTATTGCACTTTTTTTTTTTTTTTTTTTTTTTTGGTGTGGATGTGAATCTATTTGGGTTTTTTAAATGGACAGTTACAGATTTTGTACTTGAGGCAGTTTTGAGAGGTTTTTCATTCACTGTATTGCTTTTCATTTCCAGAAACGAGACATTCAGCTGCTAAAAGCCTACATGAGAGCAATTCGCAGTGCAAACCCAAACTTGCAAAACCTTGAGGAGAGCATCGAGTACAATGAGATACTTGAGTAAGTGAAGCTTTCCTTTCCTCTCCCAATATTTGATCTGAAATAAATTCAGTTCCTAATTTTCTTTTTTTTTTTCTTTTTTTTTTTCTTTTTTTTTTAAATCTTCAGGTGGGTAAACTCCATGCAGCCTGCTAGAGTGACACGCTGGGGTGGCATGATCTCCACTCCTGATGCTGTCCTCCAAGCAGTCATCAAGCGATCCCTCATAGACAGCGGCTGTCCTCTCTCGATTGTAAACGACCTGATCGAAAACGCCCACGAGCGTAATTGGCCGCAGGGACTGGCCACTCTCGAGACGCGGCAGATGAACAGGCGCTACTATGAGAACTACGTTGCCAAGCGTATCCCTGGCAAGCAGGCAGTGGTGGTGATGGCCTGTGAGAATCAGCATATGGGGGAGGATATGATCCTGGAACCCGGCCTGGTTATGATCTTTGCGCACGGAGTCGAGGAGATCTTATAACTGTGCAGCTAGCTGAACTGATCCAGCGACGTTTTGCTTTGGGGGTTTGCTGTGATGAGTATGATTTCTCTCTTTGGAGTGAAACCTTTTGAATAAATCTGGCTTATTTAAAGTAAACTCTTAGGCTTACTCCTAAGCTTGATACCTATGCCTTAAAGTAAGGACAAATGCTTATTGAACCTGGCAAATATAAACTTAAACTGACTGATATCTAAGATAAAAGGTGAGATGTGATGTTTACAAGGTTTATATTTAGTGCATTATATGATCTGATTGTTCTGCTCCATGTCCTGATAGAGTAATAAGCCCAAACCCCAGTTTAATGTGCTCTGTTGTATAAATGCTTGTAAATAGAAATACTATATTGAATTATAAATGTTATACTCCTCACTGTAATTAGATTTTTCTGTTTTTGTTAATCTCAGTTCTCTTTAGTCAGCTTCTCTTACTGTCTACAGGGACGTGCTTGCTTTAGTATTTAGTTTCCTGTGAATATTCCCAGAGACATTGTGCTTCTCAGTTTAGATTGTTCAGACCTTCCGTGCCATTTGTTTTATTTATTGTGTTGCCTTTCACACAATTATGCTTGAAGATGTTATCATGTGACATTTGGAGCTCTGCCTTTATCGGTGCATTTGAAGTTCACTGCAGAAAGAAATTGATTTTGTGTTCTATCTGTTTGTTGCCTCAGTTGTACATATAGTCTGTATGTTGGGTCTAGTGAAAGTTTTAAAGTTTGGGATATGACTATGTATAATGAGCTTTGAAAAAGTGTTGTGGCTCATTTCTGATTTAAATATAGACATTTACATCATGGACATCTTTTTCATTATTCACAGTTGGCTAACATTGTTGCTGAAATGCCACTAAAACCAGACACAGCTTGGAGATTGTACCAGTATTTGTAAAGTCACTTTTAAGGCTTTCAAGAGGAGAAATGCTTCGCCATTAGTCACTCATTGCTGTAGTAAGACGAGCAAAAAAAGCTGTTGTTATAGAAACCCACACAAGTGGATAATTCCCTTTACTATTTTCCTTGTTATTGTTTTTGTTATGTGTCTGTTATGTACCATGTTGTACAGACAAGGTAATAAAATGTAAAATCTGGGTGGATTTTTGTCATTGGAAAAGCCTGAGTTTTTATTTGGCTTCCTAATTAGGAAAAAATGCAGTTCCTTATTTTACCACAACATGTCATCAGAGAACTGCTGGGAAGTACACTTCATAATTCACTTCAGCTGACTGCTTTATATAAAGGTTTAAGTCCAGAGAAAACTGCTGCAGCCTGTAAGAAGTCACGATATGGAGTGTGAGGTGGTGCTGTCCCAGTTTACGAAAAAAGAAAGTTTAACCACAAAACTAAAGACGGGGGGGAAAAGTCTGACTACTCTGACCTGACTCACTCTCCTTTTCTAACCCAGACACCCACATGTTTTCCATGTCTGTTATCCTCTCCTGCCAGCCTCGTCCTCATTGTGCAGCTTAATCCCTCACCATTGTGCTCAGTGGAATGTGAAATCATGTGCTTTACCAAATATTGTGGTTCTTGTTAAAGTCCACACATATAATTATGTCATGTGGTTGGTTGAGGACTGGTATGCTGCAGTACCGCACTGGCCAGAATATTACAATACACCTCAGAATATGTGTAAATGTATAATAAAGTACTTAAGCCTTTCCACAAGAAGCATAATTTAAATAAACAGAACTTGGTTTAATGGAGACGCAGAGGAAGCATTCACCTCATTTAAGAAAATTTAAAGTGTGGCTGCATTATACTGCAGCTATATATGTGTTTGTTAGGAAATAAACAGGCAGTGCAACTGTTTGAATTTCTCTGTTATATTAATGGGCTACTGCGTGAGCAACTCATTCACATACTGTGCGATAACACCAGAAGCTGTACGGCGTTCACCCATAACAGACATCTTGCATGGTAAGTTCAATTTTTCATTTTATCTGTAACGTATCCGTCGTTAGTGGTGTACAAATGTAATGAAGTAAAAAGGAACAAAAAACAAAAAAACTTTTATTATTTAATAACAAAATACTCGTTTCTAATTGGATGAAGTTAACGTAAAACTCGCCAGCAATAGTATAGTCCCGGATTTTGTTCACGTTCGATATCAATACGCACTGTTTGTTAAAGATATGAGTTCATAGCCGCAGTATTTACAGTATTTCACTGTTTACTCACTATTTGATTAAAAGCATACATCGGATAGCAGCGTAGCCTCTATAAGGCTTATAACCACGCAAATACAATTAATATTTATCGTTATTGGTCACTATCTATAAACAAATTCTATCAACACCAAGGTGGCTCGAGGTCTGTAGTCTAAGTAGCCATAAGTTTAGTATTTATTTATCTATTTTTTGTTAATGTTGTTACAAGCAATTTGAAGGGGTTAGACGGTGATATTGTTTTATTGTAACCACGGTGGCTTTTTTTGTTCTGCGCCTTAACATGTGACGTCAGCTTCATCACTTTAAAAAGGCTCACGATGGACAGCAACACCAAAAACAACAACAGCGCTGCAAATGATAAAACTGTTGAAAGCATTACGGTGCAGCTTTTAGCGTATACTTCCTGAAAGATGCAGAGTGATAACTGCGCTTTTACAGCTGCATAATTTAAACGAAGCATTACTTTCTAACTTTGCAGATGGACGCACGGGACCGGAATAACGGGTGTGTATTGGCTAGCAAAGGAGGGCGCAGATCAGCTGAGGCGGTGCTTCGCCGGAGGGATCCTCAGTCGCTGCTCTGCGCAGTAGTTCACCGCTTCCACTCGGCAGACCTCGCCGCCTCCGTTTAAAGTTAACGACCACTTTGCTTCGCGTCTGAGAGCAGGATTTTGGTTTTGATTTTTTCTTCTGCACAGCGTCGAGACGGACTGTGTAAAGGCAACCAACACAGTGGCGGCGGAAAGGTAAATGACAAAAAAACAAAACCTTGCACCGTTCGCATTGATCGAAGTTTTAGCAAACCTCTATACGTCTTTCGGCTGCAGATGAGCCCCAGTCAAATAAGAGAGAGTAAAATTTCGTCTTGGTTTTGCGCTGCTATTAAGAATTGAATGAAAAGATCCGAGCAGATTCATGAGGATATCGATGAATTTCAGCTTGGTGCTTTTTTGCTGCTAATAACAGAGTAATTCACTCAGCAGATCAGCCTTTTAAAAATCCCCACAAACATGCAAAATTTCAGTTCCCTTTGCCAATAAGTTTGGTACCTTTGTCAGCCAATTTCATGTGTCAGAGTAGGAAATGGTAAGCATGTAGACTGCTAAACACCTGAAGATACTTCATGTAAAACACTTACTGTTTTCTGTTTGTCCAAGCATGTCAGCAGCATACTCGACAAACAGGTTATTGGGTGATTACACTGCCTGATAGGACTTTATCTGAGTAACCCCCATCTGAGATTACAGGTGTTGCAGGGTATGGTGCTACACCAGTGGGAAAAAACAATAAGTACACCCCATAAGGGCTTTTGTATGAGTTTTCGTCACTACTGGGAAGGCAAAATCCTTCCTGGTGTGAAGTAGGTGATGGGGCACGTTGGTGAATAGCACTATTGCATTGTTTACTCAAACCTCTCCTTTCACTGGCATATGTCTGCAAAACACGAGTCCCCATGTTAAGTGGAAAAAGAAAGCATACAGGACAGTCTAGATATCAGGTTTGTGCCCCCCATCACCACTCTTTTTGTCCCAAACTCTCCAGTTTTGCAAGCGCTTTACATCCAAGTGATTTAATTTACAGAGCAGTTTTTCCTTTGTCATCTTGTGAGCAGGTTATTTTTAACGCTGAATAGGCTCCGAGGTGCTCATTTGTTTGCGGCTGCAAGAGGGTTTTTAGGAACAGACAATCAATAGTGTAGTCAGGTCAATTGTGCCATTCACGTTTGCATCACAGGCTAGAGGATGTAAATTAAGTAGAATTCAGCCCATTCTGTGACTTTCGGTTTAACTTGCACATTTTTAATGTTCCAGCTATAGTTTTGCAGGATATGAGAAAGGATGAGCTTCCCTTCCTTTATTATATTAGCAAACCAGCCTAAAATGAATGAGCTACTACCTGTGAATATGGCATGAAGTGTCCTACATCAGTAATTTTCAGTAACACACTATGGTAGCATGCTGCGACTTGTAACGCTGATCCTTTCCAGTGAAGAAAATTCCTCAAAGTACAGGTTTTTTCCCAGTTCATAATTGGTCTTTAGTTGGCGGTAACTACACAAGTAAGCATGATCAGATCACATAAGTTAAAAGCAAAGATTAGGTATCTTATTTGACAGAAGTCCAGTTATTTCCACATTAGTGCTGACCATTTTGAAATAAAAATATGTATTATGCAAGAATTAATAAAGCCTCAATCAACAAAACTGGTTTTTCTGGCTCTGACTGAACCATTTAAAAATGTTCAATGCAGGAAATCCCGAATCTGTATATTATAGCTCTTTCGGATGGAAAAGACTAAATTACTGGTATGATAGTGGAAAATACCGCTGAACAGCACTTGAGATCATTTTAAAAGAAATGTAACATTTGTTTCATTTTTAGTTGTGGAGAGATCTGTGGGTGAACCAGACGAGACTCCCTGATAAGTGCAAACAGTCACACCATAAAAGCAATGTGGCCCTTATATGACAGCATGCACTCTCACTAGTCTGGGCAGGTTTGAGGGTTTTTTTTCTGAAGGCAGTATGGTGTTCTACGGGGCTGTCTCCACACACACAAACACGCACACACAGCTATTATATAAGTCACATTCAAGTCTGAACTCAGAGTGATGGGCTGCTTTCACTTTGAAGCTTGTGAGCATGTAAAGCCCTGCCTACATTTCCAAGAAATGTGTGATTCATGCTGTAGTGAATAGCTTTTGTTGTTTTTTTGTTCAGTCTTTTTTTGTCTTGATTTACAAGCCATGTTTATTATGTTCACATTATCCAGTATTCCTCCTAACTGGAGCCTGCAGTTTGCATTCTTCAAATATCACCAAACAGTGGTAGACAAGGGAAAGCCCTGTTTAACAGAGCATGCTCAATTCTGACTGTGGAATTGTTTTGGCCCAGCTTTGTGCGCTCTATCTATCTATCTATCTATCTATCTATCTATCTATCTATCTATCTATCTATCCTGATCGATGAAAGTTATAATGAAGTTTTACTGAAGATGACCCCCCCCCCCCCAAAAAAAAAACGACAACACAAAAAACAAAACAAAACAGAAGTAGAAGCACTACATAAATGTGCAGAAGTACCATTTTTCCACCACCACCAGTTAGTGGTTTGTAACTTCAGGCTTAACCTGCAAACTGACCCCTTAAGCAAACAGTCCATTTATAGTTAGGGGAGTGTTTCCCTCTTCATGCAATGAGTCACAGTAGCATCTGCATGTAGAACGCAATTTGGAGCGTGTCCTCTAGTTTTGAAGGCCAACCAAGACCTGTGGTGTGGGAGGAGGCACCGATGAAGGGGGAAGACTCACAGTTATGACTGGGCTCCCCTTCCCTCTAATGGATACCCCCCCCCTTTCTGCCTCTGGATCCTCCTACCTGTTAGTCACCCATGGCAGCACTTTGACAGAGAGCAGCTGATGTAGGGAAACACTTTCCATAGCAACCAAACATGTCTGTCCTTCCACTTGTGTTAACCCGATGCATTCGGCACACGGTTCAATGAGCAGACTCGTTGTAGATTCGAGAGAAAAACAAATGGCCAACATTGTATGTTGACTTCTCTTTCTTCAAAGAACCTACGCAGTGTTTTCCAACCGCAGAATGACGGAGTCAGTGACTTACACCCTGCAAGTGTTGCAAAACAGCAGATTTCCTTGACACAAGGCGTAGGCGTTATGACAGCTTGCACAAACATTAGCCTGCGTGGAAAAAGGTCATCCCCAAGTATACCTTCAAGTGCCTGTTGTAAACATGGTGGTTTTAGGGTCGTTGACAGTTTTAAATGAAGACTTTAAGAGCTCATAATTAAACCCTTGCCATATGTTAAGGAAAATGTAAATGGAACTGTCGCTTTAATCCTCCAGTTTTATTTTTGTAGTTTTTTTTGTTGTTGTTGGGGGGTTTTTTTGTCCGTGTGGTGAAAGCAGTTGCTTTGGTGTTTTTTCTTTTGGGCAAGTGGTCAGAAGTTAAAGCCGCTGTCAGGCCTGAGACAGGTGGTTTTTTTCAGAAGTTTATTTGGGAAGTCGATGTTTCTGTCACGAGTCGTTGCTAACCACTTTAACGTTTAAATTGTTCTTCAGTGCTATTTGAAGAACCACTACTGCGCCAGTAGCTTCTGTGCACGGCTGCTCAGAATAGGTTGCATCATTTATTCTGTACTGATTATATGGAGCAACATTTTGTTTAAACAGTTATACCTCAAACTGTCTGTCTGTCGAGCAAATCAAAGTAAATCACGTAGAAGAACTGTACTCTTTTTAGGCCAAATATGAATTTACATAGCCAAGACTCTACCACATAAACTTTATATAAAGGAACACAAACAGTTCCTTCATAAGGTATCTGCCATTTAATGTTATCAGTGGGACCTTATTGACCTGACTTAGTCACATGGTCTGTATTCGGTCTTACCGAGCTTCAGGCATTTGTGAAACCTCCTGAAATATGTATGCCCACTTTAGTAAGCTCATTTAGTCAAGGCCATAATTTTTCAAAGAAATCCATCCCATGCTTTTGAGTGTAAACAACTGGCTCGTGTGCATTACACTCTTCATCCGTCCTCTGAGAACATAGAATGCTTCTTCCTGTCCTGACTGGTCCCGATTTCCCACTCTGCATCGTGCATGCAAATCATTATCTAATCAGGAAGTGTGGAATCAGATTACTCAGATAGGCTCAAGATCTAGTGGAACCAGACAATAATGATGATGATGGTGATGATGATGACCATGATGCTCTGGGAAGGAGAGAAAATAGGCACGACGCTGTTCATGACATCATGAACAAAAAACACCTAAAACGTATCGAAAATGAGGTGTCTTTTTATCTGCAAATAAAAACTCACTCGTAAGCTTGTTTTTAGTTTATTTCTGGGGCAGTTTTTAAAGAGATGGAGACAGGAGAACATTTATAGAATAAAGAGGTTCAGGCTGTAATCTGGTGATCAGTAGCAGATGGCTTCTCATGATTCCTCCATGTGTCACTTTGCTGTCGATAAAAACCTGGCCCACCTGATCGGCTGCATAAACAAAGTGCTAGGCAACGGCTCTGACCTTTTGAGGGAATTAAGTGAGGACAGCCTGAACCTTTCGGAGCCCAAAGAGAGAGCAAATGGATTCAAAGGGAGTGGGTGTTATTTCAGATTATTTCATTTCATTTTCTCAGGACGTTCTTTAAGTACTCTGATTTTCCTGTTTGGTGCAGGCAGCCTTCACTAATGCCTAAACAGACTGCACATAGATGTGTGAAAACACCTGTAGACAGCTGTGTGAACAGCACATTTACAGTTCGTCAGCCCGGACGGAACACCACCATGAATTTTTTTTATTCTGTTATTCATAAGACTGGATTTGCAGCGTGTGCATGAAACTCGTCTTTAATAAGAAACAAACAAAAATGATTTTTCTTGTAATAATTTTATTAATGAACACATTTTTAAGCATGAAATCACCATCATTTCTAGTGGGTGCTTTAAAGTTTGTTCATAATCAGATTAGTGTTCTCAGTTTTTCAAACCTGAATCTATTTTGTTGTTGTTTGCCTTCGAAGTCTTATTTTGCATTCCAGTTTCCATTTCTAAACAGTAATAAAATCAATTAGGAGACGATTCAAACTTTCACATAGTGTACTTGTACTCTTAGAGAGTGTTATATAAACGGTATTTAATGGTTTTAAGTACCCATTACCGCTGCACAAGAATGCGGAAGAAGAACGGATCGATTTATAAAAAGTCTTCCCTGCATTGCCTCATCATGGTAATATAATTCAGACAAAACCTAATGTAGCTCGCTGTGATTTATAGCACAGAATGACAAATACAAAATATTCTGTCATGTGGAGTATTCACGGGTTAAACCAGTGCTGGTGTAATCCTTTTGAGAAAAGCCAAGTAAATTTAGCAAAAGGATGACAGGATAATAATAGATGAGAAAATGTGTAAAAGAAAGAATTCGTGACAAGTTCAGAGGAGCCATAAAATCTTTGAACAGCCTGAGTCTTGTCAGTTTTACAGCAATATTTAACACTGTACCTACGTATCCTCTCCTTTATTTAATACAGCAAGGGTTCTGTTTGATTATTAATTCAATATTTCATTTCTAGATGGGAGAAAAATGGCACGTTTTTTGCCTTAACATTAAAGAAATGGATACTAAATCAGAAAAGCACGTGTGCTATTTCTTGGTGCCAGACGTGATGGAGAGATTTCCTGGCTCACCTAATTGTAGAACATTGATCACGAGTATGTTAGGTATACTAGAAATTTGCTATTGATTTTATCCGTGCATTTCCTTAGGAACCATTTTTATCCACACACATCTAAAACAACATTAAACAGGATGTCAGGATGCCACTTTGCTCCCTTCCATTAACCAGTTTCTCCTCTTTCTTTAATTAGTTATGAGCTGTATGCTTTCCTGTCATTATAGAATTCATCCCCCATCATGTGGAGTCGTTAAAAGTAACATACAAATCTTCATCCGCACTTCACGCTTCCTTGCTTCTGAACGACTTGCCGGGCCAGTTTTTATTGAACTTACAAGCTCTTTTTCTGTGTCAGATTCAAATTCACGCTGTCTTTCAGCCTTCTGTGACATTTAAGTCTCTTCCTTTTGTTTAACGGGGAGGCCCCTTGACGAGCCAGTTTGGTTTTTGCAACCTCTCCACAAGGTTTTATTGTTTATCTGTGCATTTTAACACACCAGTGCATCTTCTTGTCCTAAATGAAACCAAAATACTCCCTGTAGCTGGTACTTTGCAAAACTAATGTGGGCCAGTGAGTACATGGAAAAAGACTTTGGGTGCAAAAAATCCCTAGACACAAGGCATCATGGGAAAATTTAGCCTCAAATTATTTTTGAAAGCCTTTCGGCCCAGTTTCCATTGGCTAGTCGCATACTCTGATGGTGTGAGATCTAAAACAAACAGTGTAAAAGCACAAGTGCTTAAAGTTTGCTGTGTTTGGCAGTGAAGTTGCATTTTAGTGCATCATACGAGGAAAAATGTTATCATGTTGAGGAAAAACTGTGGGCGTATGCACCTGGACCACAGTGACAATATTGCGTTCTGATTTAAAAACGCCCTGTTGTGGTTGTTTTCTGATTAAAGACATTTTAATGTGTGCACAGTTCTGTGTACTCTTGCTTCTGCTTCAAAGAAAGTTTGGATGTTAAGAGCGATTCTCCCTGTCTATAATCATGGATTTTTACAGAGCGAGATGAGAGATGCTATCTTTTGCTTGCAGCCACGCTTTTATGTTTTACAAAGAGGCAGGCTAGCGTGCACCCACCTTCTCTTTTCTCTCCGTCTACATCTCACTGTTTCTCTCGCTGCCTGCTTGTTCACAGGCAGGCAGTTTGTGCAGAAGCAGGCACCATGTCCTCCCCCACAAACCCAGAGGTGAAGGAACTGAACCCTGTCGACTTTATCCAGCTACAACAGTACATTGAATGTGAGTACAGACAGGCGGGCAGGCAGGCAGCTTTCTCAGCGCTTAACACCCCCCCCTCCACTTCCACTTCCACCCACACACACTCATTTACACTCGCTCATGGTTTCTCATATCTAGAGGAGGTAGCAGTCTACCACATTCTCTTTTTCTGCAAATTGAGCATGCATATATATATATATATATATATTGTTGTACTCCAGATAAATCTATATTTATGGTGTAATCATATACACAGATGACATTTAGAAGTGTGGATTAAAAACGTTTGCACACAAAGTCGAATGGACGAAGTATGCGTGCGTATCCCTGTGTGACCTGCGTGTCTTTGCTTCCAGACAACAACTTGAAGGTGAAAGATGTGCTGAGGGAATTCTATGCAGATGGCAGTCTGGCCCGGCACAGGCATGGAGAGGTGAGGGGACAGAGTGTCCTGCTGTTCACAGTCAAATCCATCCCTCCAAAACTAATTCACAGAGATGCCATCTAAAAGCTTCATAGCTCAACAGAATAATAGGTCTGAGAGTAGCTGTTCGCTGTAAAATGAGAATAAGATTTACGTGTATTGGGCAGTTATTAATTATCCTTCGCTGATGAATTAGATTTCAACCTGCAGTATCGATCAGGCTGACTAAGCTGTCCATGAGAAATATCGTCAGCGTATTCAAGCGAGACTGCAAATGTAAATTACCTCCTTAGATTTGCCCACGCAGCAAGGCCTTGTTTAACAGTGTGCTGGCTTTCCTCATGCAGTGTAAGCTCAGATGTGATTGAACAGCAAAAAAAAGACTGCTCAAATCAATGGCTGATGCTGACTAGTAATTTGTGAAGACAGCAAATACAATAATTTCTTAAGTATTTATTACAGCAGTGAAAGTTTATTTGCCACTTTGAGTTTAATTAGAAGAATGAAATGTTGTTTTTCATAATGGGAGAGAACACAGTTGCATCCATAAAGTTACAAGTTAATTGCTGTCAAAATACAAATACGGCTACAAGACTACATTTAAATGATTTGTTGGAAATGTTGTTGTGTTTTGGTGCTGCAGCTCCGTTAGTCTCTCTCCCTTGTTTTTTTTTTTCTTTGTGTGATCCGGCTGCCTTGCATTTATGTTATTTATTACTCGGGCAGCTCTGCAGGGTAAAAAGTATGGAAACGCATAAGCAACAAGAAATGGGTTTGTAGTTCACCATTATCAGGGGACTACAGCTTGTTAGCCCTGCAGCATAATATCATGTGAGAAACACAGATGCCATGCCAGACAGATGGACTGAAATCTTCAAGCAGGAGCTTATTTTTTTGTTTTATGTCATTGTCACATGACACCCTGTAGACACTTTGTTTTGGTACATTTTTCAATTATTGATTAAATCTATTTGAGAAGCTTTTGAGGCTTCTGAGATCTTGCCAATCCCTATTTGAGCTTAGAACAGCTGATAAAGCGACGCTTGTAAAATATACGTTTTTCACACAGTTGTTCATAGTATTATCTTTTTTTATTTTCAGAAGTAACAAGCATATTATATACAAATAAGCTTCAACCCATTCATTTCGTGCTTCACTAGACCGCTGTAAACAGAACATGCTTCTCCCATTCATGTTTTTTTCCCAGTGCATCAATGAAGAAGGCTTTCGTCTGTTTCTCAAGACATATTTAGAAGTGGAGGACTTCCCTGTGGATCTCTGCCAGAGACTCTTCCGCTCCTTTCAAAACTCTGAACCCGGCCAAGAAGACAGTACCAGTGAGATTATACATACGCACCGTGCATACAAACAGCTTACCGCCTTTTCAGCCGACCCTTTTTGCCTCATGGCCGATTTGGCATGCGTGCAGTTATCACCACATCCCTGCATCGTACTGTTTGTATACATATGGTAACTAGAGAATTCACAGCCTCCTCTCTCTCCTCAATCTCTCCTGTAGAGGAAGTCTTCCTTAAAGATGTCTCATGTTACTTCTCTCTACTTGAAGATGGCCAGCCCAGGGACAAACTGGAGTGTGAGTTTTTGTTTTCTTTTGTGCCCAAAATAGTAATGACTCATCTAGCAGCTCCACTTTCATTTCCATTCTTTCTTTAGTTGCTTTCAGGCTTTATGACAGAGATGGGAATGGAGTTTTGGACAGCTCTGTAAGTTGTTGAGAAAATCTTTTAAAGTATATTTAAAACATCTTCAAAACAGCCGCAACACTAAAACAAGCCTGCTACATTTTGAACAGGAAGTGGATCGGATTATTGCACAGATGATGCACGCTGCAGAATATCTCGACTGGGATGTGTCAGAGCTCAAGCCGGTAAGTCCCAGAATATAAATGTAATGCAAATGTTCTGCATGCACTGCACTTAGGTAACGTATAGTAAATGTATGTGAAGACAGATTTATTTGCACAAGACATCCATAACAGTGTCGGGTACACACTATATGGCACTTCTTGTTACTCATTTGCCAGAGGTTCATAAAGTGATAAGCTTCTCTGCATATACAATTTACAGATTCCAGCTCGACTAGTTTCAGAAACCACATGGCCCTTTAAGTAATAGAAACGTGTGTGCTGATTGGATAATAACAACTGAATGTGATTTCATCAGGTTCTGAAGGACATGATGACAGCAATTGATGCTGACAGCAGCGGCACAGTTTCTCTGGATGAGTGGGTACAAGGAGGCATGAACAACGTTCCCTTGCTGGTCTTGCTGGGTCTAAAGGTGCTTTTAAAAGGAGCGTGTGTTGGCTCCAAAGTCCAAGCTCAAATATATTTCTTTTTTATAGCAGATATCTCACAAAGTGGTAACTACTCTTGTAAATTCCTGGCCTCGCATGCCTCGCCTCTGTCCTTCGCCTCCTCCTCCTTTTCCCTAAAGCCCTTTTTGCCAACTCACTGTTACAGGGTGTGGTAATCTCATTCCTTCCATGCTCTGCACCATCAGAATGCCTTTGTGTTTTCCGTTTATTCTGCACAATATGAATGCTGGAATGATATAGCAGTGCTTAGCGCTAAGGCCGTGTATATACAACTAAGGAAATAATTAAAGGAAAGCACCCTAAGATTAAAAGAAAACAAATGACAAAAAGGGTTTCCCTTTGTTGGTATGTGCCAATCCACGTAATTAAAGAAACATTTTCATATGCTTGCACCTCCCCTTCCACTCAGAGCTAGACTCTCAGCTTTTCAGCACTTAAAAACTTAAACCCAAAGAGCTCAAGCGTATTTGTTTGTTATTTTTGTAATTTTATTTTTGGGACTACAAACCAAGCAGAAACATCTTTGGGTCTAATGGAATTTCTCTTGCGAGACTTTTCTCACGTGTCACTCTGACCTTTTCCTAAAATGTTTTAATCCCAAACAGAGTAACAGTTTCCCACCACCATCTGTACAATTTGTATACAAGTCTGGTATATTTTATTTTATTATAAATACTTAAGGAGTTACACATGCTTGCATTGACCGGTTGTATTAATCTGAGGCTAGTATTCACAAGAGTTAAACAGAACTCTCCATTGACAATTCAGTTTTTCATTTTATCCCTTTAAAATGAATCCATTTATTATTGGCCCTATACTTTAAAGGGGTTTGATGAGATCCGCTTTGTGTTATCGATGTTTAATGTGTTGCCAACAATATAGAGCTACGCACAGTCTGTTTGACAGTTAGCTGCAGCGACCTAAACCCACAAACTAGATTGTGTGTTTGGCCTCTGCAACAATGCCAGGGACTTCCCCTCCAGCTATTTCTAGCCACCAGTGGACATTTGAAGCCTAGGGTGCATGAATTCAGCCCCCTCACAGTTCCTGTATGCTGATTCGCAATTCTGTCTACTGATCCTCTTGCAGCAAGTGAAAGGGTGATACATCCTGTCATTTAAAAAAAATGTTTCATTATCTAATCTGGATAAGAACGCTGACCACTCAGTAAACAGATTGAAACAATTTTATAATCTTCTGTTAAGCGAGATTATAGATAGTTTTGATTTGAATGTCCATGAAGTTGTGCGTTGTGTGATGATACGTAGAGTCACCGCCATACTACATAATGAGCCATCTCATTAAGTTTAATAATGAATGGGTGCAAAAGATGAAAATCATGCCTTGTTGTGGAACTAATATCTAAGAATTGGAAGAGAGAACAGCTTCTGTTCTTGCAAACATATATTTTTCTGTTCAAAAATCATATTCACAAAATAAAAGATCATAAACTGTTTTATTCTTCCCTTTCTTGCACTGACTTCTTCATTGACTGTTGTTTCAACAAATAGATGACCCAGAAAGACGGCCAACACCTGTGGAGGATGAAAAATTTTAACAAGCCTGTTTACTGCAACGTGTGTCACAGCATGCTGCTGGGTTTGAGGAAGCAGGGACTGTGTTGCACCTGTGAGTACAAGAACTAACCAGAAGAGGGCGCAAGGAAGTGTCTAATTTGAAAATTGCATAATTTTTGTTTTGGGATTAATCAATGCTCATCTGCCTCCTTGACATTTACCACAGTAATTTATATGTATTTACAAATTATGTGACAGCTGGTTTGTGTGTCGTTTTGTGCAGCCTGTAAATACACAGTCCACGGTCGCTGTGCAAACAAGAACCCGGCCCCTTGCGCCAGGACATACGTGAAGTCAAAGAAAGAAATAGGGGTATGCTGATGTCTCCATGACAACCTTTACAGTCACATGCACGGTCTAAATTTGATTTCATGCTATGTCTGAGTGCTCTTACATGGACAATTTAAAATCCATCTCACTTTTCAGGTTTCAACACACGACTGGGTGAGTGGGAACTGTGACTCTAGGAAGTGTGACAAATGCCAGAAGAAGATCAAGAGCTTACAAGGCCTAACAGGCAAACACTGTGTGTGGTGCCACACGATGGTGAGCAAACATATCAGTGCATGACTCACTGAGGAATAAATTTGAGTAAATTATTTTCTAATCAAGGAGGAGATTTGATTTAGTTGCATTCTGGAATTGTTGTGCGCATTTGTATCTATTGAATCCAGGAAGCCTCCTTTCTATACAGTTTTTTTTATTGTATGCTCTAAATCTGCACTGTATTTCTGAGTAATTTTATTTGTATTCTACAGCGTCATGATCAATGTGTGGACCAAGAGTCAACACCGTGTACGTGTGGGCTGCTCAGAGACCATATTCTTCCTCCATGGGCCATATATCCTGTTATAAAGGTACACAACTATCCTCAGGCACATCTCAAGCAAATGCACAGCTCAGAGAGTACGCAAACAGTGCCTCTCTCACACCAACGCAAAGCATAACATCGGCCAGAGGCTGTTTTTTTCATTGGTAAATCATTCTCACCTGTGTGGCATTTTGTTAGGTACACAGTGTAGATATTTTTTATCCAAGGAACGCTATGATATTTTTAATGATTTATTTACTCTCTGTCTTTATTGTTCTCCCTAAAGGAGAGACCAAATAATGTAAAAAATGGCTGCTCTGGGTCAGGAGATGACAGCGAGCTCAATACCACTCCTGACGGACAAGTGCTTCAGGTATTATTCATGCAAGCAAAAGCTTTTCATTAAAGCTGAATAACAAGAGCTCAAAAATGTACACCATGCTATTAGTGTGGGGTTTGCTTTTTATATTCCTTTAGTATAATACCTGTAACATTTGTTTATTAATCATCAGATCTGCCCTGTGCTGAACGCCCATCCTCTTCTAGTGTTCGTCAACCCTAAAAGTGGTGGTAAGCAGGGAGAAAGGTGAGCTCGGAAAAGAATATTTTACTGGAAAAAGAGATTTCAAATCCATGAACATTGTGCAACTTGGTTTTCTTTATGTTTTCTTTATTTCAGAGTGCTGCGCAAATTTCAGTTTTTACTGAATCCACGACAAGTATACAACCTTTCAAATGGTGGCCCTGGACCAGGGTAAGTAAAGTGATACAAGAGTTTTTGTTCAAATTGATTTTAATATTAGATTATTTCTTACCACATTATCCTGAGTACTTACTTAAACCTCCATAACTTCCCCCCAAAATATCTTTCACATTTCTTTCAGTTTGAGTTTCTTCAGAAATCTTAAGGAGTACAGGATCTTGGTGTGCGGTGGAGACGGCACAGTTGGGTGGATTCTCGATGCAATAGGTGAGATTGTTGGCATAAACTTCACAACATCACATGTGAAATTGATTGTTACACGCTTTGTATTTCCTTCCCTTTTTTTGTATTCAGACAAAGGCAATCTGCTGGTGCGGCCACCTGTTGCTGTACTTCCTCTTGGCACAGGAAATGACCTTGCTCGATGCCTTCGCTGGGGAGGAGGTGAGAAACGAAGAGATGAAGTGTTCCCTTATGTAAATAAGATAATACTTGCACGTCACTATTTTCACGTTATGGCGCCACTGTCTATGTGTGCTTTCAGACAGTGGTTGCACTAATTAAATGGGCTTCAGCAAGTTCTCAAAATTACAGTTCTCTTGTCTTCATCTTTAAGGGTATGATGGTGAAGATCTGAACCGTATTCTTAAAGACATTGAGGGGAGCTCCCAGGTGCTGATGGATCGCTGGAGCGTGCAGGTTATCACTGATGAGAATCAAGAGGAGGGTGACCCAGTGCCATATGAAATAATCAACAACTACTTCTCTATTGGAGTTGTGAGTTTCTCATAAATGTGTAATACAAGAGGAAGTGTTTTATTTTCGGTTTAGTAGGTCGTATAATTGCTATATTGTTTTGTGTTTGCAGGATGCCTCCATTGCCCACCGGTTTCACACAATGAGGGAAAAACATCCTCAGAAATTCAACAGCAGGTTTGCATATTTGTTTGAATATTATGTGTCTCTAGGGCACATTGTCAGGAACAGTAAACAAAGCGAATGCATTCCTGCTTATAGCAATACAACAGTGTTTCATAGCTTAACAGATGCACAGTTTAAAAACACAACAGAGCTAAAAGACAGCAAATTTTCTCTTCGCAACATGACTTCTATATTTCCTGTTTGCCTTTGCAATTACTGATTTTTTTTAAAGCAGTAAAAGGCACGAATGCTCGAGGTGACAGCAGATGTCTGTGGCACCAAGTGTTGCTGCTTGACTCCTACTCTTTCTAAAGCGCTGCGTGCACTAAAAGGAGAAAATGTTCTGTGAAAGTGAAGTATCACATAAACCTAAAGGAGACGCTTTTTCTAACGGCAGAATGAAGAACAAGCTGTGGTATTTTGAATTTGCCACTTCAGAAACCATCTCTGCTTCCTGCAAAAAACTGAGCGAAAACTTAACAATCGAGGTGAGAGCGCAGCACACAAGTTTGCAGTTTGCTACTTTGAAATAAGTAGCCTCGATACAAAACAGCAATCAGAGACAGCGCACTGATATTTCACTCTAACGCTGCGGTGCGCTGTACTGTCTCCAGTGTTGCGGTACTCCCCTGGATCTCAGTGCTGTGTCTCTTGAGGGTGTTGCTATCCTGAACATTCCTAGCATGCATGGTGGGTCCAACCTGTGGGGTGAGACCAAAAAAGTGGACACTAAGGGACTGACGGCGCAGGAAGAGCCGGAGGTGATCGTCAATCCAGAAATCCTGAAAGTGACTTCCCAAGGTATTTTGCAGTTGACCTGTATTATTCAGATGTCTGATCTAACAGCAGTGGTCCTGAGAGAACACAATGAAATTAATGAAATTATAATTAGCAGCAAGTATAAACTTTACCTAAATTCATCCTCACCACAAGCCTCATCTCCTGACCTGAAGTCACGGCTCTAATACACAGAAACGTGCAATAATATGTTTATTTCTTTCTGATATTGTAACGATTTCTTGTCAGCAAATTAGACATGCAACAACTGACAACCAGCAACATCGAAAACTAAACAACGTCAGACGGATATAAGCTAACATTATGTTTGCTTTAGTGTCCTAAAGATTACATTTTCCCTTTGTTAAATTCCTTCCTTCAACATATGGAAGTTTATTCACTATGTGAATGTTATCAGCAGCATTTACTGATAGAAAAGTTCAGCTTCTCCTCAAACTCACATCAGCATCAGCGTCATTGGACAGAAGTAAGGTTCACTGACTCATCGACTCACCATAGACACATTAGACTTTTCACAAAGTTTAACCTGTCACCAACTCCTTTATGAGTCTTTTTACGAGCCACCAGCAGTGTGTTCATTAAGTACTTATCTCTCTTCATCCATTCTGTTGGTATATATCCAGAGTATATAAACTTACTTCCTAGAGGAATTTCACCATTAAGAATGTGTTGCGGGCACCATATCTCTCTCTTTGATAGTTTTAAATAACCAGACAATCCCAAAATACACGGTAGTCATTTGCATTTTAATTTCCAAATTTTCTCCAAAAGACAGGGGGTTAGTGCTCTAGTCTAGTTAGTGCTCTAGCAACAGTACTAGAGGGTGTAATAAAAAATAAAAATCGATTTATTCCAACCAAACTTCCTCTGTTTCTAAATTACACAAATTATAATAACAGTCCAATGAAACTGGAACCCATATGATGATGTTTGCTCTAACTTTGAATGTGGAGTTACTGATTTTTCCGGCCACTTGAGGGCAGCATAACCCTGTGTACGTGAATTTGACCCCTTTAAGGTCATCTATGCTGTACTATACTGTACTTCTGTCCATCTCCATATATTTATTCTTGGATTCTACTACAAACATATTTACTACATAATTCACAGTTAAAGATAATCCCTATTTATCCTATTTATTTGTAGCAGCCCCTCTTCTCTCTTTGAAAGCGATAGTCCATTTTATGTTCAATATAGGTATTTGTTGTGCCTGAAAATGAACAAATAAATGAAATGAAATGAATGAAGTGTTTAACTTTTTTTTGACTTGCCAAAATATTAACACTTAAATGCATGGTTTTAGTGCATACATACAAATAAGTACCTGGTGCTATTTGTGTAATCTGGTTATTGAACTTTATGATACCGAGCCACCAGAATAGCAAGCCAAAATTTCAATGCATCTGTATTCTTATCTGCAAAAAAAAATGTTTATGTGTTATCTTCTTTTGATTGTACTGTAATGTCCCTCCATCATCTTATCAGAAGATTTCAGCATTCATTTGAAGTAGGCCCAATTTCTCACAGAAGGGATGCTAAGTTTCCACGTGCTTCTTCAGTGCTTGAATGACACCATCCTAACATTAGCCAACTTCCCAGAAACGATGACGCATACAGGCTGAAAGCTGTTGACATCTCAGCTGAAATCTTAAGAAGCAGAAACCAGCTTCTGCAAAAATGTTGTTTTTTTTCTTTTTCTTGAGGTTCTCTGCACTGGTGGTTAGTTATGGTTTGCTTCTCAAACCCGTTTCCTCCTAACTATTCATCTCTATGCTGTCAGCCAAGACCTGAGTCCAACCATCCTGCCACTGTATGCACAGAGAAACTTGTGCACGTAAACTGCAGTTGTTTGCAGGTGCATGATGATTATACATTATGTATGATTATTGATATGCATTGGTGTGCTTCAAACCGCTGTTGTTATCGATCTCCACTCTGATGCACATTAAATATGAGAAGTGGCATCTGCCTCAGGCCCAATCTTGTCTTCCTTCTCTGGACTGATTAGCCTCTGCTTTCTTGTCAGACCTCAGTGATCGGCGATTAGAGGTGGTCGGCCTTGAAGGAGCGATGGAGATGGGCCAGATTTACACTGGACTCAAGAGCGCGGTGCGGCTCGCGAAAACGTCTCAGATCACCATCAGGTGAGGGGGGAAAAAAGGCACATGGACATGTTCAGACATGACAAGGCTGGGCTCTCAGCTTCAACAGTGGGTCATAGTTAGGGATCATCATTAGTTAATTTACATAAGAAGATACATTTACATTTTAATGACACATGACCATCCTGATGCATTCTGTTTATCCCTCTCTACACGTAGGACAAAGAAAGCATTACCAATGCAGATAGATGGAGAACCGTGGATGCAACCTCCCTGCACGGTAAACACTGCACAGGCACAGAAACACAGTGGCTGCTTAATGTAATGAAGTCACATGCCTGAAATGCCTGATTTTATATATATTTTTTTTAATTTACAGATTCAAATCACACACAAGAATCAAGCCTGTATGTTGATGGGTCCTCCAGCCAAACCATCTGGCTTTTTCAAATGAAACAGACTGACGACATGCAAGTGTTTGCTGTAAATAGACAACTGACTCTTTTTCTTTGTAACATAAAATCAGTTTGGATGTGTATGCTGTAGAAAAACTGCATTGTGACAGTCAAAGTTAGGATAACTATTTCAAAAATTCTGCATTACTGTAACACATAAACTAAGCATGGCATGATACAAATACAAATGTTATGGTACGCATTGTGGCAAAAATGACTCTGACCAAATTTTCTCAGTGTTTTCTATCAATACTCAACACTTGCTGTGTGAGTGCTAAGTGGAAGTGCTGCTCTGTAGAAACTTAAAGCAAGCTGAATATCATGCGAAGAGTAGAGTATTCAGCTCCATGTGCCTTTATTAGCTGTTCTCTTCATTATGGCTTAGGTAGACGAACATACAGGCATGCACTTTGAGCATAGACCATGTAGTATTGCTGTTTCGTTGTTGTTTTAAAGAAAGTCAGAAATATGTTTGTGTGAATTTGGAACCAAGACAGAAGAAAAGACAAAGCTATATTTCAGTGATGTTGAAGATACTTGAAAGTGTTTTTGGGAATAGCAAAGAGGCTGCATGTTGATTCACTGCCTGCTGTTCCCGTGTGTGTGTTTGTGTGCATCAGTATGAGTGTGAGGGCATAAAGCTGAGATATGTTGATTTTAATTTGTAATTTGTGATGAGTTCAATTCGAACTTATTGGTTAAGATATGTTTAAACATGTTTATTTTTATTTAAATGCTTTATAAATCATATCATTCCAGTATATCAGAAGGATGTTGATGTAATAAGTGACTGTGTAAAGATTTTAATAAATCACCTGGACTTCAGTTTTTGTTTTGTACTTCTTACAATTCGATAATTTTTACATACCACAAGGGGGCATTGCTAACTTTTTTAGTCCTGGGTCATCCTCTCATCAAAGTCTCTCTCTGGGAAAGACTTTTGACTTTTTTTTTTTATCTTAGAGATTAATCTGTTTAGTGTCACGGATCAATAATCTGTTCAGATTTCCCCCCTGCTGAATTTTAACAAGTAATAAAAACACTAAATTTGCAACTAAAGGTTGGTTTGAAAGCAACAAATGTTGCTGTCACAGCAGTGTGAGCACTAACAACACAATGACACACTTGTGGAAACTCTGTCAATGGCTGGTGGTCACAAAGGTTTACACAACTGTAATGCAAACAGTCGGCCACACAGAACATTATGTAAGACCCCAGGTTTCTAATGAAATTTACACACGATTATTTCTGCAAGGCACATTTGCTTTTTTGCAGCTTCTCCCTCATTTGAAATAACCCAAATTGATGAATGAGCAAATAATCAAAGCAGTTTTTCAATGTTATTAAAGAAAAATAAGCAGAATCGTTTTTTTAACTTTTAACAAAAGGATAGAAAATCATCAGTCAACTTATTATATTGGACTGATTCATAATGCATGGGCTGGTAATAAACATAAATGAAAACCTTCCTGCGTCACCTTATCAGAGGATTTAAATCTATCCAAATGGTCCTGCTGCCTGGGTTCAGATCCAGCACTCATTTGCAGCAGGCTTAATCTCTTTTGGCAAAGACTCATTAAGATTTCTAAAGACAGAAGGAAGCTGAAGTGGGTGATCCAACATTCAAACTGCTACCAATTAGTATGAGAAGCTGAGGTATTTCAGCTGATAATTTTGTCTGATACTTCTAAAAATCAGAAGTATCGTTTTGTCCTATCAGTTGTCCCTATAGTGAAAATATTTAGAAAATATTAGCAAATAAGCGGAAACTCCGTCTTCTTTTCTGGAATTTTTGGATTACATTTTTACCTACTGGTTGATTTTCTTTCGACTTTCTTTCTTTCAGCTAAGAAACTAACGGCATTTATTTATTTTGTCTTGATAAACACTGTTTGCTGTTGTTTCAATACGAATCAGAAAAGATCCGAGGTGCACATGAAGGCACCGCGGAGGAGGCAAGTCTCTGTTGCTATTGGCACTCATTTGTGTTCCTCAAAACAGTCCCCGCCTCCAAACTATTCAAAGGAAACAAGAGAAATTGTAGTTAGCTCCACGCTGAAGCTCCAAATTCGATCAGCATCTCCCTCGGCAGGTTTCAGACTCTGTGGGAGGACACCAAGAAAGTTATTTTTACTTTTTTCAGTTTTCATTTTCAACAACAATGACGTTCAGGAGGCTGAAGAAGGTGAACTCCAATGGACCGGACAGCGGTCCCGCATCTCAAGACGACATTTATTTCCCTTCGTCAAAGTCGGACAGCTGCAGGACTATGGACACACCGAGCAACTCCTCGGAGGTTTACAACTACAAGACCCTGGCTTACTCGGGGGGGACGCTGCCCAGAAACTACAAAAAGGTATTGCTACTGTTCCTTTTAAAAGTTTATTAGCTGAATGTACCTGCAAAAGTTTATTTTTTTGGCAGGTAAACTAATAAATTAAAGTTTTTATTAAATTTATTTAGTGCTTTTTTTAACTTACAAGGCAAAAACCATTTACACAGTAATTTCTGTATGTTTCCTATTAGTCCTTTTATTATTTAAGCAGAGACTGTAAGCTTATTAAAAGGGTTATCAAGTTATTGTATCCAGTGAGTGGCTGGTCGGCGCCACACAGGACATCTTATAGCAGCCCATCTAGGGGCAAGGGTGCCCACCCAGACTCTGAATCTTATGTTGCATGAAACAGACTTCGCCCATGTTCTTTATGCCTTAACATCTTTATTTAGATGAAAGTGATCTCTAAGATTAAACACATGACTCATGACTGATAAGAGTTTTAGTTGAGAACAGGTAGATTGTTACAAAAGCAAATTTGCATTTGATGATTCATAGAAAGTTTGTCACTGTTGTCATTTTAACAGTAAGTTGCATCAGAGCTACAGGATGCGCTACAGAGTCCGGAGGGACGTGCTTATTTGTTTAAAACTTACAGCAGTTAGTCACAGCATGCAGATCACCTGCCCGGATCTTTCGCTTCGGGCTGTTTGTCTTCTTCCTTCCCTGAGCTGTTTTGCAGTTAGGGACAGCCGTTGACTTTGGGGCAGGTAGGTGGGGGTGGGTCAGCATGAGGATCAGTGTGATCATTGTTATTCACATCACCTGCCGTGGTTTGAATGTTGTGGCTGATTGTGATCTGATTGGTTATAAATTGGCCCTGAGTCTTCTTATTTCAGGGGAAATGATTTTAACCCGTGGCCTACATATTAGTCTGGATTTTAGGAACGGTTTCTGACAGCCCTCATCCTTTAGTCCATGTTGCGTAATGCTTAATGTTTATACTGTAAATTTGTTTGGCTACTGCATCAGTCGCTTTTATTTTCCTCTCATGAAGCTGATTTCAGTGAATTCTGTTGCTCAACTTGCTTTGGAGTTTCTGCCCAAAGAGCACATCAGAGTTGGAAAAACTCCTTTCACAGTGCCCTGTTGTGACTGAGGCATAGTTAAACCCACACACATACGCTAGTGCGCCGGGTTACAACACAGCATTGTGTACACTCGGGGATGGAGATCCTGCTTGAGCCACCCCTGTTGGTCTCTCTGGGTATTTGGGAATAAATGCACTCATTGAGACTCCTCTGGGTCAATTCTGTAAGTGTTGGGACATAAAGAAAGCAACATTTTACTACCCAGAGAGACTGTAGCACAAAGCAGCCTTTCATTGGAGCAGGATTTGAAAATGATTGAGCTGGAACAGAGGTGGATTGATTCAAGTGATTTTAGTGGAGCCTTCTGGACAGATACCTGCCTTATTTACACAGTTAGGTGGGGCGGGGACCTGAACTGCTCCTGCTGGTGAGTTGGCTTTTCTCTCAATGCTGTTATTGTGCTCACCTCTGTGTCTTATTTGCTTCTTTTAATAGACTGAACTTGGTGTAAACAGCGCTGCAGTTTTTAGATTGGTTGACAGTTTGTGCCTGAAGGCAGCCAATTTGCTGTTATGCTTGTAGGTATGCGTGCAACTTGTTTTGATGTAATGAGTAAACAGAGCAGCAGTCACGCATTTCTGGTTTTGTCAACAATATCTCCATGCTGGTATGCAGGTTAAGTAGCTTAACAATACCAAAACACTCTTGGCTCATTATTCGAGACGACTGGATGGACTGGCCACTGATCGCTGAAGTGCTCAGTAGGTGTGCCTAGGAAATGCCCGGAGGGGGAGGGGGGGAAATCCTCATGAGTAAACTTGAAGCTACGCAGGTGTGTGACATGCTTCACATCTTGTTTCGTTTTCTCCTTGCAGGGTGGCGGCTTACAGAAGTGGAAACCCCTTACGCAGACGCCAGAACCACAAAGGTACAACATCCCTCATCTTTCTCTGATATTTTTTTTGGACTTTTTAAATTTTTCCCTCTCACTGTGCCTTCACATGAATTTTTTCACGATGGCATCTTCCTCAGAAAAATGATTCAGGGCGAGCAGCCTCATATCGGAGTGACTGGCAGTTGTTCAAACAGGGGGAACACTGATTAAAGCCATTGTTAAGGGAGGTTATAAATATTCATTGAGCCTCACTCCAACAGACCGCTGTACTGTTACTGTACGTCTGCATGTGACGTCCACATGCTCCTGCATACAGAGGAAGTCCTGTGCAGCCAGTGGAGGAGTTTTGTTATGCAGTTTAGTTAAGGATGCAGAGAAACACAGACATTTACCTCTCACTGACTTTCACTCATCCTTCCTCTTGAATTTTGTGTTTGACGTACATAAAAGGCTGTTTTATGGATGCGTCAGAATAAACATCATTAAGCTATGTTCGAACGAGCTCTAAAACCATAAGCCATACTTTTATTATTGGACTGTGCTAGAATAGATTTGCACCATCGTTTATCTCATTCTGGGCAGCCTACTCCATGGTCCCTGTGACAGAAAGGTGATATAAGCCTCTAAAGGATATCCCCGCTCTTTAACATCCTACAGTGTCACACCCTGACCTTATCATTTCAAACTGACCATGTCTAATATAAGCACACACCATTGCATAAATTACAGAAACTAAAGCAACTACACAGACTCTGCTGGCTTTGAAGACTACGAGTTTAGAGATAAAACTAAAAAGCCGTGATTGTGGTTCATGTAACCCCCATCAAATTTAAAAAAGGAAAGGACATTTATGCCTCTGCTGTGTTGGAAACAGTGAAAACTTCTCCTTAACTATATCCTAGTGTTCAAGGCGACATCTATAAATGTCCTATTTTGTCCAAATCGTAGTATAAAACCCATTCATCCGCCCATTGTCGTAACTAAATGTCCCATTCAGGGTCGTGGAGTTGCTGGAGTTGATTCCAGCTATAATTGGGTACACCCTTGACAAACCCCCCCTTGTTTACCCATCGTTTATTGAGATTGTTTGTACCGGTTAACCTTCTTATTTTTCTTGATTCTACAACTGAATCAGAAGGTGAATACCTCCTTTAAGACTAAAAAGAATTAGGCATCAACTGTTAGACCGACATGACTCTTACACGATCACTTGGTCTTTGCACTGCTACCTTTAAAAACGTAAAAGAAGCAGCGTTGGCTGCAGCAAACCCAGAGGAGAGTTTGTCCAGTTAACAGTGACAAAATGTTCCTTTTATCATTTTATTTTAGGAAGGTGGTGGTCCTGGAGAAAAAAGAAGAGGAGGCATTTGGTTTTGAGATTCAGGTAAGTTTGGGAGTGATATTTGGGGGGTTGGAGTGGATTTCTGAACTTCTCGAGTGCCACTTTCACGATCCGCCACTATCTCTGTCCACACATGATAAAACCTAAGTGACAGAAGCTTGTACATCCTGTTCTGTGTAGGAAAGGTCACACATCAGTCAATACATCAATAAACCCGTTGATGTTAATCCCATGACTGTGGAGATGCTTTTATTTGTACTTTTTCTCCCAGCATCTGTATTTTGAGCAGTGTGGTTTATTCACATGCCTTCCATGTAATACCTGCCCCGCTCTGCCCTGCTCAGCAGACAGAAACTTTTCACTTCTGACCTCAGTTTGTCTCTGATCTCACTCGTGTGCCCTGAAGCTCCCTACCTCACAATATCGGCTCTGTTGCTCAGACCTCATTCTTTAAATAGTTTGCTAAATGATTAAAGCGTGCGAGTACATCTTCACATTATCGTGCTTTGGCGGTCTTTTTAGACTTCTTGGACTGAAGTACTTCTTTGAGGAAGCGATATAACTATATTGTTCTATTTCTGGATTTTTGCTGCACGTTCCCACCCTTCCTGACCAGAAGGAAGTGAGATCATGAGGACAAGTTTGATGCTACACAGAGAAAGAGACAGAGAAAGACAAATTTTTGTTTTGTTTTGTTTTTTTTTTTTCTCTCGCCGTCTGCTCTGTTAATACTGGGAGTCGAGGATCGAGCACATCAATGTGATATTTGCATTTGAAACAATATTTGCATGGTTGCGTGAGAAGGAAACGAGCAGCAGGATCAGGCTGATTTGAATAGGATACAATCTGTCAGGCTGAATTCGGGAGCAGATAGCCTTTTATAACTTGAATTTTATTTTATGGGATACTTCGTTTTCTTTTTTTCTCTCAGCTGGAAGTTGGTTCTCTTTGTAAGGTAGAAGCTCCTTCAGCAGCAGCATGCTGACTAACAGTTTTGCTGCTAGGGGAAGTCTATGTTCTGCAGTGGTCTGACCTTCTGTAGAGGAGCTGTGGTGACAGAAACTAGGAAGAGCATGCAAATATGTATGGAAGTTACAAAAACGGTTGCCAGAACAACAAAATATTTGGCCTTTGAGTTTAAGTAATGCTCACGTCATGTGGTTAGGTTAAAGTAGCAAATACAACCCAATATCCTGGAGTCAGATTGAAGTTTTCAAAAGTAAATACTACTTGTTATAGGGGACATTTATTACCCCTGAGTAAATGGTAAATGGCCTGCATTTGTATAGCGCTTTTCTAGTCCCTAAGGACCCCAAAGCGCTTCACACTACATTCAGTCATTCACCCATTAGTTTACAGCAATTTCTTGTTGATTTTCCTTTTTTTCCCCCCCCCCCCCACCAGTCTTGTCACTTTTCTCTTGCAGCAGTTAATAAAACCCAACAACTGGTTATGAAATTGGTCATGTGATGATAGAACAGTAAGAGTAATTACAACTGTAATTTGTCTTTTTGTGTTTTATTATCTTTATAGCTGTAGCTTTCCAAATTATTGTTACAGTACTTCCTTTTGACATTTAGTGGTGTATAGTAGTTGATTTGTGAACTGTGATGAGCGGGGCATTAAAATAACTTCAGTGTGGCGCATCAACCGGGCATGTTTCATCAGACGAGGGGAAGAAAACCTCATTTGCTTCTTTGCGTCACATCTCCGCGTGTTCAGTGATATCTTCTTTCCTGCATTGTCTGTCATGACTTCCTCTGCCGGTTATTCAGTGGCTTTTCAGCGTTGCCACATTCATTTACAACACGTATAAGACGGCACCTAGGCTGGGAAAGTTTTTTGTGTGTGTGTGTGAGTTCCTTTTATTCAGTGTGATTTTTCTGTCTCCTTCAGACTTACGGTCTTCACCATCAGGACCAAAACTCTGTAGAGATGTGTACGTTTGTGTGTAAGGTCCACAATGACAGCCCGGCTCAGCAAGCAGGACTTAAAGTTGGTAAGCAAACTTCCTCCTTCTGTATGTTTTCCTCTTTTTATCTGAGCTGTATTTAAGCCTAAAATAACCTGGAGAAAAACTTGAAATAGACTCGAGGGGAAGCGAGCGTGACACGAGGCTTCGGTTCAGGTCGTTGTTTGCCAGCTGACGCTTGTGTAACGTGCGTCAACATAAGCACTCGTGAGTTTCTGTTGGTTGTTTAGGGAAGCACAAAGAAGACTGTATCCCTACTCATTTTTCCCAGTCAACAAACAAGCTGGTGATCGACTACTCACCAATGTGGCAAATGACACAAAAGCAAATTAACTTTGAAGGAAGTGATATTTTTTTAATGTCTGGCTTCCTTCTTAAAAAAACAAAATAAAATGAATTTTAAAAAATGAGAAAAAGAAGTCAAAATTACAAACAGCTAATGTGTTATAACTAATTAATTAAACCAGGAAGTGCATTCATATTTTGTGTTTTTGAGAGACTGGGGAAAGACAAGAAAATATTTTATCAAGTGAATTGTGATTGGTCAGTCACAAGCTGTCCACACCCAGTGTTATGTTTCCATTATGTCAAAAAAAGAGGGAAGGAGATTATGTGCTGCTGCTCTTACCGCCTATTTTCTTCAACCTGCGTCTGTCACTTTAGTTTCACTTCCTAAATTCCTTGCATACTCGCTCCATTGTCCCCCCCACTCTCAGTCTTGCTGTGAACACAATGACTTCATCGCAGTGGGGATTTTTTTTTTTTTTTTTTTTGAAAGGTCAAAGTAGGCTAAAATCTCACAAAAGATGCTGTCACACGAGTATCCACGCCGCATCTTTTCCTGCTTTGATGAAACTGAAGTAGAACTTTGTGACATACGCGACTTTACAGCTACCCAGATGTAAACGGTTTAATGGCAAATAAACGCTTTTCTGCGGTCCTGTGACGAGCCATATGCCACGAAGACGCGAACTAGTCCTCCCACATTTGTCTCGCACATGTGTTGAGGTTTCCTTCAGAAGTGTGCCTCATCTGGCTGCTTCGTGAGGCGCGGCTGGCTAACATACACGTTTGTATATTTGTGTTTGTGCAGGGGATACCATCGCAAGTGTGAACGAAGCCACCGTGGAGGGGTTTCGACACAAGGAAATCGTTCAGCTCATCAGAGCCAGTGGGAACTCGCTCAGGTACACAGACTCACAAAACCCAACAACAGTGGCTTCAAAACACTTTCCTCAGAATTTGTTAATAAGTATGCTCAGTTCATCGCGGTGGCTAAACGCTTGATAGAGCTGACAGGATGCTCACTTCATGGTTCACCTCTCTAACTCTAACAAAAGTGAATGTGTTTCACATGGGAACAGAAACCAAATAAGTTTGAAAGGTAACAGAGGGCCAAATCAGGAAAGATGAGAATAATTTCTCATAAAAATGCCGTTTTGGTTTTGAGATTAACGTCAGAGAGGCGGTACATCCTGAATTCTGTTAAGGTAACATGAAAGATGTTAGTTACAGTTTTTCATTAACAATGCAGATGGTAAACATTTGCACTGGCATGAAACGTGGCAGTTTGCTTTTATTGTCACTTGCATATAGGAAAACAATCAGAAGGTGCTATTTCTGTTTTTGGAGTCCAGGAAAAACGTGAAAAATAATTGAGGTTAACTTTAAAAATCCTTCCGTATTGTACTCGTTTAACTCTCTTAGAATAATTTGTGTGCCTCAGCTTTATTATCTGGCACATCGCCGTTTAGAGTCCTTATCTGTCGGTGTGCTGAGTGGGTGTTTTTAATTTGAACCACACAGTCTTCTTCAACCCCCTTCTCTGCTTGTAAAAGATTAAAAGAAAGTTAGCATGGTGTAAGATTCTCTGAGCTGATGCAGAAGAAGTGAGGCGAACCGCATCAGAGCGCCAGTGTAGACACACTTTACAGACTGACATCATCAAATTATACTTACAGTTCAAGTCAGTAAAAGCTGTTAGAGTGAAAACGAGCTCTGTATGTTCTCTCGCTCATGTTATTTGAACAGATTTGCGGCACTTAAGTGGAAACTGTGTTTCTTGTTCTCCCCCCTTGCTTGTAAACCAAACCCGTTCCTGTTACTAACTTTATGAAAAGAGCCTTTCATATGGTCAAGTTTTATTTATTTATTTTTTAAATCGCTGTTTTCTGCCCTTGTAGTTTTTATGCGCTTCCTGCTACGCCTGTTAACTCTACTGCCTTCTGGTTTTTTGTTTAAAGGCTGGAGACGGTTTACAGTGACTCAATTCGAAAAGCTGAACTAGAGGCCCGGCTGCAGTATCTAAAGGTGAGTTGTTCACTGTTTGTCAGTGGTGAGTCAGAACGGATGAGCGTCCAGCAGCCTCTCACACATGCGCACCCGCTTAAACATTAAGTTACACGCTGGATATAGACACCACACCACACCTCCCTCCCTCCACACCTGTCCCTCCAGCAGCACCGCCACCTGTTACATTAGCAGTTTGTGCAGCAGGCCCACTGATGGCTGCACACATTCTTGACTCGAGCTGCCTGTGAAGTGGCCTTAAGTGAGCGAGCTTTCCCCCAAGATTACAGCAGCTGTCCTTTTTCTAATCCTCAGCGACACAGCTGCCTGAGAGAATAAACCAACATTTTAAAACCTGCTGCTGAACACGACACGTTTGACGCACAAGATGAAGTAAATGTTAATGTGTAAATAAATGTGACGTGGTTGTTGACTCATTTATGAAAAGATAAAAAAAAAAAAAGTGAAATGAGTGAAGGCCGCTTATGCAACGATGACAAGTCTAAACTTCAGTTAACAGTCTATGACATGTAGATTTACCATCTTCAACTCCGTTTTAGTCTGTAGCTTCTAATTCTAGCCACGTGGCATGTTGGTTACCTGCTCAAGCACTGATCTAAACTGGCACCGTATTTTTAATATTATTATTATTTTATTTTTTTGTTTAGTACACCTGTGGTGTGGGCTCAGATGATTTAGCTTTATTGCTTTTAAAGGTTGCACATGAGGGTGGTGGATTTCCTGTCTGTATGTTGTGTTGTTTTGTTTTCCTCTTGTAATCAATTCCAATATCTTGTGTTGTCTTTTAGCAAACGCTTCATGAGAAATGGGATGAATATCGCTCACTGATGGTGCAGGAGCAGCGCCTTGTTCATGGTAGGTGATTTTTTTTTTGGCCTTGTGCAGCTCAACTTGTACATGCATACAGAGTCTGCATTCTTCTATTCTACTTTATTAGTACTTTTTCCACATCCAGACAAGATTCCAAAATGTAGTCAAATTCCAGGTCACACTAAATCCCAAATGTAAAAAAACAAACCATAAATTAATTAAAAACAAGTTCATGTATATGTATCCAGAACATTTTATGTCATCCTGATAACAAACTGTACCAATCACATTACCTCCTTCTTGAGGGGGAGAGAATCAGGATGTGTATGACTGCTGCTTTGCAGGAAGTCCTGATTACATAGTAGAAAACAAACAGCTCGTTGCTATAGTTGGGTGGTCGCTTGTGCAAAATGAGGCAAACAAGACTCACAGAAAATTAAAGCAGTGTTTTTTCATTTATTATTCATGTTTTCTTTACAATTGGTCAGTTTCCCATGTCCTCACGCTGCCCTTCTTCACCGCAGGTATAGTAATGAGTGACGCCGCCTTGTATGAGTCCCTGGAGTCAGCCGGTGTGTATGGCAGCCTCGGCGCTCCTAGCCCTGCGCTTCAGAGAGCCCTGCACTGCACAGGCAGCACCAGCAGCAGCGCCAGCTTTCTCAGCACGGCCACCGAGGATGACCCTCTCTACCAAACCTGCATATATCAGGCGGATGGCAGCGTGGACTCTGACAGTGCAGAAAAAAAGAAAGAACAGTTACCGAAGCTGCAGCGCCTCCGGCCGACCAGCGAGTTCTTTTCAACGCCCAAGACGCAGCTGACCCGCAGCGCCAGCACTCGCAGCTACGTCAAAGGATCTTCGTCGTCGTCGTCCGTTCCGGGGGAGAAGCCGGGAGCCACGCTGCAGAGGAAGCCCAAACAGAAAAGCTTCCGCAGACGCCTCCTCAAATTCATCCCCGGCTTAAACCGACCACTGGAGGAGGAGGAGAGCAAACTGTGAGCGGCAAACTGTTCACAGACAGCAGAACTAAAGACTTAAAGTAATAATTACTGCCAAACTAAAGTGCCAAAGAAAACAGCAAGCAGCCCCAAAGAGTGAAGAATTTAAGACCAAAGTGTATTGGTTCTGTAGTTGCACCTCTTCCTGTTTAAATGGGTAGACCAATGGACATTTAGCTACATTCGGTAGCATTCAGTGTTTTATGGCTGTACATAAGTTGTTGTTGTTGTTGTTGTTGTTGTTGTTTTTTTTTTTTTTTTGTTCTAAGTTATTTATTTATTTTTGCATGTTCAGAATGAAGGATGTCCCAGTTTGTACTGCATGCACAAGTTTAATTTTGACAGCTGAATAAAACACCGATGATCATTGTGACTGCGTTGCAGAACATTTTGTAAGAAAAAACTTTGATAATGACTTCAGATGACTCAGGCTGATCATATTTTGTCTTCTCTACTCGAGGTCACGGTTCCCAAAAATAAAACTTGTGGCTGATGATTATATGCGTATTATTTTGTGCAGAACTTGCTTGAAAAGCTATTTTCCTCCCCAAGCCACAACTGTTTGTGGGAATTGTAGCTGCCAAGCTTAAATTAGTGCCAAGACCCCGAGTGTACACACAATCTGTAATTTCCCCTGGTGGAGATGTGCTCTGCTCCATGTGATGCTTTTAAATATAGTAAGCTTTTATAATTTCACAACTCTTCCACCGTTTAAGAATCTTATCAGCCGAGTTCTGGAGGTTAGCGTGCGGCTTGGGATGCTTTAGGCTTTTTTGTGGTGTGAGATATCCAGAATGGAAGCTGTTGTATCTGCTCTGACACAGTTTATTGTTGTGAGAATGGTGAGGAATGTGCAGAGAAAGGCATGACCCAGAATTCCAAACACAACCGCTTTCTTTCAGCTCCTGCAGGCGAATGCTGATTCCTACTCTTCCACACTACCATATTCCCATGGCGGCTTCAGTTGTCCAAAGGCTCGCTGGGTGTTGGGGTGTGTGAGCGTTTGTTGGGCGGGGGTCGCTTGGAGTCTTTTCATTCCTGGCTCCCAGCTGACCCATGAGGTCATGGTGGTCACTCTCTCATTGGCTCTGTTGGGTTGATCCCTTTTGTCCTCTGCTGCTCGTTCACAGATGCATTAGGAGTGACGATGCTGGTGAGCGATGGTATGTGGACATGTGTCAAAGCCAGGCCCTCTCATCCTCGTTTTTCTAGTGAGAAGCAGAGGAAAGGACGTCGTTATAAAGGATTGTTATGCGTGTGTATTGGTGCTTAAAATATGGGGTTGGAGTGAATGGGCCAAATGTGTAACGAGGGTTTAATTAGTCAAGATAATTGTCATTAGTGCACAATGTGTGGAAGAGCTATATAACGGAGATGTGGGGCCCAAACAAGCAGGGTGCAGTTGATGCTCAGCAATTAACACCACAGGAGATTAGGCTAGGCGTGTGGTTGCTGTTGCAAATATTTGCATGACACCCACAAGCTTAAAGACTGCTGTTGACATAAAGACTAAGTGGAGAATTTGTTTTAGTCTTTGCACAAGTGGGTTTGACAGGTTTGCTTCAGTTTCTGCTTCTTGTGCTTCGTGAACTAATTACTAATAAACTTAACTGCCATCTCTACTGTCACAATAGTTTATGACAATTCTTAGTAAGCTGGATTATAAACTTTCTTCTCTCACAATGTTTAAGTGGAAAAGCAGCTTCAGAATTGGAAGTAGGTGATGCAGGTACATGAATAAAGGGAAATTAACAGAATATTTTCCAGGTTTTTTTTGTTTTGTTTTGTTTTTATATATATATATCACGCCTCGTCTCAAGATGTTTCTACTCAATTTAAAATAAAAAATCCAACGCGGAACATGAGACTTTTCTAGCTTAAATTTCCACTTCACTGCATCTGACGTGTGAGATGATGGGCCCCTGGGAGCAGTCTACCCGCTAATGTATGTAGCACGATGTCACCTGAGGTGAAGTCCGGTGATTCTATAGACTGCAAGATTTGGAAATGACCTCTGGGGCCAGCTCTTGTGAGATGCCTTTAAAAGCATTATTGAGAACTTTCAGTTGTGTGTGTATGTGTGAGCTGTTTGTCCTATTCATGTCATACTTAGTGTGAGTTCCCTCCAGACCAGGAATGTCAGACATGTGGCCTGAAGGTGAGAACCGACCCCGAATCTAGATTACTAAATACTAATTGCTTAATAACCTCAGAAAGCATGATAATTATGCTAAGTCAATAATAGCTTCAGTTTTATAGCTCTTGGCCTGCAATGTATTTCTAGGTCTTGAGAATGTCTTTGACTGAAAGGGTAAAATACTGCGCTTGTTTAGATTCACTTATTGTCAATGTGTAAAAAATGCACAAAGAAATCCTGCACACTACCTGGGTGGCTGTGGCTCAGGTCGTAGAGCAGATCCGCTACTGATCGGAAGGTTGGTGGTTTGATTCCTGGCTCCCCCAGTTTGCATGCCAAATATCCTTGGGCAAGATACTAACCCCAAATTGCGTTCATCGGAGTGTGAATGTTTATTAGTTGCACTTGAGTGCTTGTATGAGTGGGTGTGAATGGGTGAATGAGGCATGTTGTGTAGAGCACTTTGAGTACTCCGGGAGAGTAGAAAAGCGCTATATAAGAATCAGTCCATTTAGCTCAGGTGTGCATACACACACACACACACACACACACACAGTTCCATATATTCTTGTATGCTTAAGATAGTAAAAATGCCCATAGCAGTTTTATTGCACTTGTGTAAGAAAACTGTGTATATATAGTAAACAAGAAATAACAATAAATAGTGTGGCCCTGGGTGCTTGTAGATTTGATGTGTTATTGATTTTAGTGTGGGTGATTTCAGAGCAGAGCTCACTGTGATGGATCTGAGATTAATCGTGCAGTCCATCATGCTTTGATGGACCTGAAATGTTTGCCTGAGGGCTGACATTCAAACAGCAGATAGGCAGGGGAGATGAGTCCTTTAGGATGCAGTGTACTTTCAGCAGGCAGCGTGATCTGTTGTTGAGAGCAGAGACTCCCTTCTTATCTGCTGCAGAGTTCCAAAAACTACCTGAGAAGATTTTGTGGCTTTGTAGATGGAAGTTAAACTGTAATGGATGTGCATTAGGAAATACTGTTAAAATGACAGTTATATATTTTTCATGTCAGGCGTTTTTTTTTTTATCATTACTGTAAATGGATGCACTTCTTCACACTGAAAGAAAGGTAGGCTGCCACGCAATAGGTTTAATGGTCTGGCCCACTTGAAATCAAATTGGGCTGTAAGTGGCCCATTAACTAAAGTGGGTCTGACACCCTTGCCCTTGAGAGACTTTCTGCCTACACCACTTTGTGTGTGGAGGGATGTGCATGCATACACAGACACAGACATGGCTGCTTGGCTATCTTTGCGTGGACATTCAAAAACTCTCATCTAAATGCAATTCTGACTTTTACCCTAAAGCCAAGTCTTAAATTTCAAACAGGCTCTTTAAGGGGTGTGAAAAAAAAGATAACGTTTTATGCACTCTTACAGTTTCAAACTGAAACTGGTTCTGACAAAGATAGCATAAAATGTTTTTATTCTGGTTTATTTATGTCTTGTATTTGGTTTCCTGTGAGTTCAGTCACTTGCTGAAAGCCACAATATGCTTCTTCTGCACAGCCACATGTAACTTTTGTTACTTATTGCGTGCATGCGGGAGTTTTAATGGACATCTGCAACCGCTGCTACAAAAACAAACCAGCACAACACTCTCCCCAGTCGAGCACTGAACTAGCTCTGAATAATGCCTCTAATAGTTCCTCATACACTGCTCATTACTCCAGCAATAACGAACAGCCATCACAACACACGCGAAACAAAAATGCCTAAATAAAAAAAGTATGCTGTCTCTGGCCTTGCTGTACTTATTTATCTACTTAATTTTAGTTTTGAGCTTTTCATCCAAAGTCCCAGAGCCTTGTTTCGACAGGGTTTAATCAATTGGCGAATCTTAATTTTAAGACTGGAGATCAGAGGGGAAAAAGTTCCACTGACCCCTCATGCATATGCACGTTCCTTTTGTGTCCCTTTACATGCAAATTCAGCTGTAGAGTTGGACTTTTTAAACCAGCTGAAAGTAGCTCAAGACACAGTAGAACAAAATGTGCCTGGGGGACGAGTCCTCTTCCCGTCTGTCAGTTGTGAAAATGAACATTTGAGAAAGGGAAGCGGGAGGGCCTGTAGGACAGAACTGAGCCTCTGTGGTGAAACAGTTCAGACCAGAGTGCTATTTCTCAATCCTGCTACATGCTGTGGCATCTGATTGGCCGTTAGTCCCCTCAGGTTCAAATGCTGGATCAGTGTGCTGATGGTTAATAATGAGGAAGCAGTTTAGCTTAGCACTTACACAGCTACTTATTTGCAGAGACGAGACGCCAGACAAAACCACTAATATTGTTCTCACGCAAGATACCAGCCTCTCTGAAGCACAAATATCATCAAAAAAAGGAGGAGGTTTTTAATCTCAGAAACTGGGGGTGGTAAGTTGTGTGTGTTACGAGGGCAGAAGCTTGTGTGGGCCGTCACGGCAAAGGATGTGGGTAACAAATGTGCCGGAAATCCACCCTAAAGATAAGAGAATAAAACTCAAGGCAGGGTTAGAAAAAAACAAAACAAAAAACCAACCCCCAGCTTTATAGGTATGCATGCATCTATCCATCTGTCTGGCAGTCTGCGTGTGTGTTTAATGGGGAGAGCGAGAGCAGGTAATGTGCAATATAGAGAAATGATGTCTGAAATAAAGACAGAAATTGTCCTTTACATAGAAATTATAAAAAAGGAGCGAAACATGCCCAGCGTGACTAAGATGACTCAACTTTATTGCAAACCTGAGTGGCCGTCAGCTTCAACAACGGAACAGCTAAATAAATGCAAAGCGCTGTAATCGCATCATAATCTGCATATCAGATAAAACTCCTGCATTTGGTTTCCCAGCAGCGGGGTACTGATACCTTCAGTCGTCTCTTCTATCATCACTTTGTGGATTTATCTGCCCCTTTCCTGTACGGTTCACAATTTTAACCCAACAGCTTGTTAAAGAACAGCCCAGAAACTCTATTAAGGAAGTGTGCAGATGTTTAATTTGTAAAACTTGGTCTGTAGCTGCATCGGTTTGAAAGATTTAAAAATAATAAACATTTCATCCCAAAGTAACGGTTTCCTTAGAATAAAAGATTAATGAAAATATGCAAACAGCAACTTGAAGTACATATTAAAGCCTCTTTTTGTTTGATAGACTGATGGGAGTGTTCAAAAGTGGGGAATTTGCAGCTACTGAGATTTTCATATTTTTATGTTTTTATATCTTGTCTGTGGTTCTCTCACTGGTTTGCAGTAGGCGAACCACGGCTGGGAAAAAAAACAAGAAATGTAATATCATGTGTTTCCATACGACAGTCAATCAAGACATCTGATGAAAGTGGTGTGTTTGTTTGCATTTGTTGCAGCAGCTGGTGAAAAATCTGATCAAACACACACCTACGCAGGCCAGAGGAAGCAGATGAGATAAGTATTCAAGAAGAAATTCACAAAATCTTTTTTATCCCACTCTGGAAACATTCTAGACTTTATCATCTACCTGTATGCGAAAAACAAAAAGAATGTCATGTGAGCTGCGTGTTATACTGTTGATTTTTCAGGGCTGTAACACAGTTGAAAGATTTAAAGGCTTCATGCAACTCTGACAATACAAATCAAAGTACAGACGTTTCTGGCAGAAAATTAATTCTGTTTTCTGCATGCATGGTGTATTGGAAACACGTGGTTATATCATGTAATGTAAGCCTTGCAATTGTATCGTATTTGCATTAAATTTATGGGGAAAGAAGCTGCCCTTTAGGGCACAAAAGAAACCTGCGCCACGCAAAACACTTGTCTCACAACAAAGTTCATCTTTACACTACTGACCCTGGAGTTTTGACCTACTCAGACATCTTCTTCTTAGAAACAGGTGAACTTGTGCCAGAAACCTTTAGTCTGCTTCCCATTTAGAAAACAAATTACAAACTTTGAGAGACGTTTGAAGGACCGGGCAGAGAAGGCGTGATGAAAGATACTGCATAATGGATCCAGTGGTTTTAAAGATCAACAAGCGATATTGTATCTGTGGCTCTCCTGCATAAAATCGGGCAGTTCTTTTATCTAACTTAGTGGCAATGCCAAATGAGGTGATAAACTGCCCTATTATAGGGTAATGTTTTTGTTTATGTGCTTTTGGGTGGAAGAAAGGGACTTTGTGATCTGTTAAAATCCAGTTCCATGTTATGTGGTTGACACACAGATACATTTTAGGTAGAGGATGGATATCAAAGCTCTGGAAGTGACAATATTTGTTTTATTGCAGGGAAGCAGGTAACTGAGGTTGAAACTGTTTGCATACGTGCCAGACTGTCTACACAGACGGTTACTACAGCAACACTTCCTTTTCATCATCACTTCATATCGCAGCGTTAAATAAATTCAGCTTTAACTCACCATCCCACACTCTAAGCTATATTTTTATTTCCTGTTAAAAGAGTAGCAGGCGTTAAGCCTGCGTCATTGAACATGCTTTTGTTTCCCTCTGCCGCTCATGTATCAGACACTCGTGACCGTTTAGCTTCACTGCCCACTCTGGGGAACAACAGCTGCATGCAGCTTATCTCAGTACATAATGTGTATATAAAAACATCCTGATGTGATGAATCATAGGCTGTCTTTTAATGCAATACACATGTGACTGTGTTTGGGTTAAACTCTGAATCTCTGTTTTTTTTTGTCCTGCTTTCAAAGCATCATTACTGCAGCAGATCTGGAATAAATCTTTACATCTGGAAGGCTAAATCGTCTGGATTAGATCTAATAATATGCAGGTTATTTTCTTGATTCTGTATCTTTGGAATGGTGAAGCATAGTGTGTGTCCAGATGGTGTAGGATGGGCCTCAGGCTGAACGTTCAGTTTTAAAGTGGTTCCTCTTTTTTTAACATAATGGTTTTATTGTGTTTGAGAACAAAAGTCAGATAAGGAAACACCTGTTAATCCTCTGCCACTTCCACTGTAACCGACGAACATGGAGGTTTACCGAAAATGACTGAACGTATCTTTGCTCAGTGGTCAGATTTCCAATCAGGTTCTGTTTAAGTGAAGTTTTCAAATGCTCAGATCAAAATAAACCTCCATATGTAACTTTTTTCACGTGTTTCTTTCTCATTATAAGCTTTATTATTATTTCATTTGAAAGAAGACGTCAATGGCATGTTGCATGTGATGCTAATTGATGACAACAGATTAAGTGCTCCAAAATACACCAGAGAGGAGACAATGATGAAATTTAAAAAATGAACAACATTTTAAAAACCACACATAAAATAGTGTTTTTAAGCATGAGAGGAACGTGATAAACCTGACTGACAAAGTCATTTTTGACCCATACTGTATGTTTAAGGGTTAAAAACTCAGTCTCTGTTATATAAAACCCCTGACAGCTGTGAGTGTGCACACAAAGACAGAGAAAGTCCTCAAACACAATAGCAGGAAGTGTCATGAGGTTATATCTTTAAACACACAGTGGCCTCAGTTTCAAACTTTCCCCCACAAATTGTAACAACAAAAACATTTCAGCTAAATTATTTACCCAAACCATCACATTTTTTTGCCGTTTTACCCCCAACTGATTCTCATAACTGTAGTTTCCACATCAAGACTCCCTCCACATATCTACACTCGAATCCAAAGACGCAGAATAGTGACTGTAACTTCTTCCTGCCTCCAAAGACAGGAAGTGTTGGGGATCAACTTGTTCTGGATGACATTTTTTCCCCAGGAGATGCTGAACAAACATAACCTCCACGTCCACACTGATGGAACAGCACAGCAGCATATTGTCTTCATCTCCCATCATTCCAGAGCAAATGAAACCAGCATGGCCGCCTGAAAGCTGCAGAGCAGAAGTGTCTGGCCTTCAGGAATGCTGGAAGCTGAAGCGTTTGGGAGAGAGGATGTTGACTCACCATTTTTTTAAGAGCCAGCTTCAGGAAAACAGAGGGGATGACGTTCAGAGATACTGTAGTGTGTTCCTTGAGCGTAGTTAGCTGGAATTTACAGGAAGAAAACCTTGTGCTTTGTATGATAACAAAAGGAAATTACACAAACAACCCCAAATTTTGTTTCTGTACTTTACTGGAGTACCTGCATGATTCACAGTTCATAATGATCCCTTTCTACCTGATAGAGGACCCAGTGTTTGAAACACTTGCCTTCTGTTTTAGCCAGCCTTCTTCTGATTGGTTGTCCCTCACAAACATAAGGTTTAAACAGCAGTGAAGTATACCATATTAAGATATCCCCTCTTACTGAGCAGAAAAAACTGTCTGAACCTGGGTGTTTAGAAAAGTCAAGAGTTACTTCTACATAAATGGATGCATACTGTACATAATGTGGGTCTGCCTCAGTACACCACCTCAGTGGATTCTAAACAAAACAATAAACATATGATTGAAGTGTGGGGCATCTTATTCTTCATTATCCGACTTAAAATACTTGGTACACCATTACTTGGGTATTTTTAAAGCTCAGCAAGGTCGTATTTATAAAATGTGTGGGTCCGGATTTTACACAGACTTGCTTTCATCTGGTGGTGTTTAGATCATTCTCACTTTTGCCCACACACTCTCCACCTCAAAGTCCTTCACTCTCAATCCAAGAAGGTAGAACTGACTCATCTGTGGTAATGACACATGCACAAACACTTCTTTGCGAATAAAGTGACGACTGTGAAAGCAGACACTACAGCGGCTGTGATATCATATTCCTAAAACAACTGAATTATCTTTGTTGGAAAAAGAAGAAGTTTGCGTGTCTGTCTTTTGACTTTGTGGCTGCTTCGTCTGCTGCCACTTCTTCCTTTTGTTTTTCATTTTGGTTCATATCCCATGATTAAAATCTATTTCTAAGAGCCAGAAGATTCCCCTTGGTTAATCATATCTATAATTTTCATATCCTTTATGCTCTTCAGTTTGGTACCACAGTAGTTTGTTGGGCTCGATTTAGCACCAGACAAATAATGACTGTATACGCCGTGTGCTGATGAGATCGGGGAATTCACTGTGATTTGAAAAGAGACCAAACAAAAGCACACTGGGGCACAGCTATTATCCATTTCGGTGAATGGCAGCAGTGGTTCTTGCGGCTGACGTCTCTTTTCCGCCTTCTACGAGTTTCTTCAATCTCTGTTTAATGCTGAGAAGCAAGCCTTTGTATTGTTGGGGGATTTCACCTGCATCAGTGCAATCAACCCTGTGATACAAGCGCTTTATAAAGTCCCCTGCTTACGCTTAAACAACTAGATCCTGACCTTGAGCAGGTCCAGGAAACTTTGAGACAATAACACCACTATTTCATCCACGGACTGTATCTGGAAAAACAAGAGGAAATTCGCAGGGAAAAAAAGGGAAAAGTTTAAGATGAAAAGCGGCCAAAGTCAGCCAACAGCCAATAGAGTGAGTCACTTATGGCGACTGTCCCAGACCTGGAGAGGAATCAAAACAAAAAGCACCAACAGCTCACCACAGCAGCTCATGAGGAGATGCTAGTTAAGGGGAGTTCCTGGAAGACCTTTATGCTGCCCCCCACCACCCTGTTTGGGGCCTCGTGTAATACTTCCTGACTGTTTTCCTGTGGGACCTGTGAAAACAGTCCCCACCCTCGTCCACGCCTCTGCGGTGATACAGCGAGAATGAAGGCAACCACGACGACCCAGAAATCCAGAATAAAGGAGACAGCTAACCAAGGTGTGACTTTATGAAGAGGTGCTTCCCCCTCTGAGCTCATGACCTCGTATTATTTTCCTACAGAGGCGCTAAGTCTTTACTCAAGTAGCACTGATGCTACTTAAGAATTGCTTTACAGATGAACACTTCAAAGTCTGTTGTGTTCCTTTGATTTGTTACTCATAAATACAGATCAGTAACAAATTAAAGACGCAGTCGTGTCTATATTGAGGGCTATGTTGTGGAATGGCCTTACTGGCTGGTTTGTCTTCTTAAATTAACTCACAATTCCTCTAAGTCCACCTTTTATCCCTGGATAAAACATTTTTATCCTGATAACAGTGGTTTCTGTAAGGATGACAATATCCTCATGCCCTCATGGGCAGTGAAAGTTTTGATGTTTCTTAACGAGATACAAGCCATATATAACTGCTTTCTTCCAGTCCCTTAAACCTGTTTCATTCTAAGGTCCAGCAGGGGGAAACCACTCCAGCGGTAATCTCTGTTCCCTCAATAAACATTTTCCTGGTTTTAGTCAGTAGTTTCCCATCACGTTGAAAACATGGACGGACGGACAGACGGATGGATGGATCCTATCGCAGGGCTGAGACAGAGAGACACACACAATCCTTTGGACTCACATTCACACCTTTGGGCAAATTTAGAATGACCAGTAAACCTAACAGTTAATCTCACCTTCTGCATGTCTTTGGACTATGGGAGGAAACAGGAGAGAACCCGTGCAGACATGGGGAGAGCATGCATACTCCAAGCAAAATACGGTGGACTTGAACCCATAACCTTCTTGCTTTGAGGGAAAAGTGCAAACAGCTACACCACTGTGATGCAACCATCATACTTAGCTAAAATCCTGCAGCATTTCCATAAAGTTTTTTATTCATCGCCATTTTTCTTGGTTTTGATGGCCTTGGTTGTGCCCCAGTGACAGCCACACATGTATCCCTGAGAGTCAACCACACACAGTGGACGAGGCCCAGCGTGTGTGGCTAAGTGAATGTGGGCAGTTGGAGGAATGTGAGAGTGGGAAGGTGGGGGGCATTCTTGTGACCTACAAATGGACGACAGAAAAGATTTTGTCCTCTCCGGGTGACAGAGACAAGCTTGAAGACAGAGCTCGTTATTCAAACTATGCCGTGATGAAATGTCTCTGATGGCAGCACAGCCGGGTCTTACGTCACTTTCGCTTAATGTAATCTGGACCCAAAGTCATTGTGCAACACTGGCAGCCACATGGCTTTGGAGACAGATTTAGAAATCCACAACTTTAGCATTACATCTGCAAATCATCTTCATTTACTAAGATCTCTCTTTTGATTCTCAGCTGTGGAAAAAGTACCATCATGCCGAAACATAATCCTATTTAATCAACTTGAATCTTGTACAATGTGGTCTCCATCCTCACATCTTTTTCCATTGAAATATTTATTGGATCAAACCAGCAGCTGACTTAAGCTTTATTTGATCTATTGTTGGCAAATAATACATTGGTTGCTGTTTATTTATAGTGTGTTGTAAATTTCTTCCTCTCTTATTGACAAACTCTAATTTCACTTGTTATTATTGTGTTGTTTTTAGAAATAAGATCTCACTGGCACAATCTTTGTGTTTTTGTGTCTCATTACCTTTCAAATGTCAGAAAATAGTAAACAAAAATGTTCTTGCTAGATTCTAAGCATGCATATTGAAGTCTTTAAGTGTCTTGTTTTGAGTTCAAAACCCCAAATAGAGCGGAAATAGCTGCATTTAACACAGCAAATTACTTTTATGTAAGCTTTTCCTTGTGTTTCCTCGTGTTTACTGATGACAAGAAGATAAATTACAACCAAATATGCCGAATACATCATTTTAAACAGCTTAAGCCTTCTCGAGTAGAAATAAATGACTTTATTTCAATGAATAAAGTGAACGTATTCATTTATTTCCTCCCTCTCTGCTTCAGATTGCGTCATGTAGAAGATGAACCCTCAGTGTGCAATACACAAATAAACTAACTAACTTAATTTTGCTTAAATCCGCCTCCCGTTATTCAGCCAAAGGCAAGAGGACAGTAAGCTGCTGACATGCTGTAAAGGTCCTGCTCTGCAGTGAAGACACGAGTGTTTGCTCACTTGTGTCAGGATGCTGCCCTCCAGTGGTTAAGTTCAAAGATGACAGTTTTTTTTAAAAAAAACAATTTTTTTGTTGTTTCTTTGTGGATCACAAGCTAGTGTAAGTTGTGTCCCACAGCACTGGGACACAACTTACATGAATATAAGCAGCTGGAAATGATATTGTTTCATTATAACCTCAAAGACTAAAGTGTTACTAATTTCAACAATTAAAAAACAATCTGTCCCTTTATGTGAACGGAGATTATTCATAAATACTTCCACAAAGTATTAAGTTAAGGCTTTGGCTGTTTACTGACTGACAGATATGATATGTAATCAGGTTGAGCTTTTCGACTTAAATAAATACACTCACCAAACACTGTATTTATTTCATATCTCTCCTGACACTAGTCTCATTCTCAAGAGAGATGATTTGAGGTTTTTGACGTGGCCAATTATCCTCCCTGAAGCAGCATGGGTACACTGTGGTCACAAGGAGATGGCCTTGGTGAGTAACAGTCTGCACGCTCTATGTTTAAATGACCCTCAGTTAGTACTAAGGGGCCCAAAGTGTGACAAGAAAAATCCCCCACAACATTACAATAACAGCAGCAGCCTGAACAAGGATAAAAGGCAGGATGGATGGCTTTTATGTTGTTACTGCAAAATCCTGAGTCAAACATTCAAATGTCACTGCAGAAATGAAGGCAAGGAGACTATTTTCTTCTTTCCAGTTTTGGTGACTCTGTGCAATTTATAGTCTTAGGTTTCCTGTTCTTAGCTGACTCAACGCAGTCTTTTGCTTCTGTAACCCATCTGCTAATGTGTATTCAGACATGCTTTTGTGTATAACTTGGTTGTAATGAGTGATTATCTGAGTTACTATTTCCTTCCTATCAACTCAAAAAAGTCAGGCGATTCTCCTCTGACCTCCTCAGACATCAACAAAGCATTTTTGCCCCGACATCTTTTCGTCTCTATACGTCTCTGTAAATTGCGGAGAGTTTTGCGTGGGGAAAATACCAGTAGATCAGCAGTTTCTGAAATTACTCAGACTGGCACGCCTGGGACCAACAACTGTACCACATCAAAGTCAATTAAATCACATTTCTTCCACATTCTGAACTTCAGCAGCTCGCCTCGATCGTATCTATATGTGTAAATGGACTGAATGGCTCCCACGTGATTTGCTGATTAGAGATTTACATAACAAGCAGCTGAACATTTGTACCTAATGAAGTGGCCAGTGAGTGTGAGGGAAGCAGCCGCAGGAGGCCAGCAACATCCATACCACTCACTTTGTAACATTTAAGTGAGGGTCAGCAGAATCTTATGGCCCTCCATCTGAATGACCTGAAAACCAACACAAAATATGTCAGGTAGTAACTTCCTGGTAAAATGCACAGAAAACTGTTCGCTTTATGTGTGACTAATAACTCACAGCTGATCTGATTGCTGTGGCGAGTTATGTTAGTTTGTATGTTGGAAAGCTGGAGTGAGAATCTGCAAAGGGGCATTTCATTTACTTCTTTTAAAAGTTGAAAGATGAGGAAAAATATTTTGTTGAACACTGAGAAAAGAGGCACTCTCGGACCTATCAGGGTCCCGCTGAGTCACTCAGGCCGGAAAATTGATAAGAATCAAAGACTTTCACCCACACAGATTAAGATCAGAACAGGGAGAACTCCAACATGACAAGAAAAACACAAACAGCACTTAACTTGTCTGCTGTAGTAATAGAGCCTGCAACTGTCAGTACTCACAGTATTTGACTTATTTCACATAAGATATTCTTATGTACTTTGAGTCTTTATCTTTACACTTTTGACAGCTACAGTCAATATTATAGTCACATTTATCCTCTCAGATTAAGATTTTGTTGTGGTCGTTGTTGAAAGCAGATCAAAAATCAGTTAAATGTTGTTTTTATTAAATTATTTATTTCCCTTTTTTAATCCAAATGGATGTATGCTAAAAGCTTTAGCGTACATCCAAATAGCCTTGCTTTGCCTTGGTTTGACACGACATTTCAGTTGTTTCTGAGCTGATAACAGCTCTACCAAAGTGACATTTTCACTCTGACCTTCTCACAAGGTTTCATTTATGCAGGGCTGTCACATCCACTGACTGTTTGACTTCTTGCCTCTGAGAGTGTGTGTGTGTGCCACACCTGAATGCCACTGACAGCATCTGCTTGTTAGTGAAGCTGCGTATTGAGGCCCAGCTGTTTGCCATTTGGGCACTGAGCTTGTCTTGGATGGATGTTAAGTTCAGCCTTTGATGTACCTTGAAATGTGTTTCTTGAGAGTTACTTGTGGCAAACCTATACATTCTCAGTTCCTGTTCCTTTTTGTTGAAATTTGCCTGTAAGGCGATGAAGCTTGGTAAAAGGTTTTCTGACGCTTTATTTTTAGTATGTTTTTCCTGTTTTGTGGCCTGTCAGGGAACCTGTGTCGTCTAGTTTTTGTTTGAACCTGTAGCTTAGTGTTTCCCTTTTTTTTAGTTGGGGTTTTGCTCGTCGTTTTGGTCTGTGACCTTGGCCCTTCTCAGGATGTTCAGTACTTTTGATGTGAATTACCAAGTTTACTGAGAAAAATCTTTGATGTCACTTCCTGTGCCACCCTGGATTCCAGGTAAGGGTTCTCTTATGTGCCTAATTTGCTTTTCCTTTCTGTCATCTCTGGTCATTTTATTAGGTACACTTAGGTACACGCTCAACAACATAACTCTCTAATCAGCCAATTGCATGCCAGCTACTTAACGCATTTACATGGCATTTGAATTGAGTAAGCCCCTCTAAATGGAGTGAAAACTGCAAACATTACAGAAAAGTTACAAAACTAGACTTATAAGATACTGCTCTCTGTTTGACAATACAGAATTAAAGGGACATAAAGACATTGTACACGTGCAGCTGCTATGATCAGCCTTTTTTTTTACTTTCCCCGTAACTTATTTAAGTCGTTCTTATTTCTCACTAAAAACAGTGAATGCATTTTCTTTTAAATTTATTACACAGAAGGAAAGTTTTGGCTGCACTATTTTATAATGATAATATACAAATAAACTAATTTTATATTTAAAAAAATGTCAGAAAATGTTTGAAGTATGTTTAAAATCTTATTACATGTATCTGTATCATATGTATTTTTTATACCATTTTTTATTTTATTTATTCATTTTTAGAAATGTATACTTTCACTGTTGATACTCTAAGTACATTTTTTGCTTTGCATTTTGAATGTGAGGTTTTCTCTGTGATGGAGTACTGTTTTATTTTTTTTTTTACACTGTACTTATACAAATATTTCAATATTTTAAGAACTTTCTCATACATGTTGGTTTGACTATTCAGAGGGAAAGTTCATTTTTTGAAACGGCAACAATAAAACCGTAACTAGTCTGGTATTTTTCCCTTCTTCCACCAGAGGGAGCATGAACAGTATGTGCTGCATCCTCTCCTTTCTGCAAACATAAGCAAAAATTGAGAACTCTGTAGTCACCACAGTCATAACAGATTCGATGTCACTTGTTCCTAGACTGACCTGTAGCTCTGTGCACACCAATGTGGCTGTTCACACCCATTAAAAACAAAGTCAATGTGTTATTTTACGCAGCAAGAAGAAAAAAAAGTTTAAAACCCCCCAGAAATGACCGTTTTTGGAGATGTGAAAATGAAGGGAAGGAAGTGCTAATTTATGTGATCTGAATTTAAAACATGAGCTGTACTTTATGTGTGGTGCCTGATCCTCTTTTCATTTGAGACTGGAAAGTGGAACCTGATAAGGACAGTGGCGATTTAAGCCTCATGGAGGAATGTGGGGGTGATAAAAAGTGTCTCACGTGTTCGGTATAAAAAAGAAAGGGGAAGAGTGGCAACCAAGCCTAGTCATGTTTTCGTCATGGGTGCGACCAACAGCTTCTGCAAATACGTCTACTCCAGAGTCTGACTTGTGTTTCTTGCAAGTTATTCAGCATTGTGGCATTAAATGTGGCACGAAGGATTTCCCACATATCTCAAAATTCTTTTCACAGAACAGTTAACAAAAATGAAAACGTAAATAAAATAATAATTTGTTTTTATTTATACAAAATGTGATTGGAAATGTCAAATATCAAATAAGTGGATTGTTTTATACCTTTGAATGCACATTTAATAAAAACAAACAAACAAAGGCATCACAGAGCACACTAGCTTTGTAGTTCACAAAACAGCAAAAAACACCAACAGTAACACAGCTTATTGTGAGCACCTTAGTGTATAATTTACCAGATGCTTTAGTTTATGATAGTTTAATCCTCTGTAGCTATGAAATTCCCTGACAGTTGACTGCTTTGTGTCAAAAGCTTTGAAATCAATCTCTCTTTTAAAAATATTAAAATATATTTTGATGTTAGATTATAAACTATCTATCTATCTATCTATCTATCTATCTATCTATCTATCTATCTATCTATCTATCTATCTATCTATCTATCTATCTATCTATCTATCTATCTATCTATCTATCTATCTATCTATCTATCTATCTGCCTGCCTGCCTGCCTGCCTGCCTGCCTGCCTGCCTGCCTGCCTCCCTGCCTAAGATGTGGAGGATGAAGGTAACAGTGTCCCAGTGGTAATCTGAGTACTAGGTGTGGTGACTCCCAAGCTAGGCAACTGGCTCCAGCAGCAACATCTGAGATCTCTGTCCAGACAGAGCTCAGTCCTGGGAACAGCTAAGATACTGCGCAGGGCCCTCAAGCTCCCAGGCCTCTAGTAGAGGACCTGAGCTTGGACCAGAGACTGCGCACATGAAGTAAAGAGTCCCCAATGTATTATCAGAGGCACATTTTGAAAGAGAAAGTAAAGTTAACTAGCTGATATTTTATTTCATTATGTTCAAGGTTAAATGATTTTCATTGCACTGTTAAAAAAAGAAATCTCTGGTGCACCGACTGATATTCAAGCAACAGATAGCATTTGACAATACTATACTATACTATTAGATATGATAACTTTCTTTTTTAGTTTATATGGGTGTTTTAGTTTATATGGGTGTGGTTAAATTTTCATATCGGGGGGAGGGGGCGGTCAGAGGGTGTAGTGTATTAAATGTTGAAATCAACAATTTGTAATTGTACCAAGGAAGTGGAATTCCCTAAGGTTTGGAAAAAGATGTGATATGGATATCATATCTGCCTCATTTACATCTGTATGCAAACTACCTGGGATCTGGCTTCAACAGCTTTAGCACTTTTTTCCATCTCTAACGAACAGATGCAGCTTTAGTCCAGCTCCCTGATGGGAGTAATTTGCGTACAGAGCTCTCTGTTATCTATTATCAGTTTCATTACAATGCTGAAGTCCCTCAAGGATTCCCTGCAGCTCTTCGTGAAGCTTTGATATTTTTTATCAGATGGTAAATGGTAAAGGTGCACAAACGTGTCTTCAGTTTGCAACAAGTTTGTCTAGAAGAACTGGAGGATTTTCTCCACAATCCCAAACATCTTCTCAACACTTAAAATAGCCTCTGGAGGAGCAACAGGTGGTTGGTGTATGTGTGAGTGAGAACAGTTGCACATTATAAGGTCTAAGATCTTGCATCAGCTTTAGCCTAATGGAAACAGAATAAAGTGCAACCTCCTAGCAGCTATGATTTAGTGACGACTTCCTCCACGTTTTGTGAGTAAGCGCCCAAAATTAGATACAAAGAGCGGATGTCACAAAGCAATGACGTTGTGTCTGATAAGACAGATATGATAACAAGCGAAATTTGTTTCTGTGCAGCAGGGAGGACCCAGACAGTGCTCACATGACATCACAGATTAACAGGAAAACAAACGCGCAACACCAGGGTGATTAGTTTCCACCACCCGAGGCTGCCATCAGTAGCTCAGAAGCCAAAAATGTGTACCGTCCGAGAATTTTGTCTTGAAGCCAGTAGCAACTGTGTAACCATGTTGCCTTTGGTGCACGCAGCTCAATCATTCACCATCACCCGTACTCACAATTTCTGCTTGACGTGTGAATGTGTGCGCGGCCTGCTTCCTCTGCTGTCAGCTTGTGAAAAGCTCTTCCTCCCATGTGGCAACAGCGCTATGACTGACATTCGGGGGCAGTGAGCACATCATTAATGAGAGTCTGGAGGTTGACAAACGCTTTGAGAAAACACGAGTCGAGGTGGGAAGAGATGTGACGCAGTGGGGTCTCACGTAAAGCCTCGCAAGACAGTACTGGTTTCTGAGTGGTAATAGTAGAGGTTTCTGAGTGGAGGAGTGAGAAAAAGAGAAACGCAAGTGCACTACACACTACTGCACGACAGCAACACCTCGTAGGGGTGCCCTCTAACGAACTTGTGTAGGTGGACAGGAGAGCCTCATATGAGTAAAGGCTATACGCTAGCAATTATCACGTACAAATGTCCAACCCAGAGTCTCTCTTGATCTCATTGTGTACAGTTTTTCTCTACTTTATACTGATTAATATCTTTGCAACAAAACACAAAAGAATTTGCCAATATGCGAAACAGAAACAATGATCTCAAACTAGGCTCTGAGACTGTGATCCTCTTTACAGTTAGGTCTCAAAAAGGCACACACACATAAAGGCCTTTGTGTCACAGTCAAGGGCTCTCATTTAAATCAGTAAAAACCAGTTCACACATAGCAAAGATCAGGACCTCAGCTCTAAGGACTGAGTTTTCACTTTAACTCAAGTTTTAATTTCTGTTTTACTCGATTACTACTCTGTGAATCACACTTAAGGCGATCAGATGCTAGCAAGTAAATGTAGGGCAAATGTGGGAAGCATTACTAATATTGAGAGGTAGTCTGCAAAGCTGATACATATAACTCGTTGAATAAACATAAGCTATACGGGTTAAAAGTTTGGTATTAAGAATATGAAAAAAATGTGTGCTGTTTTAAAAATAACATTACTGCCCAGTTTTTTGAGGCATAAATGGAAGGCTTTGTCTTTGTATGCTCTTTTATTCACCTTTTCCTGTTGCAGTAACTGTTATTTCACCTGCTGTTCTGTCTGTTAGTCATCTCTGGCTGGGAATGCAGATTTCTGCACAAACACGTGGCTGAAGAAGAGGCAACTAAAAAATGTGGGGAAGTGTCTCGTGAGACAGGAGCATGAATGGATTACGATGGCTCTCCCTCCTGCTCATGCAAAGAGTGCTCGCTATGTGTGCCTTTCCTAAGCACTCAGTGTTTAGTCTAACAATTATGCAAGGCGGCTTTCTTTTTTATATGTTAGGTGCAGGACAATATATTCGCGTTAAGGATGCAAACACAAGCTTGAATCAAAACCACAGTAATAAATCTGACTGGCCCTCATTAGCTAAAGGGCCTTAAAACCCAGCCTGACATCAATTATAGATACTGCTGATCTCAACTCATTTTGTGTATATAGCACATCTCTCCACAAAGTCATTTTCTTCATTCAACTTCTCCCCCACCATGGACAAGACCAAAGAGCTTTCAAAGCAAGAAGCTTTGTGAGAGAACATAACACCTGTTAGTTCGACCATTCAGAATGCTATGCAAGATCCTGCCTGGGTCCTGGGTCCATCAGAAAGGTGATTGATCGGCCCATAGCAGGAGCAGTTAAGGTAATTAATATAGCTAGTCTCCAGACCTCAATGCATGATGCATCGTGCTGGCAAGTACCACCCAAGAAACAGATTTAGACTGTTTCTGTGAAGAGGAGTGGGCCAAAATCCCTCCTGAGATGTGTACAAACCTGGTGACTGAGTACAAGAAACATCTTATCGCTGTGCTGCCAACAAGTGCTTCTCCACCCTTGTACTACTAAGTCATGTTTTACTTAGGGATTAAGGTCACTAACTGACATGCAAATCAGTTTATAACTTTCATGTAGTGTATTTTTTTTTCAACATTTTGGTTGATATACTGTCTCTCTACATTAAAATGAAACTATCATAAGACAAATAGACTATTCAATTTTTGTAACTGTGCAAACTTACAAATTCAGCTGGGGATCAAATAATATTTCCACCATTGTGTGTGTGCCTATTTTGTCCTTGCAATAACCCCTCTCTAGATGGGAGATTGAAGGATTTCTGTGCAGTCCCATACAAAGTAGAACACCTGATGGATATGTACACAGCAGATATGTAAAATGTAGGTCTCAGCAGTATTCTTCTCCATTCTTACCCAAAGACACCAGGCTTGAAAATAGCTCTTTTTTTCTCTGTCTCTCTCACAGGAATAGAAAAACATCTGTGACTTCCTGTTTGTAAATGATAAAATCACAGTTTTTCCACCAATAATCAGCAAAGCATTCGCAGCCTATAACAAAGACATTCTTGTGGGGAGTCGACTATCAGTGTTTGCATGCGCAGAATTACTTTTATTTGTATTTGTAGAGTTTTATTTAGCCATGTGTGAGAGTGAGAGCGTGCCTGTGCGTGCGTGTCTGCTCAGGGAGGACAATGCTGCGGTTCTTGGTCGTATGCGCGTCAACGGAATCCCGTAGTGCGTCATCCTGTGACTGTTCTCTCGAACAGCGCTGTGATTGGCCGCAGACTGGAAATCTCCCCGCCCATGTATGGAAACCTTCCTGCGTCATGGGTAGAGTAAAGCCAATCGTATAAAGTTGTTCCCGGGTCCCGAGCTCAGGGACTGCTTCTCAGCTGAGAGACGCATAAGATGACACACGGTCGTTTGTGGAATACGGACCGTTCAAAACACTTGTAGACGGACCCAACAGGTGAGAATGAGGATTAATGATCTTTAATACAATAGACTTGAATGCAGGATGTCGTTTTTTCAGTTCTCAGATGTACGGCTGCAGCTGAATGATACTAAAACTTAATCTGGCAGCAAAATAACTTTAAATCGGAACGAATGCAGCCATCTGTTTACACCTTTATACACGAAAACGTGTTTGAAGTTGTGCTTGCAGAAATACATTATGTTGTAAGTTTGCTAGATTTACATCTACACTAATATAGGCTACGATTGGAATAAGTATGTCAAGTGGGTTCCCTCATCAGTCTTCTCCGCGGTATCGTAATATGTAACATGTGATTCATGGGTTGGCATTGGACCCATGTCTGAAAGTCAAGCTCAATGAACTTTGCAGGCGTGACTATATATATATACCCCACGACTAAGTGATATAAAAAAGCGGGTAACCTTCTCCAGTAATGAATGATGCCTAACGCGCCTCCAGCCGGGCTCTTTAATTTCTTCGAAATTCACCATGTGGCGGTTCCTTGTTGTGGATTTGCAGAGGGGTTCAAGAACGTCGCGCATGATGGTCTTCCTTTAAGACTTTCTGCATATCTATAGATGCTGCAAAGAAGCATACTTGATGTTAATTAGTGTTGTATCAAACTAATGCTTGAGAAGTTAAGACATCCAGGGCAAAGCCAGACATTTTTCATGAAAAATCTACAGCAACATAAATTAAAAACAGGCAATATTTTGCTATGAAATTTTGAGCTGAATCACTGCAATGACTTTGGGCCACTTTTCAGATGATTCTAGTCCGTTTTTATTTGAGTGTTTATAGTATTGTGAGCTTTTTCTTTCCATAATAATACTTTTATTCTAACTTTTAACCATTGGTTATCCAACGTGTGGCCCTGCACTTATGTTGTCTAAGGCTGTGGAGAAACAGTGTCTTCCACCTCTGTTATAGCTGGTTAACCTGCCAAAGCTTGAAGGTTGGGTAAAGATAATGACAGGATTTTGTGGCTTCTCTTATATTCTCATTTTTTGTGTTTTTCAGTCTTGCAGTCATGACTTGCATATATTCCCAGCACGGATCTCAGCCTAGTGAGAACAACCTCGGCAGCTCAGAGTTTCAGAACACAGACTTTATCTCCAGGCTGGCTGTGGGAATGAGTAGCCCACTGGACCAGCACCTCTCTGCACCATCCTTGCCAAGCATCGGCTCCCTGGTGGGCACTCCCACGGGAGACTTCGATGCATATTCATGCCAGTTTACTACGGCTCCTGCCCATGTTGCTCCATCCTCAGTGCAGGAAACTCCTTTCAAGCTCGATGAACTCCAAGTTTACGGCTGCTACCCTGGATCTTTCATGTTGAGTTACCCCGATGAATCTGTGTCCCCCACTGGGTCAGATTATTATGGCAGCCCTGCATCAGCCTCGGCTCCTTCAACCCCTGGGTTTCAGAGTCAGCACACATCCACCTGGGATTCAGCCTTTGGGCCATATTCACCCAGTCCAGGGTACTGGGCAACCGAGGAGACATCAGCACCCCATGCACCATCTTTCTTCACGTTTGGTGCAGGATCCATGGAGGATATGTCCCCTTTGGGTCAGCCACACTTACGAGATCATGATGCTTTTGCCTTGAGCCATCCTCACCCATCTACGCTGACCTTTCCCACCTTGGAGATGGAGCATGCACGCAGCTTTGATGGTGCTGACCAACTGGACGCTGGAAGCTTGTCACCCAAGCTGAAAAGTCCAGGTGGAAACGAAGGCTGCTGTGCTGTGTGTGGGGATAACGCCTCCTGCCATCACTATGGAGTTCGCACTTGTGAAGGATGCAAAGGGTTTTTCAAGGTAATAACATCTGATATCTCTGTCCTGCAGAATCACCTATTTGAAAACAGTTGTTATCGAATTGTTTGTTTGTGCTATGTGAGTTAAGAGCATTTCTTCTTTCTGTTTTACAGCGTACTGTGCAGAAAAATTCAAAGTATGTATGCCTTTCCAACAAAGACTGTCCTGTGGACAAGAGGCGGAGGAATCGATGCCAGTTCTGCCGTTTCCAGAAGTGTCTAGCTGTAGGCATGGTCAGGGAAGGTGAGCGCAGTGCAAACACACATGATTCATAGTGTAGAAGGATGCTAACACTGAACCTGAAGTAACAGATTTACCACATTTCTTATTTTGTTTGTTTTGTTACAGTTGTCAGAACTGATAGCCTGAAAGGGCGAAGAGGCCGCTTACCTTCCAAGCCTAAAATTATTCAGGATGTAACAGCTGCTGTGTCTCCAGTGAGCATGATCGCCGCACTCGTGAGGGCACATATTGACTCAAACCCCAGCGTTGGGACACTGGATTATTCCAAGGTAAGAAAAATACATTTTCTACAGCTGTTTCAGTTCTTTTGGAGTAATCTTTGCTAAAAAATAAATGAATAAACTGAGATAGCTACCTAAATGTCTGCGCTGTGTTTAATTTCAGTATGTTGAGATGGATACCAGCCCTAATCAGAAAGAGGACGCCAGTGACATCAGACAGTTTTACGACTTGCTTACAGCCTCCATGGAGGTTATCAGGCAGTGGGCAAATAGCATCCCGGGATTCTCTGAGTTCTGTCTTGAGGATCAGGAACTGCTGCTCGAATCGGCATTTGTTGAACTCTACATCCTGCGTCTTGCATTTCGGTAACTTCCTTTAAAAAAATTTAAACTACCTCTTTAGCATTTACTTTTGACATTCTTGAGATATTTTATACAGCTAACAAACTGTGTTTCTCTTGTGCAGGTCTGATCCTAAAACGGAGAAGCTCATCTTCTGCAATGGAGTCGTACTTCATAAAACGCAGTGCGTACGGGGTTTTGGCGACTGGATCGAGTCCATCTTGGAGTTTTCGCAAAATCTCCATCGCATGAAGCTCGACGTTTCCTCCTTCTCCTGCCTCACAGCCCTCGTCATAATCACCGGTAAGAAACTATCATGCTGAGTTCAGATTACAGCACTATATATAGGGAATCTGCTTCAAAATACTGACATGACAGGTGTATGACAAAATATAACATGGAGCACATTATATATCACAGCTGACCTAAACGCAATCTACACTGTGCTATATTTCAAAATATAGTCCGCAATTTCAAAGTGGGGTCATCTTTGATACCCTTATATTGGTCTTTATTTGCTTGTTTCCTCCCTCTGTGGCCACGATGCTATGCTTTCCCATCTGTATTTAGTTTTATTTTGTTAAAGTCAGATAAATGATTGCTTAATGACTCTTATATTTTCTCAGATCGGCATGGTCTTAAGGAACCAAAACGTGTGGAAGACCTGCAGAATCAGCTCATCACCTGCCTCAAAGATCACGTCTCTGGCTGTGGCTCTGACTCTTTGAGGCCCAATTATTTATCCAGACTTCTCGGGAAGCTGCCTGAGCTCAGGACTCTGTGCACTCAAGGCCTCCAGCGCATCTTTTACCTTAAACTAGAAGACCTCGTTCCTCCGCCACCGATCGTGGAAAAAATCTTTCTGGATACGCTTCCATTTTGAGCGTGAGATGGGAGATATGCCATCTGTGATGTGAAATCTGGAGCTGATCTGAGAGCCAAAGCAAACAGACTGAGTGCTCATACTCCAGGTAGCAAAGTAAAACTGCATGCAGCTAAGAAATAAAAAAAGCAATCCTTAGGGATTATGCATTATCAGAAGTAAAGTGCTACTTCTGACTTATAAAATGAAATAAAACTTGTAGAAGTCCCTTTTTTTGGAGCAATCACATGATTCTTTATTTGGTTAGGAAATTGTAATCTCTCAAGATGGAATTAGAGAGGTCATCTCATGGATCAAACAGTAACTGTTTACATACGAGGTGCCGTGAATGGAAACTTTGTTAAACTGAGGGAAATGACAGCACTTTTCCAAACAGTTACAAATGAATTCAAATAAGGTCCGCACCATCATTTGAATGATATAAGCAAAAAGCATTAATGTGATATTTTCAGCTCCAGTATTAAAATAGCCAATACCCACAGATTTATTCAGCAGTACAGTTCATGTATCATGAATCGACTCTGAGCAGCTAACATACTGTGTATTTTCCAGTACAGTCTTACACACTGGTCTTGTTTGTAAATGATTTTATATCTGTTATGAAGTCTGGTGTTGGTGCCACTTGAACTGTTTTATACAGTTTGTTTTGGATGAGTTGTTTTTATGTACAAAGATGTTCTCTTCTACTGCAGATAAACACTTAATAAAATGTCGAACTGCATGTTTTGAGTGCGTTTGTTGTTTTCTCTCTGAATGTTTAGGATATTTTAAATGTCTTAATTTATTTATTGTTTAGCTCAGGCAGCGTTGGGGAGTAATGAACCGATCGTACATCTTGATCATTCACTTGCTTCTTTTTTTTGTTGTTGTCATTTTTGATATAGCTTCCTACCGAAACTATAAAAAGGAAAAGAACCATAAAAGGAAAGGAATGTTTTTTTTTTATCTCACGCTGCCTGTCTTACTGTAATTGAAGCCCCTTTTGCAAGCTCCGCCTCCAATTTCCACTACAAAGTCATGCCCAGGCAGTGCATTTGGCAGGCAGCCACCACCACACACTTAGAGCATGTGCAAAAGGTGTTACTCAAGTCTCAAACTGCAACAGCATAATCATGGATAAATTTCCTGAAAATATCAATCATTGGTATTTATAAGCCAAGGTTCAGGGTAGTTATTGCATGGTGGAAGTTGACTGAGTGGTGCAATTCCCCCACCATAGAATCAGGTGTCTGTCTGATGGTCTTTGTATAAATATAAAGCCAAATTCAATATTAACTGTGCTTTTTCTTTAAATAGTGAGTATTTTTTAAATGTAGTTCTTCTTATGCATAACTAGTGAACAATTTGCTGCAATAAATCCAACTGAGTTGTGTGAATTATTTGTTACATCTTACAGTTTTGTGTCACTTGAACTGTACATTGTGAATTTAAAAGTCGTTCCCAGCAAATGCTTGTTGACCAAGCTATGAAGGTCGGTGTACTACAAAATGAGAAAACATCTTCATCAGTCTTACGACCAATGGCCTAAAAATTCTCACAACACAATGTAAAACTTATCAGGATAAACAAAAACAAGTGTTGAAGTCAGTTGGACACACGTCTTGATGTTTTGTGACTTCTGAAGTTGATTGTCACCAGTGTTGGAAAATTAACTAAGATGTATGAGATTCTGTTTGTTCATATACGATGTTCTGGTGCTATAAACCTCATAAAAATGGAAATAACACAACATACTGTAACTAAAAGAAGGAAGCCACTGTGGTAGGAGCCACTGGTTTGCAGAGTCACGGTCTGCTAACCTGGACTGAGCATTCTGGTAACTCTAATGGCTACCACCACTTATGAAACGATCAACATACTGCACTCAATAAAATGAAGCTAGCAGCTGACACCAAAACACCAAAAATCATTTACTGATTTAGTACAGATCAAGATCGAGAGAGCATTTGGGCTGTTTTCCCATATACTTGTATGTGACTTGTAGGACTTTCTCCAACCAGAGGCATCACCCGCTGCTATTAGAAAGAATGCAGGCTTAAGGCACTTCCACATTGGCTCATCAGAAACCACCTCTATCTTTTACATACAGTCTATGATAACTAGGAGGAAAAAAAAACCATGGAGAATACTTTTCCACTCACCAATTTAGTTAAAGTTTCCTCTTCAATGTAGCGGCATGTATTTCTATTTATGGTAGTTTCCATCATATTCCATCAAACAAACAAAAAGAAAGAAAGAAAGAAAAAGAAATCTGCATTGCTTGTGACTGTCTGGTGACCTGCAATTCACCATCTTGAAAAACTGTAACATGGCAACCTGCAGGAAATCTATGATTAGGGTTTTCTTTAAAGCCATTTAATAAAAGCAGGAAAATAAGGAATCTTGTTGTAATAAGCGGGACAGGAGGACAAGGGATAAAAATGCTGTGCAGTCCCACATAAAGATGCACACTTTTTCACCCTGACGGCAGCTGCAGCTGGAGTCATCACATCACTTGTGTTTTGTCTGCTTTAATATGCTTTCTTATGTTGCAGCGTGCTGAGCTCTCTCTCAGTCACTGTATACTGTTGTGAATGTAGCCTGTTAAACTGAGTCAAGGTATTCTTGATTGATTGCCTCAATACCCTTTGACCTCAGTCAAGATGAGTTTCTTCCTTTGGCGACAGATCAGTACATACCGCTCAAAAATGAATCCCCTCCACCCTCTTCCCTCCCAGATATGTGCTGATCTGTTTTTAGAAGCTGGTGGATTTCTCAGTTCGGTCTCAAGTGACCCAGACTACTTCATCATTGCATAACGAATACATGTGTGAGTGTATGTCAACACACACATGAACCTCATAAAAACAACAATGGGAAGTGACTCAAAATGCTTTCCATTGTTGTTTTTGTAGAGCCAAAACACATTTAACACATAAATATGAAAAACACACAGATAAATAAAATTGTGTGTGTGTGGGTTAAGCATGTGGCACTGCGACCCATTTAGCAGTATTTACATGGGATCATATTAACAGTCAAGCAGGAGAAAGAAGATGAGATGTAACAGTGAAGGCATGGAGACCTTTTTGACCTGATGATGTTGCAAGATGAGAGTTCAAAACCAAAATTAGATCAAATTCAGAGGAGGACATGATTGAGCATAAAATGTATTTAAAAGTCAGAGTAACCTTCACTAAAAAGTATCATGTGGCAACAACAAACTAAAAATGTGTTACATTTTAATGCTGTTCTTCCATTGTTGAAATGACTGTCTGGACCAACATGTTGTAATGATGCACAGATGATGCCACACTAAGGTTCAGGGATCACAGAACTATTAAGAGTCACTACACTGCATCATTATGAGTGGCTCAGGATAGTGCTTTCTATCCTTAGCTGCACTGTACGATAGACCCTCAGTACGTGTTGTTCTCTACTGTGCACATCTCATGTTTCTTCATGACAGTTACAGAATCTCAGATCTCTGTCTGGTAAGGTAATGTATCTTAATACACAAGCTGGAAGATTATATAATTGGAAAAGTGAAGACTTGTCCAAAAAGAGCTGCTATATAAAACCAGTATCGCTTTGATTACCAAACTTATGTGAGTGATAAAGATAGCGTGGATAGGACAACTCTTTTATGATCTACTCATTACACTTTGGTTGAAACTAGAGATGGCACGATACCACTTTTTTATGTCCGATACCGATACCGATATCATAAATTTGGATATCTGCCGATACCGATATGAATCCGATATAGTGTTTTTTAATCAACAAAACTGTTTTTTAAAATATCTTGCTGCATTTTGCAAGTCTGCAAGTTCATACTCAAGTTTAAAACAACAACTACACTAAAGCTATTCTGTTATACCTGTATACAAAAAAAATATTTCATAGTTCAGCAATACTGATCAATCTAATAAACTTAGACCTACACCATCCTCCCTATTCTGGTATTTTAAAGAGTACTTAGCGTAAATATTAAGCAACCTAACTAATAGGGTTCCAACTCCCAGCAACAACAAACATAAATAAATAAAAAATAAGGAACCACCCCTCACGCGCCACCTCATGATGCTTAATCGACGTAATCAACCTTAATTTGATGCAGTGTGAAAAAAAAAATGCATAGAAATCAATTATTTTTCAAGAAATATTAAATAGATTCAACATCTTTCTTCAACAAAATTGCAGACTGCACAGATGGTACCTTCCCAAAGTAAAAAGTACTATAGCTTACTAGGGTATATATTAGACTTAATAGTCACTATATACAGTAATTGACTTCTATTCATTTTACATCAAATTAAAACTTTGGGTGTCAGATAATTATTTATTAAAAGCTCGACATTTTAAATGAGAATAAGAAAGAAAAGTATGTCTTTGTGCCCCCTTTTCCCTGTTAATGCCCTATCGGCCCCCCTGGCTAAACTTTGCTAGATCCGCCCCTGCACAGTTACCAGCGTCAGCTACGTAGAAAAAGATCCTGGTGTAGAAAGAAATATTAAATAAATTCTAACAACAGCTTATCAAGCTTAAACGTGCTGCTGTTGTTCAGCCGCTGGTTTCCTCTTTCTGGTGCAAAGTGGGCCAAAAACAAACAAGAGAGACGGACTCGCGACAGAAAAGCCGATCAGCTGATCATTTAAGCAGTTTCACGATTGAAGTAGCAGCCGGAGAGCGAGAGGCAGTCGCTTGTTAAGCTTAACGTGGGAATGCTTTACAAACATTCAGAGATGGACTTACACACTTGCTTTACTTCTCTCGGGGATAACTTTGTCGGAGATGAAATGCTGGGTTGCTAGCGAAGCTCCACATGCTATCCAGACCACCGACAGGTCCGGCATGCCACAGCTGCTCTATCACGTGATGCATACTGCTCCGACTGCTAACGTTCTGAGGTGAGTTACGGCGTGTTGCAAGTTTTGCGAGGTGCTTTCGTGATATTTAATGGATCGGATTACATTTTTTATTTTTCTCCGATATCCGATCCAGTAATTTAGGTCAGTATCGGACCGATACCGATACGTAATATCGGATCGGTCCATCTCTAGTTGAAACTGGGGAAAGTGAGAGTAACTTGAACATGTCTTGTTAGATTTCAGGTGATAATAGATGAACAAGCTGTGACAGAGTTCCTCATGTGTGTAAAAAAATTCAAAACAAGACTAATTGAAAGGTTTCTGTTCCAAATACATGCTTTAAGCTTGCAGAGTGATGAGCTTCATAAGAGACTCATCTGACCAGGAGTGAAATAAAATCTGTTGTGTAACAGATGAACACGAGTGAGAACATGGTGATCAAGGGGTTCATCTACCCATGCAAATAATTGTTTTAAATATGTCCTTGAATGTGTTTAGATTATTTAAATTTGTTTAAATCATTTTAAAGAATTGTGATTAATTCACAGTAACACTCAAAACTCATTTTGCACAATGTAGAACAATCTTGATATCAGCCCTGCAGAGGCTTTGATCCTTGCCCAGCTTGTTTGGGTCATCAATCAAGCTGGGCATTCCTTGTTAATGGATTAAAACCATCAGAGATGTTTTTGTAATAGATTTTTCCAATTACTGAAGAAATCCATATTATTGCAAGTTATATATACATGTTTCTTTCCAGATGTTGCATAAAGCTTTTATTACAACAGAAGTTGTTGCAGCCACAAAAAAACCATAAAATTGTCTCCTAAGAGAACCAACTGAAAAGAGGACCCAGAGATCCTCTCTAATACAGAAGATTTATTAGAGCTTCAAAAATCACCAATTAAATGCACTCTACAGTTCATATCAGCGCTTCTCAAGACACATCTTGACATCAACTGTTGGACAGGAAGCAGCATGTGAGGCTGGGAAAGAATGTCTCGGATTCCCGGACCATCAGCACCGGCTCCCCTCAGGGCTGTGTTCTTTCTCCTCTGCTCTTCTCCCTGTACACCAGGGGTGGGCAATTCCAGGCCCCGGGAGCCGGTGTCCTGCAGGTTTTAGATCTCACCTTGGGTCAACACACCTGAATCACATGATTAGTTCATTACCAGGCCTCTGGAGAACTTCAGGACATGTTGAGGAGCTAATTTAGCCATTTAAATCAGCTGTGTTGCTTCAAGGACACATCTAAAACCTGCAGGGACACCGGCCCTCTGGGCCTGGAATTGCCCACCCCTGCTGTACACTAACTGCTGCACCTCCACCCACCAGTCTGTCAAGCTAATCAAGTTTGCAGACGACACCACCGTTATTGGACTCATCTCGGACGGGGATGAGTCTGCCTACAGGAGGGACGTTGAACATTTGGTGTCCTGGTGCAGCCACAACAACCTGGTGCTGAATGCCCATTCGGACCAAAACCTCTCGCCATAAGAACAGTTTCTTCCCTTCTGCTGTTGAACTCGTGAACAATGGCCATATGACTGTTCGCACCACAAACACATGACCCTATACTGTGTTCTCTGCATCTGTTCAATTTTTGCACTGATCATCACCTGCATTCATGTATATATCTATCTGCTTAGCACTTTTAATTTACATTTTTATTTAAGTGTTGTCTTACAGTATGTTTTGCACTAAGTACCGCAGCAATTTCCTAATGTTGTAAACCTGCTCGACATTTGGCAATAAAACCCTTTCTGATTCTGAAGGGGGCTACAAAACAAGTTTTTCGCAGTCAAAGAGCCACAAAAAAGCCATTGGAGGAGAAGAAAAGGATAAAAACCACAAGACAGTAGATCAGGTGAAACCTGGACTTTAGTCTGATATGTTCAAACATAAGCAGACAAACCAGAGCAAGACAGCCACAGCTTCCAATCTCTGCAACTCAATGACATCTAGAGTGTAAAAATTTGACTTTTTATTGTAGTTTGACTAGGAAACATTGTGCAATTCGTTAAGAACAGGAGAGTGATTGAGCTTCATCTGAGCCAAAGGTCTGAATCGTTATCAGTTTTAAAGCCCTTGTTATGACAAACCACAGTGAAGCAAGAGTTAGTTAACAATGGGCTTGAACTTCGTCAGACAAACAGAACAGAAAAAACTTAAACATTTGTTTTTAGAGAATATTATTCATCTATTTTACCAAGCTGAGATCAGAATGAGATCAACTTGGTTTCCATGTGGCCACTAATTTAAAATGAGTTTGACCCCATTTGTTGTCCTAAAAGCTGATACCGCCCACGTGAAGTCATATTTAGTAGTATTTAAATGAAACAATTTGAATGGGAAAAGAGCAGGAGTTCCTCGTATTCTTTTCCTTGCCCCGGGATATTTACAGTACGTCACCTTTTCTCAGCACTGAGTCTGGAACAAAGCTAATTTATTTCAATTTATGTTTCCAGAAGGCGTGTAAATATTGATTTGGTGATAGATGTCCAACCAAAGTACGAGAACATGTTATAATCAATAATGTTTTATTGCTAATCAATAGCAACACATGTGGGATGGAAATCAGATGGGGTGGTGAAATGAAAGCCATTTCTTTGCACATTTACAGGTGTTACATTCTCTAATATATACTGAGCCATTTTTCAAAGGGGTGGGGTGGGGATGGGGGTAACTTAATGCAATATATTCAGTTTTAGAATTCATATTCAATGTTAATTGTAGCTAGGCTCAAAGTGTGTTCACGCTAGTTTATTTTTTATAAACAACATTTTCATATGCAAAACTAGGGTGGCAATAGGGGTGGCAAGAGGTTGTTTTAGGGCCACCCCATGCCTCCACAGTAGAGCTGCCCCTGCAGCAACAGCAGGATTGTGTTAAAGGAGAACAGTTTGGAAAAGAACTGTGATAAGAGATGCAGTGAATCAAATTAAGCAACTACAAAATTGTATATTTTCATCTGTTTTAATAACAATAAGTCTCATAAAGTTAATCCAGATATTGTCATTAAGAGAAAACTTAGACAAGCAGATGACCCCCTAATAGCAAGCACTTGGTGACAATGGGAAGGGAAAACTCCCTTTTAACAGGAAGAAACCTCGACAAGAGCCAGGCTCAGAGAGGGGCAGCCACCTACTACGACTGGTGAGGGGAGGGAAACAGGACAAAAGACACACTGTGGAAGAGAGCCAGAGTAATAATAACTAATAATTAAATGCAAAATGGTAGGTAAACACATAGTGAGTGGAAAAAGGGTGAGTGAAGTGCAGCATGGGAAACCACAGCAACCTAGGCCTATTGAAGCATAACTAAGGGAGGATTCAGGGTCAGCTGATCCTGCCCTAACTCTATGCTTTATCAAAAAAGCAAAGTTTTAAGCCCAATATTAAAAGCCACATTATCTGTCAAACACAGTGTAAGCAATATTCCAGCACAGACATGCAAAGCTGCGAGCAGAACAGGGTCACTAGTGTTTATCTCACTAGCTGGGACCACATCCTCAGTGACGATGATCGACGATGGATGAGGAACCGTGCACTGGTAAATGGTAAATGGCCTGTATTTGTATAGCGCTTTACTTAGTCCCTAAGGACCCCAAAGCGCTTTACACTACATCCAGTCATTTACCCATTCCCCATGTACTAACGAGAAGTGGATGAAAGAAAGATTAGAAGAAAGAAGAAAAAAGGGGCGGGAGAAGGGTGGGGCATGAAAATGAGAACAGCAGGTATTGGTGAAGGGGCTTATAGAGCCTGAGGCCGGAAGGGGCGTGAATGAGGTGTGATCCCGCTCCTGAAATTCAGATAATATCTCCACTTATGATGTGACTGTTCATGGAAGGATGAATTGTGAAAAGTCCTCTCTGCTCAGATTCAGCCAATGCTCTAAAACTGCAAATGGATAATGCAAAGTGCAAAGGCAGTCTAAGAGCGATCAATCTAATTTCTCTCAAAGCAGAGAACTTAGATATTTTTCTGTGGCCAAGTCAGTCACCTGATCTCAACCCAACAGAGTTTGCTTTTCAGTTACTGAAGATGAACCTAAAGGCAGAGAGGCCCATAAACAATTTAGGGCTGGCAAAGCATCTCAAAGGAGGACACAGAAGAATTGGTGGTTTTCCAGTCTTCAGACAGTTATTGACTTCAAAACCATGACTTAAAATTATATTAGCTTGCTGAATTACTTTTGAGGTTCTGAAAATGAGGAACTTAATATAAGGAACTGAATATGAACTTCTTTATGAATAATTCCTAAAGAGTTGAAAATGAAATTAAATACGGTTGAACACCTGCACATCAAATTACATCCTCTTTGTATGGAGGCTTGTATGGTGACTTTGAACCTAATGGTACCCCTTTCTTTTTCGCTATTTTGCAACTTCTGATCATTTTTACTCTGTTCATTAGCATCATCACAATTAATCCTAAAACAGTGACTCTGGTTAGTTGTATGCTCCCCAGTCTGAAGCCTGGAAGGAGACACGAAGCAGTGAACTCCCAGTGAGAAACAAGGCAGCAACCAAAAGTAACTTCAGGTGCCAGTGCATCGAAGACTGTATCACAAGATGAACTGATCTTGTCACTCCAACATGTCAGCATGTAGCTGATAGAGCTGGTGACTGCAACCTACCATAAAAAAAGAAAAGAAAAGAGTAAAACCAGAGACAAAGACGATTTTAACTGATAGCATTGATTACTTTGCCAGTTCTGTTGGTTACAGTAATTGTGAAATTAAAAATTGTGATACATATGACAATTTTGTATGACAAATTTAATTTTACTTGTTGCTACAGATGAAAAAATAAACATTCAGGATGTTTAAGTTAAATTCAGTATTTACAACTGTGGTACTTTCCGGTTTTTAATTCTACTTTTAAATCTAATACATTTTGATTCTTCACATAAAGACCCTTCTTGTTCAAAAGTTTTAACACAGTCCAACTTCTCAACTAAGGAACGGATCTTTTTCCACTTTTTGACATAACATAACACCCTCCCTCCCTGTGATGTCTTTAAATAAACTGGCAGCCTTGAAATAATCACATATGTATCTGATGCACAACCACGACAATGAGCACAGGGTACTACTAAAAATCTGAAGATTTCTTCCATGCTGAGATAAAATCACTTTCTAAAAATACTCATAAAATCTCAGATACGAACACCCGCGGTATTAAGAAATCAGAGAGCATCTGAAGAGCTATTTATAATACTGGCTCAGTTCAGTTTACCTCCTTTTTTTTTTAAAGACACTTTATGTCACATAACGTGTTATTTAAATAGACAGCATGGGCTCCTACTAGCAGTTATTCGTTGATAATACACAATTACATCATTGGCTGGTTTAAAAAGGGCACCGTGACATTTAAGCCTGCTTAGTGGCAAGTTTATAAGATCTATATCAATACAAGCATCTTCATGTTCCACCTTAAGTGGTCATACAAGTAGTAACACAACTATAAGCAGCTCTTGTAGCTCATTGAAACATATTGGTGTTAATATATAGAACAGAGGTCCCGCAGACTGGGTACAGATGCATGAAAAATAAAAGGAAAAAACAGCATCAAGTTTCTTAGTCAGGTGTTGACACCGTGTCTTGCTTGATCAGCTTCAATGATCCTTGGCATGGATTCTACAACTGAAAATTACTGGTAGGGATTGGGGATTGTACAACAATCCTAAAAAAGAAATTCCCGTATTTGGTATTTTGATGACGGTTGTCATCAAAAGGTCAATCATATTTAATTAAGTTGATGTTAGCTAAAATGGTTAACATCAATTTAATATTTATCAGATGATTGGTGAATGTCCATGGATGGAGTTAATGTCATTCTGTAGGATACCAATCCCAGAAATACAGAAATATAACAAATTTGGTCACGTACTATAAACTTTTTATTGCTTTGTAGAGATGCTTTCCTCTAATAGGACCGGAAAACCTTAGAACAAAATGTTCCCTCACTGCTTAATAGAGAGATCACTTCACCTTAGAGGTGAAGGGTTCACGTTTTTTTCTTTACTCAGTCACCTGTTCTTACAGATGGTCACAGAGCAGTTTAGCGCCCCCGTGAACATTTCTAATAATAGCCAAAACTAAAATAGACAGTCATCACATGAAATCAATGATGCCACTTAGATATGACAGAGTGGGCTGGCATGCTGCCCCTCACACTTGGATTATCGTGACACTTGCAACTAAGCTCACTCTTATGCGGCAGCTTTGGATGCATGACAAAGTTAATGTCAAGAGAGAAATGTTCTTTATACCCGGAAAAGCCACATGTTAAACATGTCCGACAAGAGAAGATCATTGAATCGATGTGTGATAATGAAGTCAAAGTGACAGAACGTAAAGAGAAAGAATGAATGTAGAAAGTTGACAAATAGCGCCATCCAGAGGTCAGAAAATGACAGTTAATACACAGCTGTGCTCAGACTGATCTTGGGTATGAATGTTACTCTGGCCTTTTAATGGTTCTGCATAATCCACACAGGATCAAATATTTACGTATATTCACTTTAATCTTTTAATACATGATGAGGGCCAAAGCACATTATCTTCTAGTTACTGATCATGATTGACTACAACTGGTAGTTTCTTTTTGCCAGAATAAAAAGGATTTGTTTGACAGCACTTACTGGATTGACCAATACCCAGCACAATGTGAAAGTCCAAGGAATTCAGTTAACATCTAAGGACAATTGTAGATTTACACGAGTTGGGAAGGCCGTTTCTAAACAGTTCAAACTTGTCCTCAGGATCTCCTTACCTGGATGATTGAGCATGTTCAGACAACTGTATGCAAGTTCAGGAACAACCCAGGAATCACTCAGAGTGAAGCCTGCCATGAACTGGAAACCAGTATCACAGTTTACCATTGTCATGGTCTAAGAAGGTGCTGGCCAAGAAAGACACCCCTGCTCCAAAACTGACACCTTCAAACTCGACTGAAATTTCCAGCTGTCCACGTGGATTAGCCTTCTGGAGAAAAGTTTTATGGTTGGATTAGACAAAGGCAGAACTATCTAGCCACAATGACAAGAAGCATGATTGAAGGAGTAAAGGTGAGGCTCTGGGGATGGTTTACAGTCACTGGTGCATTATGAAAAGTGGAAAGAGTAATAGAGGATGACGTGTACCTACAAATTCAACTTCACCTCAAACCAACAGCTAGACCAGTTGAAACCTAAAAACAATTAGGTTTTTACTTCAGTTAATTTTATTTTCAAGCATTTATGAGCCCTGATCCACAGGATATTTAAGGGCTAAAAAACCCAAACATTTTACCTCTATTAAAAATTACAACCACATCCAACCACTCCACACAAAGGCCCAGCAGGACTTTGCAAACCTCTTAAGTCATGTCAAACTGGTTTCTTGAACTTGATAGCAAGTTCACTGTACTCAAATGACCTCCACGTCATCAGATCTCAATCCAATAGAGCAGCAGTCCCTAACCCCCGGGCCTCGGACCGGTACCATGTGTTATGAATAAATTTTCTTTTTTCGGTACTAGTTTTATTTTGTTGTAGTTATCCACGACACCTTAGGCCGGTCCATGAAAATATTGTCGGGCATAAACCGGTCCGTGGCGCAAAAAAAGGTTGGGGACCGCTGCAATAGAGCACGTTTGCAATGTGGCGGAACATGAAATTCCAGTCATGGATGTGTAGCAACTGTGATGCAATCATGTCACTCAAAATCTGAGGAATGCGTGGAGCACCTTGATGAAATTATGCCAAGAACTCATTCCAACTCAATTTTATATAGTACTAAAACACAGCTACCTCAGGGTGCGTTATATTGAATGCTAACCAATCAAAGCAACACTGAAGTCAAAGTGTTCCAAGCTGTTATAAGCGTCAAATATGGGATGTGCTGCAAATATAGGACTTGAAAAGTTTGCCTTTAAACCATCTTGAATCATTGCATAGCATGTGACTGAAAATGAATTTACTCAAGTTTCTTCACGTAAACAGATTTATTAAGCAACAATGCAGTCTGACTAAACAGTGAGGATGCTAGACGCGACGAAAAAAAAAAAAAAAGTGGACATATCACATCAACGTAGTCTGCATCTGGCAGAAGGCATGAGTCATATTGAGGGAGATTTATAAAAAAAAAAAATGTTAAGAACAAATTTAAAAAGGGAAATGCCTAAACATGCTTGCATATGCAGTAAATACAAATTATAGCTTAAAAACCAGACCATGGAATGTCACTGGGTGATCTAAACGTTGGACCAAGATTGTTGGTGGGTCTTGTTTCCTGTCTGGTGGGAGAGAGACAACAGTTAGAGAACAAAGAAAAACTACTGTTAGCCGATTCAGACTGATGGAAGAGCTGACTTACTTTGGCCCAATGGTTTTGGTTTCACCCCACACAAATGGAGGAGCAGTGTTATCTGCCTCTGCAAGATGGGACAGTTACCTTAATACTTTCACTAAGTATTGTCTCAATGTCTCAGGGTGCAGCACAAAAAGTTTATATTTCAGGTGCATTTAGACCCAGACCCATTCTTAAAATGGAAAGTATTGTTTAACAGTCAGAAACTGAAGGGGGAAAAGCAGTTTTCAGACACAAGGTTCGAAAAAGGTTGACCTAGGTGAGAAATGGGATATTTCACATTTTACACAGTAGCAGTTCATCACAACAGCCCTGAACAATCTTCCAGAGTTAAAGAGTTTTATTCAGTAATAATTACTAAAACTAGCAACCAAGACCATTAACCCAGATGAAGCGTTTACAGAGGTCACAGATCAAGTGAGCGTAAGCTTCAAGCAGGAGGAGCAGTTGTCTTCAGCTTTCCATTACAAGGAAAACGAGTCTAAAGCACTTTAACGCTTGATTCACACAGCCAGGTAAGGGTTAGTCATCCTTGTGCCAATACCAAGATGATGAGGTTATAAGTCATACCTTGATCCCAATCCTCAGTCATGTTTGGGTTAACCCAAGTGCTGACTGGGACATGCCAGTTACAAGGTCCATTTGAACTTGAACTTCCATCTGTAACAGGGGTGTAAAATAAGAAATATTCACGAGGTTAAACATGATTAAATTTAAGTTAAAGAAAAAAAAAAAAAAGCAGTCTTACCTTCTTCCATGTCCACAGGAACTCTGTCCTCGCAGGTCTCAGTGTGGTGAGCCAGCTCATGTTTGGGGACCAGGTGGCGAGCATTAAAAGGGCAGGTTTTTAGTTCACGGGCCAGTTTGGGATGGTTCTGCAGAGAGTTTGTATAAACAATTAAACTTTCGATCATGGCTAAAGTTTCATTCAAGCCAGGAAATTACTCAAGACCAGTACCAGCTTCGCCACTTAGCAATTTTTATTCTCCCTCATCCACCAGTGGAGAAAATTTGGCTACTTTAGCGTTTTGATGTTCTGCTGAATAAAAATAATTGTAAGCACTGGTTCAGTGGTTAGATTATTCAATAGGATCCTGTTTAACTCAGCTGCATGAAATCCAGAGGCCCTTCCAAGATTTAATGTTTGCATTGTAATGGCTGCTGTGAACATCTAACAAGGCCAAAGTCTCTTATAAGATTAAAACCATCACTGGAACTACAGAAACTAAAAAACAAAACTAAAATGAGTAAACTCAATTTGACAGACTAATGTAAAATAGAAAGAAAATACAACTAAAACCTAAAATTTTAAAGATACTAGCACTTGACTCACCTTCCTGCACTTTATGATGTGGTAAGGAAAGCGGCTGGACCGGATCTTGTGGTTTTTATCAAAAGGGCACTGAAGAAGTTTTTCTGGGTCTGTGTTTCCTTTCCCATCTTTAAAGGGGGGGGGGGGGGGGAGAAGCAAATGCATTAACTTAGGATTTAAAGTACTGACAACACCTTAATGTTAAAAAAAAAAAAGTTTCACCATATTCCTCAACCAGCTGTGCTGGCTCTGCAGAAGAGGTCCTGCAGGGACTGCTGGTGCTTCCAATTACAAAATTGCTCGCCATCTGTAGCTGGAATTTACTGTGGGCAGGCAAACAGTTTAAATTAAAATATAACCACCCACCCCCAAATAGACACGCAGGAATTGTGTAAGCTAAATGCTTGCACTTTGGTAATGCCAACACATGGCACAGCATTCACAAGCTGCATAACCACATTAACCCTTCAGCTCTGCAGGTGTGCAACATTTTTCTGTTACCCCAAAGTGAGCTTAACTTAGCCTGCTGGTTTGGATTATTTTTAAATATAGAGAAGAAGAAAAAAATACTCCTAATGTGTGTACAAAGACAGAAACATGAGTGACCTTAGTGAATGAAGCTAGCTCTTCCTCCCCCCCCAACTCTTTGTGTCTCAGTATAGGTGCAGGTGGTTCCTACACCCCCAGTTCTTCTTTGACCTGATTAAACATCCCATGATGACCAAATATTCACGTTTGACTGATATAAAGCCATTCTATATGGATAAAATAAGTCGCAGAGCTAACTCGTGGACACGCTACACAGTACCTAGCTCATCAAACGTTACCGTAAAATATGCAGCAAGAAGACCTGGCCTGTTTCCAAAGTCTGTTAGCAAAAAAGTTGCCTAGCTACTCAGCACATTGCCTGAGACACTAACACGTGAATTTTAAACACCTGCACTTAACTTTTGTAACGTTTATAGAAAATGGTTCGAATAAAGCCTAGAAGCAGTTTAAAATTACCATGAAAGAGATCCGTTTCTCTCAAAAGACATCAAACAACCAGAGCCGCCCCACTTCTTTAAATCTCGCGAAGAGTCACGTGATTTTTGGCAGTTAAATTTTTTTTATTAGCTCTACGGGGATTTTACCTTTTTCCATCCATCCATTCGCTTCCGCTTATCCTTTTCAGGGTCGCGGGGGGCGCTGGAGCCTATCCCAGCTGTCATAGGGCGAGAGGCGGGGTACACCCTGGACAGGTCGCCAGTCTGTCGCAGGGCCGATTTTACCTTTTTTCTTTTTAAAAAATATTTTTATATGAACTATGAATACTATCAATAAAATGTGCAAACTGAATCTCTGGCTTTTGGTGGAAGAAGCAGCTAATTAAATTAGTTGTCCGTGCAAAAACTACCCACTCATTTTTAAGTAAAGATGATAAATAGCATCAATAAAACATGCTAATTAAATTGCACTGACTTTTGGAAGGATTGCTAAATTAAATGAACTGCAAAAGTAAGAGTACATACAGTAGACACTACTGATTACATGTAAAATTCCAGTACTCAAAGTAAAATGCTAACGTAAAAGTACACAGCTACTGGCAAAGAAGTAGTATGAAGAATAAGAAAAAATCTGAAATTCTTTAGTGATCTTAAAAGGTTAGAAATTATTGTATTAGAGCAGCGAAAAACAACAAAATGTAATATACTTATAATAAAATACTTATTTGTAACTGGACCTATTTGTATCACATCATATCATATTTTTCTTATATTAAAGCAGACGTTTTATTTTGTGAATAGATGGTTCATTAAAATATGAAAGAGTCAGTGTTTTTAGAATGCTTATTTACATTTATAAAACAAAAAAGGTTATTTTTTGCCATCATTTTACACACTTAGTAGCATGTGACTCTTATTTACCCTGGCACCATTTTTTTCCATTACGGTAACTGACTCACTTTAATCTTTGCTGTATATGAGCGTCATTACGGTAAGTGCGCTGCCTGTCAAACATGGCGCTGTCCTGTTCGAGTCTGTGTAGTCAACTGTCTTTAATCCGACACTGTCGTCTCGGTAAAAACAGGATAACACATGGTCTTTACTCTCCCTACGTGGTCTGTCAGTTCAGGTATATATGAAGCCGATTAACATCGTCGCTTCCATCATTTATCATTTTTGTTTTACTCGTGTTTCGTAAACCTTTGCTAAGCTAGCTATACCTACCGGCTGATAAGAGATATTGAAAATAAAATTGAAAATAAAAAATAAAGTACGTTGTTGATATTTTCATCAGAGCAATTATTATATCGTGATCGGTGCATACCCCAACGATAAAGAGTAATCATGTTTAATTCTTTAATGTACAAACAATTATTTTATCCCTTTAATGACAGATATCTTTCCTCTCTGACAGACTGCCCCTGTGTAGACACTACTCATCGTCCGAAGTCAGACGAGGTTTTGCTCGTTATGTTGCCTCCAAACTCCAGTGGGCTAATACCAAATATGAAGATTTCCTTAAAAAGCGATTTCCCCGCTTTTTTCTGCTCTATCACACTTTCGTGGAAGGTAAGCTCACGGTTTACTCACTCCTGAGGTCTCCAAAAAACTGCAGGAGAGCCCTGTGAGTGTTGTTAGCCCAACAATGAGGTTGGGAAACCTGACTAGGGACCAGGAAACAGGCTGCTGTAGTACATAGGCACCTTATATATGAAGGTTTTTGAAGATGAAAGTTGCTGAGAGAGAGAATTCAAGACCCAACTCATGATCAGAATCTGGAGTTAAAATAAGACATTTAATAGCCAGATTTCTCATATTCCATGGCCTTAATATGATCGTTTCACCTGGTCTACTAACATCAGGGTCCTCAGGGTCTTTACTTCCTGTATAGGTGTGTCTGCTTTTGTTCTAGAATTGAAAAGCCTTTTGGATGGTAGGTGAAATGTCTTCAAAAACCTAAAGAAGTCCAGTTGTCTTCTTTCAAACATCACCCCATCAGCAGCATTATATCCAGAAAACACTGTTCTTGTCCATCACTTACCCGAGCTTATTTTTTTCAGGTCTTGCAAGTCAAATTTTCATTTTACTTTATTAAAACTGCATTAAACAAGCAAACAAACATTGCATACTACATACTGTTTGTAATATACAAATGATTATACAATTACATCATTTTGTGGCCCCAATCTAAAGCGAACATCTACAGAGTACAAGCAGGCTAAGGAGTTGGTGTCTAAATAAACAGCATGCTACAAAGCACTTTGTTCTAAGAGTCAAATAATTTTTTTAAAATCTACAGTAATATTTAAAACAATTTTTTCTGTCACTCATTCCAGGATTCAAGCTACTGTTCCGAGATGCCAAAGATATCAGGAGGATAAAAGGAAAAATGTGGTCTGATGGAGTAAAGTTCCAGGATTTGCCTTACAGGGACATGGAGAAACTCAGACAGGTGGGTCTGTTTACCACACTGCACACAGAAATATCAGAATTTTCCACACATATTAGAAATGGAGGGAATCAAACTGCTTATAGCTCAGTGAAAATGAGTAATTTCTTTATTATTATTAAATTTGTATTAAATATAATTACATTTATTTTGTTATTATTAAATCTGCAATAAGTCAGAAAAACATTATTTGATTTTTTTAATCTTTCAAATTGCAAAAGTTTGGAATATACTTGATTTTGATTGTTAATATGATGCTATTGCTTCTGAGTGTAAAATTTTCTTTTGACTGCATTCTGTCTAATGGCCAGCAGGAGGCGAACCCTGGTTGCAAAAAGAAATTCCCTTGTATAGAAATTCCCTCTGCTTTTTTTTTTATCTGGGATCTTTTTAAAAGTCCTTTCCTTCATACATTCACTCTTAGCAAAAAAAAAGTTGCGTTTTCTATCACGTTATCTACCAAAATGTGATGCATTTTGTCACAGAAAATCCAATATAATCCTATTTTATTTAGATTATCGATTGGAGTATTATTAGTGTAATACCGGCAATGGGAATTCATGTCGGGTTAACACCATCTCCATGCACACAAATAAAACCAGTTCTATTTTGTTTTGACACTAATTGGCAAAACTGTATAAAATTTTAAAGGCAAATAAACTATCATATTATTTAGTGCAGCCATCAGTTTGTATTCATTAAAAGAATAAATAGACAGAAAAACAGAATTCAAGATCAAAATAACAAATTAATATATTCTAATTTAAACTCCTAAAATGAAAAGGCTTAAATCAACCATAAAAAGAAAAAACAAACACCTACTGTTTGAACCGGTCATAATGAGTTAATTCTGTCTGGTATTAGGTTAACAGGCGTGAGGATTTATCAAGATGCTAGCACTTCATTAGGGGTGGGATGGCATGCCTCAGGAGGTAGAGAAGGTCATCTACTTTATCAGCATTGAAAAATGTGTAATGCTGATGTAAGCAATGCTCTTATTTATTTTTGGCAGCTTCTTCTTTTTGATCAGTTCAGTGGAATGTCTGTTTCCAACTCTTCTTGTCTTCTAAATCTTCCCTTTTCATGCCAACCATCAGCGTTTCCTGTCAAAACAACCGTAAAGCTCCTTTTTCTTTTGTTTTTTTCTTGCTTGTCAGCCTCATCTTCTGCATCCTTTTCCCGATAATCCCACTTTCTCCCCTCCATACATCTCAGCCGATTCATCTCTCTGATTTTGTACGTCAGGTATTCAATCTGAGCTATCGCTCTGAGTAAATACTAATGGTATTTAAAAAGAATTTCATAATCGTGAGGACTGTCAGAGCATCCTTTAAGGGGAGGGATTAGCGTTTAGTCACCCATTCTCATAAATTAGTGTAGATTTTGGTAGAGTTTCAATTCCTGTGTTTATGGCAGTGTAGTATTTTTAGTTTATGCATTGTCAGTGTTTCAGGGCTGTAATGTCTCACAGTAACTTGGCTCACTTGACTTGTGTTTGACAGTTTCGCAGAGACTTGATCAAGGCCATCCCGCTGGTGATCATATCCATCCCTCCCTTTGCCAACTACCTGGTTTTTGTCTTGATGTGAGTCCTCTTGAAATAACCATCTCATTTGATTTGCAGGCTTATTTATGTTGCTGTCCCTGTTCATTAATCATTTTCTGTCGCTTAGTGTGCCTCACTCTGCTAACAACACCTCCTCCTGCATCGACAGGTATTTCTTCCCCCGTCAGCTTCTGATCCCTCACTTCTGGACTCCCAGCCAGCAGCTGGAGTTTCGGAGAGTGTACCACTCCCTCAGAGCTCGGCACCACTGGCCGGTGCTCAAAGGACTTGAGTGCACGAGTCAGCAGGTCAAAAATGGTCACTTACAGAGACAACTTAAGGACCTGTGTGCAAAAGTAAGTATCGGGAATGTGTAGCAGTACTGCTTTCTGCTTTCAAAGTACACTAATCATTCACAAACAGTTTTTACAGTGTGGCCCCTTATAATGTTATCTTCCTGAATGTAGCACGAGTTATCAGGGAATAACTAGATATTATGTCTCAAAGTAACATCCTCATTAATGTCAGAACCAAAGATTTTTCAGCCGAACATTGCCCAGACATCACTTTTCTTCTACTGTCTTGCACTAAATCTGTAGCATATCCTGCCAGCACTCTTCCAAAGTTAAGGACACGCACACACATCCTCTTGGCCGTGCACATGATGTAAGAGAAAATGTGACTCATCAAACTGATCCATCTTCTTCCCTTGCTCAATAACCCAGCTTTGCACTTGCATAATCACTAAAGGCTATCCAGCTGATGATTTGGGTAGATTTTAGTGGTGGAGAGCCGAGAGCATGCGCACTATGACCTGTCTGTGGTTATTGTGCTCCATGCATGTGTCCTGTCAGCTTTCTTGGGTGCTTATAATCTTGTAAGCACCCAAGAAATCTTGTTGCTTGTCTGTGCTTGGCCTGCTTCTAGTACTAACCCATGCTTATTGGGGAAACACCTGATACCTGTGGTTTGAAGATGATCTGTGCAAGTGATCTGGCCATTACAGTTCTGTCTGAGAGATTCTTATGCTGTCCAATTTTTTCCCCACTTCCATGTCGACTGTGAAAACTGACTCCTCACTTGCTATTTAATGTATCCCCCCTCTTATTAAGACAATGGAAATCCTCACTCTAAATTGTCAGTGGTTTTAAAATAGTGCATTGTTTTTCTGCTCTGCTAAGTATTCTTTCGCGCAGTTTTTCACTTCAAACTTTGGACACATAGCTGGGATACTTGGCCAGTTTGCGAGGATAACTGTCATTTCTTTTCATTAGAAAACTACAACTTATTTGTTAAATTTTAAACTGTTCATTATGGATGCACAAATAGTAAGTGCACCCTAGTTCTCATTCTTCAGTTTAATAAACATTGCAGGAGTCAGTCATGATGGTGCCTAAACGCCACAAAGTTTGGCTGTGAACTGTGTGAAACAGTACAGATTTGCAGATCTGTTCATTTCTAACCAGTACATGTATGTTTGATATTTGTTCAGGTCCAAAGTGGAGCAAACCCCAAAGTGTCTGAAATCCTTGCTATCCGAAGCCTGTTTTCTGGACCTCCTTTGGGTATAAGGAGAATGAGCGTTGATCACATGGTCAGTAAAACTCCTCCAATTTTCTGTCTCAGTTAACAGGAATGCAAAAGGCTTAGTAAAGCCTTCGTATTCATGTTTTTATGGCTAATCAGAGACACATCAGCCCGCTGCTCTTCTTGACGCCACGGCTCCCCGGCTTCTTGATTGGCCAGCGGCTAAGCAGCCACGGGCTGGAGTTGCTCCAACTGGACCGGGGCCTCAGCAGACTGGGCGTTCACCAGCTGAATGACTCTGAACTCAGACAGGTCCATCACTCTCCATGACTTTATATACTGAGTGCCTTCCTCTTTAAGCCATTTTATAAATACTTGATGTTTTTCTCCTTTCAGGCTTGTTATCTAAGGGGCCTCAATGCTGATGTTCTTGGTGTTAACCAGTGTCGTGAATGGTTGTCCCAGTGGCTACAGGTGTCAAGCTCATTGAAAGGTATTATTATTATTTGGATTTGCAGTATAGATTCTTTTTTTTCTGTCACCTACCCTAAAGATTTTGATGAGAGCCAAAGAAAAATGACCAGAATTGTAATAAAAATAACTTTACCTGTTTCCTTAAGAGGATTTATGTGAAGAGAAATTTCCTGACAGAATATTGCACAGATTTCTCCCTAATAAAGTAGCTGAGACTTGATTGCTTCTACTGTGCTTACCTGTATAGTCAGCCCCAAAATGTCCATAATGAGTCAGAAAAACCATGGAATAAAATAAAACAAAATAATAGTTCAAAATGTAAGTAAATATGAGCCTAAACTAAAGTTCTGGCTTTATGCATGTGTATGTGGAGCACAATTTAGAGTTGATGTGCTTTGTGGATGCTGTGGATAGCTGAAGTGCAGCACATCTGTTGGATGTACACTGCTCAAAAACATTAAAAACACTTTGAAAGGACATCCGAAAAGAAATCGTGCTAGATATTGATGTGGACTGGGTAATATGTTAGGAATGAAAGAATGGCATACTGTGTGATGGACATGGAAGTATCAACCTACAGAGGGCTAAATTTAATGACACCCTGAAAGTTAAAGTGAAAAAGTTATTTAACAGGCTCGTCCTTTTTGCCAAAATTTAATCGATCCCGGTGCTGCTGATGGGTTAACGACCTTCTACAGCCTGTCCCCTGGAATCCACCTGTTCTTGAGACTGCACTGAAAGACACAGCAAAACTTCTGGAAATTGTACACATTAATGTGCTATCCTGTAGAAGTGGGACTACCTGTGCAGCCTCTATAGGGCCCAGGTATTGCCTCATGTTACCAATAGTGAGACTGACCCAAGCCATCGAGTGAAAAATCTGTCAGAAAAGATGAGAAGGGTAAAAATGTCACTTGCCCCCATGAGGTAAAATCATTCCTATTTTCATGGTTGTCTCATTGGTGCCCCTCCAGTGCACCAAAAAAGCTGAAAATGGTTATAAACACACTCTGCTACTTAACTGACCAGATCAACATCCCAGAAGTGTTCCTAAAAGGTGTTCCTTTAATTTTTTGATCAGTGTATAAGGCTTAGACTGTCCCACAAATCATCTCTGTTCCAGTTTTACTAAACTCCAGTGTATCTGTAGCCAAATGAGTGGAATGAGTCTGTACTGCTATTTGACATGATTCCAACAGATGGCACTCCACTTTTTGTTTCGGTAAACCAGGGGTGTCAAACTCCAGGCCTCAAGGGCCGGTGTCCTGCAGGTTTTAGATATCACCCTGGGTCAACACACCTGAATCAAATGATTCGTTCATTACCAGGCCACTGGAGAACTTCAAGACATGTTGAGGAGATAATTTAGCCATTTGAATCAGCTGTGTTGGATTAAGGACACATCTAAAACCTGCAGGACACCGGACACTGAGGCCTGGAGTTCAACACCTGCACTCTAAACAAATGAAACACCCTGCAGATAATGGCTGATGAAATATACTGCATGTTTATCTAACATATAAATCATCTTTATGAAGAGTAACCAAGCCTTTCTCCTTCTATGTACTGCAGTAGTATCAAAGTAGCTCCAGAAACGGTCTCACTCAAGAACATGTGTAGTGACAGAACAGAAAATTATTTAAGTTAATTCTTATTTGAATATGAAGTGTCTGTTTGTACTTGAATGTTAATACTCAGTTCATTCACTGATGCAGGACTTTACTCTAAAGTTAAACATTTAAAAAATACTTAATCTGAAAGGGCATTTAATTGGAACCAAAATTCAATATAATTCAGCATTACCTGTGCATGTTGCATTTATTGTTCAGTACATGACCCTAGATGATGAGCCGGTGAACTTTCTAGAGGAGGTGTTTGGTGCACAGCTTATGGCCCTAACAAAGCAGTGTGAACAGCCTGATAAGTGCACAATCTGCTGCTCTACAGATTTATGCCAAGTCAAGGAATAAGATTTTTTTTGACACTAACAGCATTTTTTGTTTCTCTCATAATTCAGAATCTGCTGACAATTACATTTGAGCAGGCTTTGCTTTTAATCCAAGTACAATTCAGAATGAGAGCAAGAGGGATTGCATTTGCCAAAATGCATCTGGAAACCATCAGGCTATTGTCTATCTTTTTAATCAGCTTTATCAAGATATTCTGCATTCTTAAGTAGCGGCCGGACACAAAAATCTTGGCTCTTTTAGGTTATAACGGGAGGCTTGAAAAACTGTTTAGAGGCTAAATCTGCTAACTAGCTAATGTAATAAATGCACATTGTCTCCACACATTAAACAATATAGGAACTACTTGTTCTATGTACAATAGTCAAGACAAAATATCCACTACCTTTTGTGACTTAAAGATCAGGCTTTGAGTTATATTTAAAGCATTTTGGGGGGTGCTTTAAAAGACCTTTTAAGTATTTCCTAAATGTTGCATGATTCTTTTATAGCTATTACATTAGCATGTATTTTTTACTTTCATTTTTGCAGACTCAGAGGTGTCACTGCTTTTGCACAGCATTGTGTTTCTCTCTGCAAACTACCCAAGTGGTCCCAGCCATCACTGACAGGAAGCCACATGCTATCTGCTGTTGTGATTATACTCTCTTACGTGCAATGAAAAGCAAAACTTTCCAAGAGGTTTTCAACAGCTCCTTTTTGGAAAGTAAACAACATTTTAAGGATGTTTTTGGCAAGAAACCATTTCTATTCAAAGGATTTACCACAAAAAAGAAGCCTTTGCAGTTAATAGCATTTAAAAACAAGATGAATCCATTGTCATCTATTAGACATTAGTGCTATACTGGTGATGTGGAAGTAATGTAATGATTATCTATTGCTATATGTGAACCTTGTTTGCATGTGTGAACTGATACATGTTATTACACTGTTTAAGTTCAGCAGTTCTTTTTGGTGATATGCTCAGACACATTCCATTTAAAAGAATTACATTAAGATGGGCATGTTTGTTTTTACATTTCACATCAAACATGTCCTGTGTTCTTTCATGCCAGTACCTCACTTTGTGTTTTTTTTTTATATACTTTGAATATTGTTTACCATGATCAAGGTTGTGGGTAACAGGACTTGTGGTGGGTAATGTGGAGATGAAGAGGCGTTATAACTTGGTTGACGTCAAACAGCAGTAGACAATATGAAAGTCCCTGAGAGTAACTATGTAAAGAAAAAGCCCACTGGTGGCCCAGCTGTAAAGTCATTGAAGCTTGCTTGTGTGATGAGATGCTGAACGTCTTGCACGTTCTCAAAGTTTTTGGTTTGTGGCACAGCACACATTTCTGACAAGATATCACTTTATTGTTTACCTTCTTATTTTTTTGAAAGGCTGGAATGACATTAACTTAAGTGCAAAATTTGTTGTAAGCCCTTTGCCTGCTTTCTGGTTACTCCTACGAAGAGGAAATTCCTGTTGTATCTGCTGGTGACTTGTGTAAGTGTAAAACTGAACATGTCATCGCTTCCTGTGCCTTTTGCAAGAGCACACAGAGTTTATCTGAAATAGAAGATGCAAAAATTATGTTGTGTTTTTTAAGATTTTTTTTTATTACTTGCTCTGCAAATGTTCAGTGTTGTGTTGTGCCAATATTATATACAATATCTTGGAAATGTGTCTGAAATAAAAATCTTAAAGGTGCATTTTTCTCCTGTATAACTTTATACAGAAAATTCAGATGAAATTAAAAAGGTCTTTAATGAAAAAATTAAAAACTGGAACCCAGTACGACGTATAAACACCAAAGCAGTTCAAAGCTTAGAACAGATCCAGGAACACCAAAATAAACTCACGTTTACAACAAAGCAAGCAAAGTTAAGAGAGAACATTCACTTATGCTAATATGACACTGTACATTAATCTCCATTTCCATTCCATGTACAGCATCAAAGCAGAGCCATTAACTATGAAAATATTATCTGTATGAAGAAAATTATATTCTGCGTTATATGTGGAAAGTATGATGAACATTTTAAAATATCCAAGTGAAGAACTTTGTGAGTAGCCCGAACAGTCAACTCCTCTTCTGGTGTCGATCACATAACTTCGTAGCCGTCCCGAATGCCTTTGATCAAACAGCAGGCAAACACAATACCGAGTAACTGGAAGGAAGAGAGAAAACGGTCATCATTTTTGTTTACAACTTTTTAAAAACTAAAAGTCTGTAGAGTCCAGAAGCAAGATGAGCAACAACACATTACCATAGTAACAAAGGAAACTAAAATGAGCTGATAGACTCTTGAGTTTAAGAGCAAATTTTGTTTAATGGTGTTACATACCTGCAGGATAGCAATGACAACCGCTGCTACTATCACCCATAAGATGTTATTCTTTAGAAATGTCTCCATAGCAGCACTACAACCCTAAAGAGAACAAACAGAAAAGTTAGAATTGATCTCCACTGTGTCTGAGAAAGGTTAACTCAGAGTACACTCTGTATGCTTGTGGGCTTTTTGCCGTTTCGTTTTTCTTTCCTCCTTCCACATTTGAGGTTCTACAAATCACATAGTGTGACAATGAGAGCAGCTAGCTCAACCATTTTCTCGTGCACGTAAAGCAGTAAATCTTTTTTTGTTTGTTTGTTTTAGTCACTAATCTCCTGGTGGAAAATTTGTTTCAAAGATTTAACTTTGGAGGTACTCTGTTTGCCAGTTGTATAGTCTGTGAGAAAACAGCACTAGGCTTCTTTGCTTTGTAGCCTCAAACACTTTCCTTAAGAGTTTATGACCTCAGACACTCATTTAATAGCACAAAGTCCATTTTGTAAATTATGCTCACTACTGGATTCACAAAGGATGATTAACTAGTGCGCACTCATTGCCTAACAACATATCAATCAGTCGTTAGCAGATGAGTTTGCAGTTCCAAATCCTTTAATCCTTTTCTGTGCTTGGCACAAAGCAAGACTGTTACGCAGCTGGAGTCCTGTTTCTAATATTTACATGCCATCCAGTTGCAGTTTGGTAACAATTATTTACTGTATGTCTCTTTAGCTTGCCAGATATATATATTTTTTTACCTATTTAAGCAACATGCTGATAACTTAGATGTTTTACTAAATAAACAGGACTTAAGAATTAAGAAAGTGAATTTCAGGTTAAATAAACTTAGAAAGAAATTGACCCCTGTTTACCTGCTGATACACTTTGTCAGAGTCAGTCATGGTTCCTATTCCACAGCCTTTAGTGACATTCTTGCAGCATGAGTCAGGCACAGAGTTTCCTTTGCTAGTGAAGTTTTTCCAGTCAGAAGAACCGTTCACACCGCAGCATTTCAGCTGGAAAATGCAAACAAGTCTATGAACAACAGCTATGAACTTGAGATGTAGAGTAAAATGATATGGAACACATTGTGCAAACAGCAACAATATCCTGTCACACGAAACTTACCAACAGGATGCAAAATGTTTTGACAGGGTGGTACCATACTAACCAAACAGTGAACAGGAACATTTACAGTGAACTTACGTTATGCTGAAGATTGTCCACGGTCTCTTTGAATTCTGGTGTACCCTTTTCGTACTTGGAGATCATTTCAGTGACGCTATCGTGGACGATAGTTGAGAGCTACACGGGAGGCACAACACACACAACATTGCAGCTCAAATTAAAACCACACCTTCTGCAGGGACTCACATAAAACAGATGTATTCAACACTTACCTTGTTTCTGAAGACGTATCCAACAATTGCTGCTGCAATCTCAACGATAACAATCAGTGAGAGAAGGACAGCAAACTGAGGGAGGAGAAAAGGAACGAATGAGGAATTGAATGATCTACCTGAGTGGTTGTCACACAAATAAACAGCAATTTTTACAATGAAATCTCGTGCAAAAAAGTTAACAAAAACAAAGTTACTGCATATGGTGCTGTGTGAATTACCGTGGTGACCATGCAGTGGTTTTCTTTGAAGGCTCCACAGCAACCAAAGAAGCTGATGAAGAAAATCACCACACCAACTCCGATCAGGATAATGGGAGCTGCCGAGGCAGTGGGATCAGTGATCTTGAGGGTTTTGTTAAGCGACACCTGAACCATGATTCCTACCACAATCAGTGCTAGGCCACATAGCTGCAAGAATAAGAAGTTAGGCTAGAGTGAATTCATGGGGAAAGGTTTATAATTTGTAATGTAATATTTTATTTGGCTATTTGACAAAAGTATGATAGCAAAGAAAAGCAACAATAATTTGATTCTTATTAGCAGCTAAACAATAAAACTGTACCAAATACACTTGTGTTTTTATACACCCAGGTACTTGACTTTGATAGGGATCAATCTAGAAAGTGTCGCACCTGTGTGCCAGTTATGGAGGGTGAATACCACTACTTTAATAGGTGTATGTTAACCTTCTCTGACAGTTGGCAGCAATGCCAAGGGGTAATGGTAAATGGACTGATTCTTATATAGAGCTTTTCTAGTCTCCTGGAGTACTCAAAGCGCTCTATACAACATGCCACAGTCACCCAATCACCCCCATTCAAACAAGCACTTTCTTTCTATACTTAGTGCTTCCTAGCTTCATTCATACACATTCATATTCAGATGGATGCATCGGAGAGCAACTTGGGGTTAATATCTTGCCCAAGGATACTTGACATTCAGACTGGAGGAGCCTGGGATCAAATCACTAACCTTCCGATCAGTAGGGGACCTGCTCTGCCTCCTACAGCCACCTCAAGGGGGGACAAATTTCCCAAGACAAGTTTTTTATCTTAATATAGCTACTACAAATTTTAAAGATTGAAAAAAAAAAATCTGATTATGGTATCATTAAATCAATTTGATTTTTATATTATTGTACTTTTTCATTTCATGTAAGCAAACAACATGAGAAAGGTCTAAAACAAAAGAGGAAGTTGCAACATTTTTCAGTCCCTGAATGCGGATGTAAAACGATCAGATGATACAATGACACTGTCACAGTGTCACTGTCTGGTTTGGGTGATAAGAGCAATTCATTCGATCTTTTACAAACACTAATGCCTGACCGCAATCAGCTGTGTCCTTGAGCAAACTGTATTCTTTTTACTTTTATTCCCTTTTAACTCAGTCCTGCTACTTTTCTGATAAACAATTGTTCAGTTGTGCACTTTTTCAAGAAAAATTTTTATATATATATATATATATATATATATATATATATATATATATATATATATATATATGTATAAATAAAAGAACAGGTGTTATTTATTTGCCATATCAAACATCATGTTTCGAATGACTAACAGTATAAAAATTGCTAAACTGTAAAATGTAGACCTATGTTAGATATTTTAAAGCTTTTGTATAAGGTGTGAGTAAGATTTAATTATTCATTAACCTGTTTTTATTGTTCTTGATACACATGGGCGAGGGCAAAAACAAATATATTGTGGCTGGAGATACCACTGGGAGTCCCTGAAGAACAACTTCAGCTCCCAACAGTATGCTCACTATTGTAGGGGTTTAATATTTGAAACATTTAAGGGAAAATAAATGTTTTCATACCAGTATGACAACCTGATACCTCTCCAGCCTCAGTGTCAGTCACATGTTTGCTATGCTATCCATATTAAGACCTGGCTGCTACTGTAGATGCTTCTGTGTTGGCTCCACCAATGTAAATATTTGAGCCTGAGTCAAACAAACAGCTAATGGTTGGTGTAGGACAAAATATAAAGGAGTGAACAGAGAAGCCAAGCAGAGCCCAGAAAGTCACAGAAATTCAGAAGAGAGTATACTTCATGTTTCCTGAGAAGGAAGCTGTGGCAAAATTTGGTGGCTCTCTTGCTCTCACAACTGAAGAGCTAATCAACAGGCAGATCAGACTGTGAGATTAACGTACAAGACAACTGTGCTGTTAAGACTTTTTGAACATGAACGTTATTTGGAGTTGTGGTTGCTCGTTTTCCTTTTGTTTTGCTGTGTTCATTTGTCTCTTTTAATTCTATTTTGTTGTACTTTTTCAACATGTTCAAAATAAAGATTCAATCAATCAATCAATCAATCAATCAAAAGAGTTCACAACACTCATCAGAATTGGTTATCATTGAAAAGATATAGAAGATTGTACTGAATAGATTTTCAATAGCTCTCTCCAGAAACTATTCGAATGTCTGTTATTCAGCCAGAGGCACTAGTTGTGTTGCCACTCTGATCTGAAAATCAAGAAAAACTTGCGCAAACTAGCAACACAATAGGGCTGAAACTCACAGGTCACTCACCATGAGGCTCCAGTTTACTTATTTACAGTGTCTACAGGTGTAACCAAAGTCCTTTTACAAGGAAGTATCACAACTCAGCAACCATAGTAAAAAGAATTCAGGTAGTAATTTTAAAATCTTACTCGAACTGAAAGGGAGAAGACAAATGTATGAACCAGACGCAGAAACTAGCCAATCAAATACACACAGTTTCACAGCATTAATTTTTCACGACTCACTGCGGTCACCACAGTCAGCATGATCGTTCCGCAAACAGATAAGGGAGTGGCTGTTTCTTTATTTTAAGAAACTGTATGCATTATTTTAAAAGTTGTTTTATTTGAAATCCAAAAACCTATATGTCTTTTATGCCTGAGCGAATGAAACTTCAATCTACAAAAAAAAAAAGAGAAAAAGTGGCAAAGGGCTAGAAAAACAGTCAGTCTATGGCTACGAACATCCTTTTTTACTAACACTCCCACAAGGCAAAGCGATGTCAAAATACATAATGGTGCAACCAGCTGAGGAAATTTCACAACATGTCAAATAGAGGTGGGAATCACCATACAACTCACGATATGACATTATCACAATACTTAACGCACAATACGATATTATTGCAATTTTTAAAAATATTTTGCGATCTGCAAATTCTGTACATAAAGGTAAACTTTATCAATATTCATTTTATCTAATATCAAAGTCTCACACTCAGTCTTTCTCTCATTTCAGTCAGTTTTATAAACTGAACGGTTTGTATTACAGTCTAGTCCAACTTAACTGAATGCAACCATCTGGTACAATTATAGCTATTCTGAACTATGCAATTTATGAAAACTATGCAGCCCATTCAGCAACTGAAGAATTTGAAAGTAAATTAAAACAAACTACAATTTTACATTAAATAAAAAAGTTTTAAACTTCATTAAAATAAAACATGTCTAAAATTAAAATAAATAAACTGTCATGTTTATTGCTGCCAAAAAAAAAGTTAAACACATTTGGACAGTGAAGGAATGTCAGGATTCTTGCTCAGAAAAAGGAGCTGATCAACATGCTCTGAAGTCAGAGCATGTTCCAGTCCACGAAAAAATTGTTTGTAACAAAATATCGATTTTTGCTGTCCCTGTATCGATACATTATTAGCAAACAAAATATCACGATACTACACAGTATCGATTTTTCCCCCCACCCCTAATGTCAAACCACTGCTCAACACTGCGAAATCCACTGAGTATTTCCTATATGGGGAGTTATCAGTGAGTGAACACTGACATGTTTCTTCATTTTTCTGTTATACTTTCTTCTTTAGCGTGCAGGGATCAATTTTAGTTATTATTAAGTAGTAAATTGTCAGTAACCAGTGTCAATACACATTTTGACCTTTTTTGAGAAAAAGATCAAAATGTGGAGATTATTTACAGTTGTTGTTTCCTGACAACTGCATTAAAAATCGCACTTCAGAATCGTTTCTAGTAACAAGGAAGGAAATGATGTCTCATATAGCACATAAACACAGCATGGTGATAAGTATGATGGTTCAGGATGGTTCAGAAAGCTGCATCTGGTCACATGGAAAAACCACACAAACCTGGAGGAGCTCACAAGATGCCAATTTGTTTCATTAACTCATCTACACAAGGCTTTTTGTTGAGGTTATAGCAGCAGTGACGGTTTATCTTGAAAGAACATATGTAGTGTGCACATTTTGACTTTTTTCTCGAAATGCAATTACGACTTTAATCTCAAAATTTTCACCTCATTCTCAAAATGATCAATAATATGTTTTCTTAATGTGGCCCTAATACACCTTTGTAGAGTTGTGATGTTTGAGTGGGTCATTGAGTAGACAATTTTCATATATGGAAAGGCACCATAGAGTCGAGAGGCATTTCTTACTACTGTCTAATTTATTTATTTACAACTATCAATTAAATCAATTAAAGTAATAGTCAATTATTATTGATCGGAATTCGTCAGCATAATGTTTATATATGCCTCCACTTACATCAGTGTGCTACACACATTAAATTATTATATACTGTTTATAAATACTGACCAGAAGAGTGAAATAAGGTGTCCCAATAAATAATGAAAATAATGACAGCACTTCTAAAAAAGTGGAAAAAATTAACAATACCAAAGTGTATCTATAACAGTTTATTGTTTATAACTGTTTATTGTTATTCTCCGCTCACTCATGACCAACAAAAAAGCTCTTAATAGGAGTTGAGAAAATTGCCACCTAAAACAAATAAACAGAAAAAGTTTTTATTTCTGTCTTAGACTGTAGACTTTATGTGCCCAAGACTAGGGCTGGGCCATATCATACCGTTCACGGTAATACCAGTATAATGTTGGGCAACAATAAGAAAATGAAATATCGCAATAGAATATGGGTAAAATATGCATGCGCAGTGCCTTTGTTTTCATGCAAACATGGCGGAAACAGCATGGCGGTGACAGAGAATGAGAAGAGCGAAAGCGGATCATTGAATGAAACGGATGAACCAGAATTGGTTTGTAAAAATGCTGCAACTTCAGTGGTGTGGAACTGGTTTAGCTTTCGTCTGTCAGATACACAACAAAGCACTATTTTTGCTAGAGCATGCTAGCGGGCCGTCGTTATTACCTTGTTTTTGGAAAATACGGCACACTTAAAATCAATCCTTTGATTTTTCTGAAAATCGACAGTGCCGCTTATAATCCCGTGTGCCTTATGTATGAATTCTGGTTGTGTTTACTGACCTTGAAACGATTTTATGTCGTACACTGCGCTTGAAAATCTGTCAAATGTTTTAGTACGACTTTGCTAAGCTACGAACCTGCACCGCTTGATGGATTGTCGGAGCATTACGACTATCGTAGGCAGGAGCCTCGCGGAGTGATACGTACTGTGCTTCAACATAATATTACTGTATTGTGTGTGTATAACCTCTTTTTAAGTTTTGTGGATATTATACATGGTTATGCTGAGGATATGTCGGCCAATTTCCACTGGAAATGCCTTTTGGTTAAACTGTCAGCAAGGAATTTGCATTTGCACTGTTAAATTTTTATATAACTTTAATGCACACAAAAAACAGCTGCTTGTTTAAGTGAAAATACATTGATGGTTTGTTTGTTTTTTTGCACTAATAAAGTTGTGGAGTTGTAAAGTACTTTGTCTAGTGTCAATTATATCGTCCGTTATATTGTTATAGCAAATTTTCAAATGTATATCGTGATAAATATTTTTGGTCACATCGCCCTGCTCTACCCAAGACTTGTCAAACTTAAAGGCATGCTAGTGTTCAAATGTGAAAAAAACATCTGAAATAAAGGCAATGACAACTTTGACTGTATTGTCGAGTTAAAGGCCATTGACTTCACAAAAACTGTGTATTATTTTCTTAAAACAATTTCATTTTCATTTTCTTTAGATTAAGTTAGGTTTTATGGTGACATCTTAAAACAATACTGCTCAGTTGACTCAAAATCCCAGGGTACACCTGGACTTAAGGAAATGCTGCTGTAAAGACTGAACTGTTTACCGAGTATAAGTATTAAATAATGGGACTTAAAGGGAAGTCCCGTCAAAACAGCTTTGTCATTTTTACTTCCTCTTGCCCTATCATAAATAACAGTTTGTTAATTTAGAGTTAACTGTGCAAACACCAGCTTACCGAAATTTATGGGGTGACTAAGCAGGAGGAAAAAATGATCTGGAGTCACATGGTACTGCAACACTTTGGAAATCTGGTCATAAGATTCACATTCCTGCCTCTCTTATACCCTCTCTCTTATCGTCACCATGAAGGTGATGTAAAACGAACTAATCTTGGAAAAAGTTCACTAATTATCCCATTAGATTTAAACACAAAACTGAAGAATGGGTAATGTGACTTTCTCTCTCTCTGTGTGTGTGTGTGTGTGTGTGTGTGTGTGTGTGTGTGTGTGTGTGTGTGTGTGTGTGTGTGTGTGTGTTCATCATCTGATTTTACAAATGATTCCGCCCTATATGCTCAACCTTTAAGCCAGAGTCACAGTGCTAGTAAAAGGAGAAATGTGACAAAAAGGTCCTGAAATGAAAATATTGTGTAGATCAAGATCAAGAAGATAAGCCGAAAACATAAACTTATACTAGACAACAGTGTTGCCTTCCTTCCTGCAGTTAGTTTTAGGTGGTTTCCATGTCCACTCTGCTGTGTTTTGTTTCTTTTTTTCATAGCCCAGTTTTACTATAAAAGAAATGTGATTGCTGCTACTTACCCAGAAGATGAAGTTGAAAAAGAAAACTAGATACTTGACACATTTCATTCCTCCTGTTACGCTCATGATGAATGACGAAGATCCGTTTTCTACATTAAAAAAAGAAAGCAAGTTTATTGCAAGTTTAATTCTTAACTGATTACATCAGCTGTAATACGAGCAGCTGAAGGGTGGAAGAGCTGACTCGTTTTCAGTAGGATACTAACTCTCATTGCTATGAAAACGCTTGGTGATTTATATTTTTAAAGTTAGATCAACGCGTCACACATTTCGCTGATTGATTTGTATTTAGATTTACTAATTAAAAGTTACGAAGGAGTCTCAAAAAATGTTAGGACTGTACTTTAATGTCATTATATATAGACACGATAAAATTAAGGAAACACGCAGATCTGGATAACACTTAATAATTGGAGTAAATTGAGAAGAGTCTGAGGAACACACAGCCCCACTTCTCTGACCGTTAATCACTGCTAGCAAGCAACAAAACAAGCTTTGTCAACGAGTCAAACTTTTTACACAAACAGCCAAGATCAAATTACCGACAGCTGTTAGTCAGAAAACTGAATTATTCTTAAATACACACAAATAAGTCTACAAATTAAGTTAAAAGAATTACGATAAACCACCCTTATCTACATTAGGCGACATTTTTCTTTTGTCTAAAAGAAAAGACAACGGAACCGCTAGATGCACAGTTTAGAAAGCGACCCAAAAAAAACACCGGACGGAAAACGGTTAGGAGAAAAAGAAAACTTTTTCAGTGCTATTTTAACACCTACCTTTCAGAAGAAGTTTTTAAAATCTTGCCACGAAAGGCGAAGACAAAGTTGAAGCTGTAGGGGACTCTGATGCGTTCCGCCGTTTATACTCCCTCCTCTTTCTTTCACGCTCTCTGCTACCTCCTGCTCCCTCCTTTTTACTGTCCTGCGCAACTCTACCCTTCAATGCTGCCTTCAGGGCCCCGTCGTTAAATGCAAACTCCTACTGCTGTGTAATATTCTAGCGTAGTCGGTTAATGTTAGGATATGTAAAGATATATCGGTTGATTAACTAGTTGGTGTTATTGGAGAATTGGAGTCAGGTTGAGGTGTGGCAAAACCAATATGGCAAAGCTGTAATTCTAGAACTTTCTACATACCAATCAGTTTGACTTTCATTTTCCCATTTTTAAATGAGCCCCATACATCCATCTATTTAGAAACTGACCTGACTTGTTTACATAGTCTGGAAGTTTGAATCCATAAAAATAACTCCATCAGTCACCTAGAGATCACTTTAATTAGTATAAATAGAGGTAACTCTAGGACCACAGCATCATATAATCCCAGTGTCACTTCATGTTAGCTGTTTGTCTGTGTGCGCATGTTTATTATGTATAGCTTATTTTTTGAGTAAAGCTAATACTTTCTCTTCATTCACTCATACAAATATTTGCAAGTTGTAAATACCAGCGTCATAAGCTGCTAATTAATATAAATTCGTTGTAAGGCATTAACAACCAATTTTGGGTTGTCAGGGAAAATGTATTTTCTCTTCTTGTTATTTGTAAATTTGGTTCACATTCTCTTAACATGCTGCTATTGTTCAAAATTTACACATACATCAATAAAGGGCTACTGATTTAAAATATCTACATTAATTGCACCAGTTTGTATTTCACAACAAACGAGTAGTATACTATGTGCACAAAGCCATGATTATCTCCATCCATTTGTTATTAAATTATCTCACTTCCATTAAAAAAAAGGGTGCAAATGTAAAGTGTGACACAAGTTATGTTTAATACACAAGTTACAACACAATGTGTGAAAGGTGAACTCCTCATATATTTCCCCATTTTACACACTAACGTTCTTATCCTGGTGATTAAGTGTCTTACTGACCAAAATTTACAAAGAATTCAAATGAGCTGTGATCACTCAAGTCACTGTCACTTCCTGTGACATATAAATTACAGTAAGGCTGTGCTTTTATAACATCAGAAAGTATTATTATCATTTATGATCATGTGGTAAAAGTCTGAATGATGTGAACAAATCCAGTACAGATAAAGATAAACCTCCAGCAACACTTTAGTTCATACAACAACTTTATTATTTAACCAACACATTTCAACTTATGGTATTCCTCAGGTCATCATAAAACAGTTCAAATGCTGAACACTTATATTTTTATGGTGCTCTATTTGCAAACAGTTATATGATTATTTTTCTCTTACTTTTAAATATGTTTTACAGTGTTTTCCAGAGGAAACTAAATCACTAATCCTAGGTGCTCTCCTTGTTACCTGCAAAGTAATAAATGTGTAGTTGGTTCATAAATGTATCACACACAAAAACTACCCGAGTAACCTACATTCCTGAATAGACCATAAAGTAGTAATAATACGTGTGACCTAGTTTAAAATAAAATAAAATAAGTGACACAAGTGACAGATGGTGTCACAGTTGGCTAATTTGATGTATGCACAGCAGCAGCTTTTAGTTTAACCTTCACTGAGTGTCTAACTGCGAAATATTAAACAGCACTTTGCTTCCTTCCACGAACACATTTCAAAGCTGCTACACTCTCTGCATGCTGCGGGAACATAGTGATAACATTGTGAAATGCAGCGTCATGTGGTTCCGCCATTTGACAATATTAAATGACACGTATGCCAGTAGGTCAGGGCAGCTGTTCAGTTTGTAACCGGAGCCTAGAGCTACACTCACTGTGTTTATGTAGCACTACTTTGAGCTGAATGCTTGCTTCAGCATATTTAAAACATTTTTAGGTGTTGTGTTTGCCATGTTTTCAATTTTGCTAATCACACTAGAGACATATCATAAAAATATATTTATGCATTTCGTAAGTGTATGTCCACATTATTTTTGTTGTCGGTAAGGCGGTATCTTTCAACATCCTTTGAACACTTCACCAATTAGTTGCTAAAATTACATGCTAAAAGTCCTTTGTGCTTTAATGCCAAGCTTTTGAAGTGGTGGTCATTTTCACTCCTCATAACAGGAAAGGCGTGGGTGATACTAAAGAAGTAATGATGGCTTAACCCAAACAGTTGCACCACCCTTCACATGACAGTCTACCTCCTGGTCTTCAAGGCGAGACCAGGATCTTAAAACTGGGTGAGCACAAAAATGAGTCATGAATTAATATGATCAATTACACTTGTCCTTTGCAGCTTGTGACATTTAAATATGTCAGTGTGTGGTCTTGAGGGCTTGAAAAAAAGAAGACAACTGGACATTTTTACGTTTCCCAAGACCTTTCAGCTCTCATGCAGTTGGCTTCTTGAGAGGTAAAATTCCTAAAGACGTCGAGTTACCTTATTCAAGCCCTCAAGACTACTATGATCTGGATGACTGAAAACTTACACAGACATTTCACTGTGTGAAGATAAGAACAACTTCATTTGTATTCAAGCTCTTGATAATGATTAAGTACTTACATGTCCACAAGAGGGCAACACTTGTTTGACATTACTGAACTTAAGTGGAAGTTCACAGAAGTTCAGTGGAAGTTGTCACTGTGCTGTTAGTGCTGAGTTTTTCTCAGCAGTTTTCCCCTTTAGCAGCCAAAACAAACAAACAAACAAAAATATCACCCTTGGTTACACGACCATAAAATGTAATAAAATGGCCTGATTTTTTTTCTTAACGCATATTATCAACAATTTAACAAATAAAATGAGCAGATGGAGTGGTTTTAGCGTACTCTATTCAGGATCGCAAAGAGGTCAGAACTTTAATATTGAAGCTTTAATTTTTTTATTTTTTCTTTCTGCCTGTCCCGTTTGGTTCTTTTGCCAACCAGAATTATTGTCTAAAGGCAAAGAAAGATGCCCAACGGATTTACTTTACCAAATGGACCATCCCGGCCTTGCTCTATTGGTCTATTTGATTCACCTTTGCTTTTATTGTTTATTTTATTTTATTTTCACTTGCTACACACGGGACAGACATGACTGGGGGAAAGAGAAGGGAGAAAGAAAGAGAGGCAGGGAAAGAAAAACAGCGGGGAGAGGAACGGTGATAAAGGCAAAAAAACAAAAACCAACAAAACAAACAGACAGAAAAAACATATATCAATCACCTGGATCACCTGTTGAGAAAGATAAAAGAGAAAACAAGCAAAAAAAAGAGAGAGCAATATAATAAACAACATCATCGCAACAGGCTGTATCAAGACTAGATTAGATTATATTAGATTAGATAAAACTTTATTAATCCCTCGGGTGGGAAATTCGGTTTCCAATAGCACAGAACTGACAGAAGTTGCAGAATGTGAGCAGAGTACTATATATAGGCAAGGCAAGGCAAGGCAAGTTTATTTGTATAGCACAATTCAACAACAAGGTGATTCAAAGTGCTTTACAGAGACATTATATACACATATATAAATACAGAGACATATATAAATAAAATATACAAAAGGGATAAATAGAATAAATAGGAATAAGAATAGAAGGGAATTGCACATTTCAAGTATTGAAGTCTATTGCACCGTTGGATATTAACAAAAAGTATTGCACAGTGAAGAGGCACTACAGCTTAGTTGTTCCCCCCTACTTTGTCCTCCTGTTTCCTCTCCCTCTCCCCTCCAGAGAGGAGTTAAACAGTCTGATGGCATGTGGGACAAAGGAGTTTTTAAGTCTGTTGGTTCTTGTCTTTGGGAGAAGCAACCTGCCACTGAACAGACTCCTCTGGTTGTCTATGGCCGTGTGCAGAGGATGCCCAGCATTGTCCATAATGTCCAGCAATTTTTTTAATGTCCTTTTCTCTGCCACTGTCACCAGAGTGTCCAGCTTCATGCTGACCACAGAGCCAGCCTTCCTGATCAGACTAATGTAATCTATTAGATAATTTAATGTATTCAATGTGATATTGAATTGTGGCGATTGCTTTATGTTTAATTCTTTGTCTGGACCTCTTTCATAAACTTTGAGATTCCTCTTTCTGGAGATCAGTCGGTCCTGTGCAATAATACAAAACAGACAAGACCACATAAAAGGCTAAACAGCAGTACATGTTCTTACAAATCATTAACTGACCACAGCAAGGATTATATTAATACTGAAACAATGAATGTGAATTCTCCCATAGACTTAAGAATATACTGGGTAGGAATAACACAATTCTATCTTTTAATCAAAGCCTTTACCCTGAGCTGTGCAGGGCATTGTGGAGTTCAGATTTTTGTGTATTTGCTCATCTGATTTCACATGCATATGAACTTGAATGATATCTTCAGTGAAGTAATTTAAGTATTGTGGGGGGGGGGGGGGGGGGGGGTTGGAACATAATACTTAAATGATTTATCTAAAAAATAAAACATCTTCTAACTATCAAAACAATTTTTCTTGTGGATTTAAGGAAGATTTTTTTATAACTTTATTTGAAATTGTAAAGTGAACTGTTAGTCATTCCAGTTCAGTTTGTACAGTAGACATACAGGGCAAATAGGAGTGGATTTCGGGAAAATAAAGAGACGTACTCTAAAAACGATGACGAACGATCCAGTGTAACGCGGTGATTGGCTGATCGGCCTGCGACTCAACCGAGTTCTCCGGAGACGGAAGGGGCGGGACAAGGCGTTAGAGGCGGGGTACAGTGGAATTATCATGGCGGGATGCATGAAAATCATAAACGGTTTTATTTCAGCAAACGCTAGATTCATGGTTCTTGCGGTGCTCCTTATGTGTTTACCTCAAATCTCACAACAGGATACGGGTAAGAAGCGGTCTTGTGAAGCAGAAACATACACCGCGAGTTACACGGGGGCATATTTCGAACTGGTTTTGCTCAGGCTAATTATTGTTAGCTTGTGTTCAGTCTTTGAGTCAGTGAGACCGCAGAAAGGTTATTGTATGGTGAACATTGGTGGCTATTTTCTAAGATTCCTACATCTTGATTATTCCCTGGCTCCGGTTGTGTGTTCGTATAAATAATAAATTAGACTAAACATTATTTATGCAGCTCTTTCAGATTTGTTAGGTTTAAATTTGTCGAACCGAAACCCTAGAAACCTGCATGAACTTGCCCGAAAAGAGGTTGCAGTTAACACTTGTATATTTTCCTTAACGGAAACAACTTGAATGCTTAGCCTATAATTTAAAGTAAATGCAAATTATTATTAACTCTGTCCCAAAACTGAAATATTTCCTGAGAAAAACTGAGTATTTTTTGCCGTGTGTCGTTTAAATAATGAGCATTGTTTCCATTATTACACTGCCATTTGCTATATTTTGTAACATAACTAGCGGATAATGCAACAGTGTGAAAACATATAGAACATCCCTACCAGCAAACAAAATCATTAATAATAATGATAAAATAAAAAGTCTCAACCACACATGGGTAATTGAGTACTTTTTTGAAAATTAAAGGGCAACTATGTTGGGTACCCTGACACCCGGTGGGCCATAGCACTGTGAAATATTAGAGACATTAAGTGTGAACTGATATAGTTGCAGGTTTTTGTCTTTTCTTGGGATTTACAGACACTACAATTTTTTTATAATGTTTGTATTATACTGTAAATGCTGTAAACAATGAGAGTTCAAATGTGTTCTGGTCAAAGGTTATTCTTGCACAAACAATATTGCTTATAAGGTACAATGGCAGTTGCAGTCTTACTATTTATTGGCATGCATCCCAGGTGAAGAACATGAAATAACTAATCTGCGGGATGGTGACGAGTATGTCATGTCAGGATCCAACCGGTTCTGTTACAGAAACACCGTATTGCCAACCTGGAGGCAGACATGGACAAGAATTCAAGTAGGTGAATCTGCCAGCCCACAACTGGTAAAATACTGAAATCCTTTCTTTCTTTCTTTCTTTAAAATCATCCCTCAGTTTGAGTATTTTAGTGGTCTAATGTAATCTACTCTAACATACTTCAAATTTTATTTACAGCTTGACAGTCAGCTAAAAAGAGCCTCTGGATTAAATTTGTGAGTGATATAATATTACCAATATCTGACAGGTCAAAGTGTGGAGTTCAAAGGTGTTTAAGGTGGACACTGTGGAAGGTGAGGAGGAGCTGCAGGAGCTTGATCGCTTCAGTTTTTGGGGCTGGTTCCAGAGCCTGCTGCGAGAGAAGCACAATGAGACTGTTATTAACGTCAGCCTGTTCAGCAAGAAGACGTGCTTCAAGGTTGATCCTATTGGCAATGCGCAATACACTGTCAAACCCATTCGCAGTAAGTGGGATGGGGGTATAGAATAAAACAAATTTGCTGGTTATTGGCAGTTAAAATATGGGTGTTTTACTGTTCTTCATTCCCTTGCAGAGTTTGATATATATCTATTCTTGTTATTCCTCGCTGGAGCATTGCTGTTTTTCTTTGCAGACTCACTAAGCAGGTAATTTTTTCTCATGGACTAAAGTTTCTTTTTCAGGTTTGTTGGGTTTATCATAGTAATTGATATATTTTTTCACCACCTGTATGAAGGAGTCAGGCTTTCTTCTATTCTGCTGGTATGAGCACTGGCATGATTGCCTCTCTCATAATCCTCTTTTTCATTCTGGCACGCTTTTTACCAAAGGTAAAGTTTTTAATTTTTATCCAAAATCCAAGTTTTTTAAAAATATTGAATATCTCTAATATGTTTGATATTTATACCATTTGTGTTTGTTCCTTCACACAGAAAAGCCCCTTTTATGTGTTGATAGTTGGAGGCTGGTCATTCTCTGTGTACGCAATCCAGCTTGTGTTCAGGAACCTCAGCATTATTCTTCGAGAGCACTGGCATGTGGCATTAGGTACAGACTCTTCATGGACAGGTTGTGACTAGCTGATAACTGAGGACCAAAGCAAATATCCTAATATTTAAAAAAAAAAAAATTGTGTTGTCAGTGTTAATCTAGTTAAAATGGCGTTAACGCCATAACTGCATTAACGCGGCAAATCTCTGTTAACGATTGCTGGACGGCGCCAACATGTTAAAAGGGGCGATCCGCGGTGACTCATTAACAGAGTCACCGCGGCAAATCTCGTTAACAGAGATTTGCCACGTATATACACACATACATATGTTTTTACAGCTTCTGATTATTCCGCTAATCAAAACTTAAAGTGATAGATAATTAATCAGCCATAACTTTCTACATGTCCGCTTAACCTTATAAAAATCAAGCATTATTTTTGAATTATTTAGGGTTTTAGACTGTTAAAAATATAACCTAAGCAACAAAGCAGCTCGTCGGTCATGGAGGAGTTTTCACTTGGGTCCATATGTTCTTTTGGTAGTGACGCACTTGTCATTGTTATCACCCCACTGGGCGGGTGGGGTAGGTGAATGTGAGAACAAGGCAACATACGAATGTAAACATGGATATGATAGCTGTATCTACCAAAAATCTCAGATAAGTTTGAATCTCAGTGACTTCAACCTCAAGGGCAAGGTCAGAGGTCAAGTTTTCTGAAAATCTTGTGAATGTTAATAATTTGAGCACAAGATGATGTAGGATTGGGAAATATTTGTATCTACTATGAGGCTGAGGGGTTGCACTGGCGGCTACCAGTATTTTGTCATTTTGCAGCTGCAAAATCAGTGACGGTTTGATTTTAAAGCAAACGATCACTATGTGATTGAAGTAGGGACTTTAAACTTTAATTCATGGAGTTTAAGAAAACTATTGTTTTAACTGTTTAGAAATTACAGCAATTTTTATTTGCATTTCTCCATTTTCAGAGGCTTAGAAAGAATTGGACAAACTAACAAAAATAAAAAATATATAACAATTTTGTATAATACTTGGATGTTCCATGAACCCATGGGGGCACCAAATGCTGTGTTTCTTCCCTTAAGATGTTCTGTTCGATCTTTACTGCAGCAGTCTCCAGTTGCTGCTTGTTTGTCAGGTTTTTTCTTCAGTAACTAAAAGCATGGTCTTTTAATTTGAAATCAGGTGACTGATGAATATCTAATTTCTTTGTGTTGAAAAACTTTTTCTGTGGGGCACTATCATTTTAACTGTGAAGATCTGTCTTACCAGTTTCTGAGCAAAAAGGAAAACCCTTTACATTCAGAAATCATCTTGCTACATCTATCAACAATCACAGCATCAATAAACACTAGTGACCCAGTTCCATTGGCAGCCTCTGCAAGTAATTTTAAATGTTTTGTGACACACTGACATCTGGCTTTCTTTTTCTGGACGGTAACCTGCGGTTTGCTCCTTGTTGTTAACCAGATTGAACCAGAGGAAATGGGTTTGACCTGGCCATGAAACTGTTTGCTTTCTCAATAATCCAATTACTTCATAGCATTTGAAAATGGGAAATTGTATAAAAATGGCTGTAATTGTAAAACTTTGTTCTAAAAGTAAAGCATATGGGCATTTGGTACATAACTTTGCAGTGATTTAACTATTTTTAATGCAGTGTAAAAACATCTCACTCTCTCTCTCTTTGTTTGTGTGCTTGTTTTTTTTTTTTGGCAGGTTATGTAGCAATTGTGGGATTCATCAGCTTTGCTGTGTGTTACCGTTATGGCCCTCTGGTTGATGAGAAGAGCATTAACATCCTGTCGTGGACCCTGCAGCTCTTTGGTCTGCTCCTGGTTTATTTAGGAATTCAGATTCAGCAAGTTGCCTTCGCTCTTATTGTAGCTGCTTTGTTTACCAAAAACCTGGGGTACCCAGTCTATCTGCTGGTTGCTGCATGGAGGTATGCATTTTAAAATGCTGACACAAGGTGGCGTAAGAGCACAGTGTACTGTGGATAATTGTTCCACAGGCAGTATAATCTGACTTCTGTGGTAAACACACACTTAGTTTCACAGAATAAATGAAGAAAAACACTTTTCTATTGCATGTTCTTAACACGGTAAATTATTTTATGTGAACTGCTGAACTTAAAAGTAGTGATACTGTGCTTGTTGTAGAATAAAGAACAATAGTCATATTAAGTTCATATAATATGGATTTATTTAAGCCATGAAAATACTCTTTTTGCAGAAAAATCAAGCAGTACATCTACTGGAAGCCACAGCCACGACGCCTGCTGACTGAGGAGGAGTATCAGAAGGAAGCTGAGGAAGAGACTCGGCGGGCTCTGGAGGAGCTGCGGAAATATTGTAACAGCCCAGAGTTCAGCCCGTGGAAGACAGTCTCTAGAATTCAGTCTCCAAAAAGGTGGGTTTATGCTCGTACATTTGTCATTTGCTAATTCAATTCAATTCAATTTTATTTATATAGCGCCAAATCACAACAAAAGTCGCCTCAAGGCGCTTCATAGATACAGAGAAAAACCCAACAATCATATGACCTATGAGCAAGCACTTTGGCGACAGTGGGAAGGAAAAACTCCCTTTTAACAGGAAGAAACCTCCGGCAGAACCAGGCTCAGGGAGGGGCGGCCATCTGCTGCAACCGGTTGGGGTGAGAGAAGGAAGACAGGATAAAAGACATGCTGTGGAAGAGAGACAGAGGTTAATAACAGATATGATTCAATGCCAATTTTGGCTTAACTTCCCCCTAATCCTAAAATAAAGAGAGGAGTGTTATATCTACTAATTGTTTTCTGATTCAGTTATGTTTCTTATAAAATAATTTATTTTAAGTTTTCATTTTTATTATTGCCTTGCAACTTTCTGAAATCATCTATACAAAACTAATGGGAGACAATATTGATCACCAATAGCTGACTGCTTTAGACACGGTTTATAATACAAACACCCCTTAATTACACACAGTAAATTGCTGTAACCATGTTTTTTTTAAGATCATTTCTAAAATCTGGAAAAAAAATATCTGCAATACAAAGACTGCAATAAATCAGCTAGTGTCACAAATATTAGGCTTCTTGTCTGGATAAATGACAACCATCAAAATTACTACTTTATGCCAGAAACATTACAAATATTGCTAAAATCATATAAGAACTTTCTATCTAGCTTATTTATCAGTAAGCCTTTTCTGCACTGCTTGTGCAATAATGTTTTAGACAACAAACCTGGGGGAAGAACATTTGAAAAACCCACTTTACAGACACCAAAGTAATGATTTGAATCAAACAGCATTTGCAGAAACTGCTTTAGTTCATGGTTTCTGCTGAGTGATTCATTTTCCCAGTATGCATATTCAAATGCACTTTATGAATGATATCTTTTGTTTTTCCTCACTTATCTAGAAGAAAAGCAAGCAAAACAGCATTTTCACTTTGAAACACCTATCTGTCAAATGATCTTCATTGGTTTTCCTGTCTAAAGGGGCGTCACTAAATCTATTAAATGACCTAAACTTCAGTAAGAATGTGCGACATTTCTCATATCTTAACATTACTTCCGATATATCGTGCCACAAAACTTTCTATGTAATCCAGTCATGACTGGCAAACACTCACACTACATTTGCAATTTTGAGTCAAGGGTTTAAATACAAGGTACATTGGTAGCCTGTCCTGTGTAAAATGTAAATAAATAAATGAATAAAGATCTGAATGCAGTCATTATAAACCATTATTGTATTTACAGAGCATGAAAAAATCAAGTATTTAAACATTTTGATGTCTGGGACATTTCAGTATTTCGTGAAATAAAATGCATGTCTCAAGAAAGTTGAGATGGGGCAAAAAAAGGCTGGAAAACTAAGTGGTACTTTAGGATTTGGCAACTAATTAGGTTAATTGGCAACAGGTCAGAAACAGGAGGTTGACATTAATAAGGGATAACTAGCGTGCGTGTGCGTGTGTGTGTGTGTGTGTGTGTGTGAGAGAGAGACATGTATAACAAAGACTAAGTATTGCAGCATGCTTTTGTTCAGTTTTGGTCCACGATGTCGTCATGCTTACCCACAGGTTTGCTGATTTTGTCGAAGGCTCCCCACACTTGATGCCTAACGAGGTGTCCGTCCATGCTCAGGAATACGGTTTTGGAGGATCTTTCTTTGAGGATGAACTCTTTGATACAGACGACGAAGATGACGACGATATTGTACCTGTGATGAAACCAGAGTGAGACGGCGCAGTGTTGGAAACAAAAACACTTATTACTGCCTTTCAGAAAGGTGATGGGAGACCAGCTCTCCAGGGCCGTCCAGACTGACTTTTAAATGGCTTCTTTGGAGACGGGATTAGCGGCATCCCTGAATTCCAGGATAAAGAGCCATTTTGTATCACCACAGGCAAAGTAAACAAAGTACTGTCAAAGAATGTGTAATACTTCTTTATTTCAGGGAATTAAGATTTCTGTTGGGAGGTTTAAAGACAGTGAAAGCTGAGACTTGCAGGTTTCTTTGTGCCCAGTTGTGGCCCAGATAAGTTTTCAGTTTTCTAAACATATTTTGTTTACAGCCTTTGGCTCTAATTGGATTTTCTGCTGTGGAATGTAATGAGATTATGCTTGTAGATCACTATTACCTGTTATTACTCTAGTTTCCTGCTTGGGAAGAGAAAGAGATGTCATTTTTTAAATTTGACTTATTTCATTTATTTTAAACAAAAACCATCAGTAGAAGTGTCCCCAAGTAATTTGAATAAAGATATATATATATATATATAAGTTTTGTAAATGTCAGCATGGTTTTATCATATGCCTTTGATGCAAAGAAAAGAAGTTATTTTTCTTGTTTAGTGCCGGTTGACACAATTGTCATTTCAAGCACCTTTATTTTAAGTAAAGACTCTGTAGTATCAGAGAGACAAGTTCAAGGATGCAATGAACTCTTATTAGCAGCATCTGGCATCAGTGGGAGGAAGATTTCGAGGGGCCAAGTTCGGGCTGGATGAAAATGAGTAATGCAATAACAATACTTATTTATCATATAAAACATTTTGTTGTGTTGCGCTTGAACAATCCTTCCATCACACCAACACATGACGTGTCATCATTAATGACATATTACCATATGTAGGTAAAGCCCCCGGTCAAACAGGCCTCTAGAAGGGAAAATTGTGTATTCCCTAATGCCAGATACCTGTGAATGTAAAATTTGAATTTTAGTCATCTAGCAGTGACTAGATGTTACAAGGATTTGGGGTCACTCGCAGGGGAATAAAGCGGCCTTTTTTAAAAAAAAAAAAAAAAGCAGGCATAATGTAAGCATTCGGTTATATGGTGTGAGTGTGGATTATAATTCTTGATTATTTAGGTTGTGCTACTGTCTTTCTTGGTTTACTTCTATTCACTTTTGTTTAGTAGGTGGCCTTTCTACCAGCTCTATCCCCGTCCTGGTACAGAGCCAGTTCTACCTTGATGCCTTTTAGGAAGCAACCCACATTTCGGTTTGAATTTGGTCACAGCAGTTTTGTGGTGCTGTGTTGGTGCCAGGTTTGTTTGGTGGTCTGGTCAAAATGCCATGACTTCGGTGAATGAAATTAGCATGGGAATCTTTTAAGAGGACCTGCTTGTTTTAATAAAATACTTCTTTTCCACCAATTTGATGTCGGAGCCCAATTCTGTCCTGCTTCTTTTTGACAACCAGGTCACATTTCAACAGGTTTAACAACTGATTTACTAAAGATCGGATCATTTTTTTTGAAAATAAAATCAGGTGGTGGATTGCACCTGGCAGGGCTTTTCTGTGTAGAGTTTGCATGTTGTCCCCGCACTCCAGCTTCCTCCCACAGTCCAAAGACATGTAGTGGTGTTGGGTTAACACTAGTTAACCTGCCTGCTGTTAGCCCCGCAGCAGGCTGGTGACCTGCCCAGGTTGTAGCATATTTTGCTCTGTGGATAGCTGGAATGGGCTCCAGCCCCTCAGTCACCCTGAATTGGATAAGTAGATTCTATCTGTAAATCATTGATGCTTCTTTTGGTAACTCCTGTCATAGCAGCAAACCCACTTTGCAGACAACAATGGAGTGATTTGAATCAAACAGCATTTGCAGAAACTGTTTTTGTTGTTTCTGTCGAGTGATTCATTTGTCCAGTATGCAGATTCAAATGTACTTTAGACACGATATCTTCTGTTGTTCCTCACTTATCTAGAAACAAAACAAGCAAAACAGTATTTTCAGTTTGAAACACGCATCTTTCAAATGATTTTCGCTGGTGTTCGCATTTAAAGGGGCATCTTTAAATCTGTTAAAATATGACCTTAACTTCAAAGAAACCACCACTCAGCTGTAAAGTAAGAATGTGCGACATTTCTCATATCTTCGCATTACTTCCGACATATCGTGCCACACAACCTTCTATGTAATCCAGTCATGACTGGCAAACACTCGCATTACATATGCAATGTTGAGTCAAGCGTTTAAATATACGGTACGTATCTTCAAGGTTTTACTAAGTTCACAATAAACTGAAAGTGGAAACAGAACAGGGAAAAACTGCAGTGGACCTAACTTGCTGTTAAAGCCACACAGTGTTATCTTCAATCAGGCAGCTTTAAGTATACGTTAGAGCTAAAACATTGTATTCATTCTTTCTCTCCCACTCTCTAGTTTCAGTGAGCCATTTCTGATGTATTGGGGACATTTTGACATTTAAACCCGACTGCCCTGTGCATTCCATCTCTGGCTTCTTTACATTATACGTCTGCCCTCACAACATTTGGAGACAGGGAACAACCCAAATACCACTTTTGCAAATGATTACACTCGATTACACAACTTGTTTGAAACAGCTGGCGTTATTTGCATGTGTTTCCCAGGCACTGTTTGGCAGTGTAATCACATTCACACGTCGCTCTTTTTTCTTTTTTAACTTCCCCAAAGAACGTCACAAACAGGGAAACCTCGCTGCAATGCAAACGCGACCACGGTGCATGTGGAAGGGGGAGAATCCCTTGGATATACGAGTATATTGCAATCTCTGTGATGGCCCCCACATGGCTGCTTCATGTAAAGTGTCTGGATTTCCCCGGAGCTTGTACACTGACCTACAATTGATCATTTATAATAGAGATTTTGGCAGGATTTGATTCCTGCACACCTCTGTACAATGGGATTTTGCACTTTTCCCACTAGATTCTGTGAAATAAAGATAACCCTGCTGTTGAATCAAACATTACATGATTATGTTTATCATGGCAAAATGTTTATTATTATTATGGGCATGTAAATGCATGCTGCATGTTAATCCTTCATAGTAAATTAAGAAAAAGAAAACTTTCAAGTGCCATGAATCAAAAATATTCATTTACACTCATGACAACAACCAACATCTGTAGAAAAGCTACACGTGAAAGCAGTGCAGTTATAAATATGCTCTTTCTCCAAGACAAGAGCAAACATGTCTGGCCTTTACATCGGGAATGTCATCGTTTACTTTGATTAAACAGCAGCAGTGCATTTACTTTCACCAGGCTGCAAGCAACTTTCATGTAATACTCCAAACAATGTGTACATGTTCAGACCATTTAAACAGATTTTCTTCTTTTGCAGCCTCTAAAATTGAAACAGTCCAGTGTTGAAGTTTAAAATCCAGTGTTCTGTCAGTACTTGTTGATCCCAAATATCCGTACTCCATGAAACTGAGGCAGCTTTGGGAGGAGGACGCTAAGGAGCGAGCACGTGTTGATGAGGAAATGCGTAGGATCGTATTTTGTGTAGAAACTTGCAAGAATATATCTGTAAAGAAAGAGAGTGAGAGAAAGAAAGCATCAGCATCAACATGAATTCTTCAGGATTATAACACACACACAAATACATGATAAAACAAAAGTACATGACACACAGAAAGTTCAGGCTGAGAATATTTGGCCTTAGCTTTTCAGTTTTTGGCCAACCTCAATCCCAGAAACTCATATTCATCACAACAATTTTAAACAAAATTACAAATCTAAAAACAAAAAGAAAAAAATTCTAACAAACTTCTGGAACCAAAGCCAAAAGAATTATCATTGGATTCAACCTATAAAAGGGGATCATACAAGTTTAACCTCTACTATAAAAATCATATAATATATACCGGTATATATATTTAATATATATGTTTTAAAAAAAACTGCATTTATTATAAATGACCTCTCATGCCCCATCGTCCATGCCTTCACAGCCCACACTTTGGGAATCACCGGCCTACGTCTATCACCTCAGACCTTTTCCTCTTAGTTTCACTGAACCTCAGTAGCGGTGGTTAGCATGAATGAATACATGCAAATTGCTTTTCCCGAGCGTCCCTAACTATGGTTTTGAAATCCAAAAGGAAAAAAAACAAAACAAAACAAAAAAAACAGTCACAGAATAAAACAGGGGAGTTAACAGTGAGTTGACAGATTTGTTTGCTTTCACTACCATCCCTGCTGGCTTACTAATTTGCTCAGCTGCAGTCAAAATTATATTGAAACTGGTGTACTTTTTTACTTTTACTCTTTGGAGAACTATTAAACTGCCAAATCTCTTATTTATTATAAAAGCAGACTACTTTTTAATTTAATTACTTTACACAAACACATGTAGGACTCATGTTGGCTACAGAACATAGCAAAGTTTAACTTTCTATCCACTGATAAGGGCAACGGGTAATTCTTGGGGTAGCCAGTCGCTATTTGGGCTGATATTTCTGTTTCTGTCGGCTGATCACTGTTAACAAATCCTTTAAAAAGCGGTTAAAAGCCCAAATTGTTGTCAAATAACATACAGCAGTTATGCAACCTTTACATGTTAAATTACTCATCCTAATGAAAGTGAAACTGTAAGCTATCTGTGACGTTCTGTTGTGAACAGTGTATGTACTTACAGAACAATTGGTGAGATGGTAAGAAATTTGCGTGAAGATGTGAACTGGACGCCGTAATCCATCTGTTCCCAGTGTGTGAGCAGACGGGCTTTGCCTTGGTCTGGTGTTTCAAAGGGAGTGCCCTTCACTGTGTGCAGAAACAGGTACATCACCTGCAGAGGAGACATAACAACAGTCATCTACAAACATTATCAGGGGGAAGAAGAAGTAATACTCCATGCAAGTTCAAGTGCAACGACGAATCAAGGAGACATTTCAGTCACTGCCCGGAGAGCTGATGTTTTCATTAACCCTGGAAGTGACCCAACAAATTTTCCCAGCTCTGACATGTAAGAGCAGTATTGTGGAGAGCAAAATTACCTCCCCCAGGTGCAAACCACACTGAAGGTATAAACCGTGGGAAAAGAAAAACAACATACATTTTGTCTGATGTGCACTGCAAAACTGGTGGTTTTTTTGGTTTTGTTTTTTAAAGAACAGCGCTTCCCTGAGATATTAAAACAACAACTAATACACTTTCAACAACAGCAGCAATTCAGCTGGTTTTTAGATTTTCAATCATACTGATGTAAAGCCAAAATGATTCTGAAACAATTGCCAATGTTCGCTAATTTTTAGTCACTGGAACTGAAAATGATGCTGTACATTGGTTGGCTCCAGTTTTAAATGATATGTTACCAGCTTGCCTCTTAGACCAAATTATTATTCTTAAACTATTCATCTAAAGTTGATGAAGTTGGGCTCTTATACAGATTTCAAATGTGACATTGAAATTTGACCCTTCAACTTCCACTCTGACCTTAGATTTGACCTTTCTAGTAGCAGGAAATCTAATGCCACACAGTAAAGTTACATGTTTTCTTAAAGCATATTAAAATATTAGATATAAAATATCTCACAAGTAATTTTTTTAGTTTTCTTTCACAATATGCTGTATAAAGTACTGTAAATAATGGAAATTGTACCAGCGAAATGCATGTAAACTTAGTACTAAGTAAATACTTTCTTTTATTGATCCCCTTCACTCTTAACCCTGTAATGCAGAGTGCATCACATTTGAATTCTTTCGTATCTCTTTATCCATCACACATCATCAGTGTGATGGATAATCCTACAGGGATCGGAAAATGCCAGGTGTAGTAAAAAAATATCCAAATTAAAACTCATAATGCACATTTTTATTCAGCTTTGTTTTAAATTCTCAGAAGAATCAATAAAGACTCCAGTTTCAAAACGATTGAATATTCTGGCAAGTACTTAATGGTTCGGGCTTTACAGCGATAAATAATTTGGTTTTGTTGCGGAAACATCCACAAACTATGTATAAAAATTGCAACAATTCCTAAACAGTTAATGCAGTTTTCTGGAACCCCAGAAAGTCTGCACTTCAATCACTGTTTGAGTTCAAATCCACTGTGATGGTGTACAGAGAAAACTACAAAAACTGAGTCTTAACTCAACAAATTATGGACATAACTGTATTAATATATAAAACTATAAACAGATGAGAAGACATAAGCTTACAATTTATAAGTAAAACTCATCTAAGCAGCAAATTGGTGAAAATTTAAAAAAAAATAACAACTGTACATGATTTGAATTTAGCATATCAAAATCAAAAAAATTTTTATCTCTGAAGCAGACGACTTCTGATAAACTGTTTAGCACTGTTATGAACAACCAAGATCATGGTACTTCACAAAGTTGTACTTTTCTCATTAACTCTGGACACCAGCACGCTTTACTGATATTGGGGGAGGGAGGTGTTAAGGAAAGTAGTGCTGTGTGCTGATCTGCAGATTAAATGCAAATGAAAGCGTGACCACAATTTCAGTTTCTTTTCACCTGAAAACAGATAAACCGATATTTTACGACACATACGCACCCTACAGTAAAACAGACAATGCCACCTTTCAGCATGTAAAATGGAATAACATCCCAGGATCACGCAATATTGTTAGGCGGGGGTGCCACACAAAAACATGTCAGCACAAGTCATGATAAAACTGAAGAAAAGCTGATTAAATATGCAAGTGTCCACTGTCTTTGACGTCATATACCAAAAGGTTTTACTGTCATCTATTTGTCAGTTTAGTGTAATAGCATTGTTTAATAATTTGATGTTTTTATGATCTCACAAAATATAGAAGCTAAATTATGAATTAATCAGATTAGATTCTGATATTATCTGTATCTATACCTGTCACCTGCTAGACTACAAATACTAGCAACTGCCAGTGATAACGCTCAGACTCCTAGTACACAACTATTGTATCAATTTAAAAATCCTATGTCGACTTGTCCCACAGTTATCAGTCGTGTCCAAATTCATGGGCTGCATTTGTAGGCCGATTACATCACAGCGACGCGACGAAGGCTGTCCAAAGTCGTACACTCCTCCGAATGCAACTGACAAATGCGTCCTCCTTTTCCCTGAATTTAAAGGATGGGTCAGGTGTATCCTTCGTGGCCCATCATATCCCAGAATTCATAGCGCGGCCCAGCCAATTCCAGTTATAAAATGGTAAATGGTAAATGGCCTGTATTTATATAGCGCTTTACTAGTCCCTAAGGACCCCAAAGCGCTTTACATATCCAGTCATCCACCCATTCACACACACATTCACACACTGGTGATGGCAAGCTACATTGTAACCACAGCCACCCTGGGGCGCACTGACAGAGGCGAGGCTGCCGGACACTGGCGCCACCGGGCCCTCTGACCACCACCAGTAGGCAACAGGTGAAGTGTCTTGCCCAAGGACACAACGACCGAGACTGACCGAGCCGGGGCTCGAACCGGCAACCTTCCGATTACAAGGCGAACTCCTAACTCTTGAGCCACGATCACCATAAAAAAATGGCGGCCACTAAGTTTTTAATATTACTCTTATTACTCTGGGTCACAAAATAAATGTTTAACATATTTTCAGGCGAGAATGTGGGTCTGTAAACTTCAAATATCTGCTCAGTTTATCAAGACATCGCATATTTGCAAAAGTGCTCTGACGTTTTCGGAGACGTCTGTTATCCACCAGCTCGATAGCTAGCCGGGAGCTCGAGGGTCACTAGAGCCGCCGAGAGCAGCAAACTCCCGGCAGATCATTTTTCAGATTATCGCGGTCTTTCGCTACTCAGGTTAAACGTAATATATAAGTCACTTAGATAACCTAAAAATGTTCTTGTTTGGCTTTTTTCAGTGTTTTATTTGTTCGTGAGTAAATCGGTTTGGCTGAGATTAAAGTTATTAGGTTACATAAAATAAAACTTTATTAATCCCCCGGGTGGGTTCCTCCTTGGTTTTCACACAGCTGACTAAACGTCAAACAGAAAACTTATTAAACAGAAGTATGAGACAGTCGAGAATTTACACCAGTGTCCTGTTATATTTTAGATAGCAAGGAGCAGACGGCTGAGTTTATTAAACTCCACCGAGACAGCGGCGACACAAATCTGAAGGCTAGACCGTCCAATTTCACAGCCGTTTACTTCCGGCCTACCCAACCTTCTGACGACCTCGCCCACGTAGACCGCGAAGGGCGAGTCCTCAGGAGGATGCAGCCCATGAATTTGGACACGACCATCATGTTCAGAAGACTCTCAGAAAACTTGACCTCTGACCTGTAGGTTGAGGTCCCTGAGATCTGAACTTGTCAGAGATTTTTAGTAGCTACACCATCAATTTGAAGCTCTCGTGTCCACGCTGCCTGCCCATCCGGAAGCCCATCAACCTTTTACGGCTGAAAGGTAAAAACTGAAACTAAGTGTGGAAAAAGATTTTAGTTAACTGAAATAAAAACTGAAACTAGGCTCATGAAAAAAAGAAAAATGAACTGATGAACTGCATGAAAATGTTCATTTCTACACAGCACAGCTGTTTAGGCTTTACTGACCAGATTGTGGATGACGTTAGTTAGTGTCCAGACCAGCGGGACAGTGAAGAAAGGGATGCTGAGCAGGACGATGTGTAAGACGACAGTGAGCAACAGATAGGTAAGCCATATCCCTCTGCTGTTCATCACCCGTGTGTTGGGGTTTACCTCGCTGTGAGCGACGCCCACATTCATCTAGAAAAGGAAAGAAAATGTAAATGGAAAAAAACCAAACAAAAACCCACATGCTTCAGAAGCACTCAAATGTAAACATTTGACCCCACAGAGTTCCAGCTTCGAGACGTAAGCAAGCAGAAACTTGGACAATTTAAACAGTAGTAATTTTATAACAGTGGCTAATTTCAGTTGCTTTTTGTTTTGTTGCTGTATTGCGAATCATCTTTTTACGTTGCGTTTTATTATTTTATTTAAATGTTCATTCATTTATCTCCTTTATTATATTTTACAGAACTTTTTTCTCTTAGGTCATTTTTATATTTTTGAGCTCATCATATTGTATTTATTTTTTTCAGCTAGTCTACTTTATTTATGCTATTTTATTATAGATTTTGTTTAATGGTTTGGCTTGTGTAACACAGGAATTTCCAGATATTTGGGATACCTAATGTAAATCTTATCTTCACATCAACATGCCTATTAGCAACAAAGGTATCTGTTTATGCAACAAAAGCTTCAAAAAGCTTTACATTACAGCAGTGACTACAACCTTTGCACGCAAGCTCAGTACATTGTTTGTTCCTGAGTTTTGCTTGCTGTACCTTTCATATAGACAACAATAACGTCAAGATCTTGATCTGCTCTGCAGCTAAAAGGAAGTTAAATCAGTGAATAATACTTTTAATTTATTCTGGGCCATTCCATGAAAAAAAAACCAACAACAATCCCATGTGACCTGTCAGAATCAGCTGGTTTTTTTTCTTCATTTTGTACAATCACTTTAGTACATTTCGTGCAAAATGTTACTTTCATACTATCAACATTTTCCAAGTTACAGCAGCATGAAGTATGCTAAGTAGGGAGAGAGATGAAATCCTTATTTTAATTCAAATTATTTTTGTATATTTTATAACTTCTTCAATATAAGAGATAAAATTACACACCAATTAAAAAGTACAAAATGTTTACCCTCCCACTATGTCCTCTATGACCTCCAAGGGTCTGTGACTGTTTTAAATGCTTTCATAATATGCTTAGATTATTTTAGAAAGATATTTTGCTGATTTTGAGGAGGTAAGGAGTGGGTCCATATTTTTTCATGGAAATGTTTTCTGTCATGTTAGCTACTCATTTCATTCATATAAAAAGAAGCAGGGCTATCAAACTAATTTTAGTTCATCAGTGCAGGACTGTGCAAACTGTATGTGACGTAATCTTGCAAATATAGCGCTTATAATGTGGGAAAATCCCCCACACAATTAACTGAATCTAATAATATTAAGCCCAGTCAACTTCATACAGGTAACAAGTAGGGCTGTTTGATATAACGATATATATCGGATGATGATATACAAACGTCTATGTTTCATTTTACGCTATCGTTTGTTTCGTGGTATTGCAAAATAAACTGTTTACGGCAATATTTTTTCACCGTTTTGATGGTCCCTGTAGTGGCTATATTAATTTCTTAAAGTTCTCCCTTTCTCTTATATTTAATATAACCACACTACAGACGGACAAGCGCCTGTTTTTATGCCTTGTGGTTAGCAACAACGACGGTAACACCATCTCGTGTCCGCTTGTTTATGTTCCACATAAACCTTTCACAATAAAGCTCAAGATCCTGTTGAGACTTTTCAAAATAAATTGAATCACGTGAAAGAGCAGATTATTTACGGATGAGAAGTAAAAAAGAGCCGACAGGTGCTAAAAAATAAACCTTAGACTCAAACGTTAGAACAGGCTTTTCCCCGCAGCACGCTGTGTAATAAATACTCACAAAGAAAACGGCGGCCGTTACAACTTATGTCTAAAAATATATCGTTTCATGCATCTGTTAAAACACTCGACTCCAGGTACATGACGCGCAGCTGGAAACACTTCACGCAAGTCGAGCTGCCCGAGATTCACAGAATTTACAGAAAATGTTACATTTTTGTGATTTATATCGTTATCGGACGATAGAATTCTTATATCGGGATATGAGATTTTGGTCATATTGCACAGCCCTAACTGTGGTCACATACAGGTAACAAGTATAAACTTTTCAATTAGAAGTTACTTATGGCATCGAAGAACAAGAACAGCCTAATAATGTGTAAAGAAGCTTATCTGCTTATCTTATTAACACTTTTTTTCTCCCTGCCTTTGAAGAGATGCTCTGTGAAATTATTTTGTTTTAGTGGACACTCATTAATTATTTCCTTTTACTGGAAGTAAGCTAGCTCACTTACAGTAGCACTGGTAAAAAAAAGTTTTTCGGTCATCTCAGAGAAGCCAATATCTCAACAATGACTCAAATCCACAAGCTTCAGGTTATCGGTTATCTGTTGAAACCTCTGAAATCAGTCTTTTTCAGGTTGTATTATATCTAGAACTGGCTATAACCCACCAAAGTGTAGAAATCCCCCCTGTGGGAGGCATTTAATTGGGGGAAGTCCCTCTTTCTTGAAGTCTAAATTTCAAGCAGTGGTTATGGCCCCTATACAGCCCAATCTGATCTGAAACAAGATAGACCACTACAAACAAATTACACATTCATCATCATCCAAATGTTCCTCTTTGTTTAAGCTGTAAAAAGTCCTGAAAATGCTCACATTATATGAACTATTCACATACAAAAACCCTTCACTTGGTTTCACTTTATTCATGTACCATTCACTTTATTAGGCACACCGTTCGAATACTGGTTGGACCCCTTTCACCTTCAGAACTGCCTTAATTCTTTGTGGCTTAATTTCAGCATGGTGCTAGAAAATATTCCTCAAAGACCTGAGTTCATACCGACGTGATGCTTCCTGCAGTTGCTGCAGATTTGTCAGGTGCATATCCATGATGTTAATCTCCATTTTTACCACATCCCAAAGCTGGTGTTTGCATTGAGATCTGGTGACTCTGGAGGCCATTTGAACTTTGTCGTGTTCAAAAAAAACCAAAAAAAAACAGTTGGAGATTCTTTTCAGCTTTTCTGGAAGCAGCTATCAGAGGAGGGGTACATTCTCTTTTGCTTATGTCATTTAAATGATGCTCTGTTACAGCGACCCTGAGAGGTCGAATGCAACACAACATAATAAAAGATCAGCAAATAGAGAAATTCTACGCAAGCACAGAAAAAGCACTGGAATTCAATCTCGCAATTGTTCTGTCATTTTGTCTTCCCCAAAACACTTGTGTTTTACAAGTTGGATTTTTTTTGGTTTCAATTTCTGTTGTGCTTTATTCAACCTTTGTGTTTTTGTGTGCTTTTGCAGCATTTTGCTATTCACTGGTGTTTTTTAGGTTGCAGTGCATCTGACCTGTCAGAGCCACCATATCAGTTGGCACAAATTAACCGAAATGTGGCATGAAAACACCCCCACACCAAAACACCAGCAACACCTCTCTGTGTTTAATTATTCGTTATTATTAATCCCCTGCTCTCTTCCACAGCGTGTCTTTGTCTGTTTTCCTGCGTGTTGTGGATTCAGAGGTGCTTTTCTGGATGTAGTAACTTGTTTTTTAAGTTATTGTTGCCTTCCTAACAGTTCAAACTGTTCTCCACTGACCTGTAGTATCAGCCAACCTGGCTGATGTCTGGCTCAAATTCAAGTTCAGATGTGACAAATTATTAATAACCTGCTATACAATGTTTTCTGGTAGGAAAAAAACAAACCCCCAAAACTTTCCATCTTCTACAAAGCCAGCTAAATGGCTCGTTAACATGCTTCTAGCATATTCAGACTTTCAAACCTGAGCAATGTTTGAACATGAATCTCTCAAAAATTTTAAAGATAGAAGTAAAAAATGTTCACTAGCCTCTTTTACCATCAAACTGAATGTAATTACTGATTGTAATTTTTTGTACAAGAATAAGTGCTGCAAGAATTCTAATAAAACTGCTCAATCCACAATGACAGTTGAATGAAAGTAGCATTGTCTTCATTTCTGTGACCTTTTTTATGCTAAAAAGTTTTATTTTGCATTATTGTGAAATTCAACTGCATACCATTCAGAGGTTCTCACTAGTTAATTTTTGCAAAGTGATTTTTGATTCATGTAGGACTTTGCAGGACTACTTGATATTTAAATGTATTTTATCAAATCGGAGATCTTAATTCAAGGTAACAGAGGCGAGTGAGCATTTCAAACCTTTGTCTTATTTTTTATATATCCATGTTCAAACACTGCCTTAGATCTCAATCTCAAATCGGAGCTGATTTAACAAAGAAATATTACAAAAAAAGTGACGATTTGAGATGGAATAACCCTACTTTGACATTTCAGTCAAGTGTATCAATTTGCCTTTTGTTTATAATCTCGTTAACTTCCAGTTAGTTTCCAGAGTGGGCTTTCTTGTGCAACTTTCGCGTTAATCTTTTTTTTTTTTTTTTTTTTTTTTTAAAAACATGCTCTGCAGGGGCATTTAAAATTTAAATTAAAGAAGTTCAGAGTATATGTCACATTGCAAACACAGCACTTTGTTGGTGCAGATGTCTCAAAGTCATGCAGGCATGACAGTTTCAAATGCACACAATCCCCAAAGCCTCAACTAGCATGATGAGGGTTTGGAAAAAAGCGCTTGGGGGGGGAAAAAAAACACTTAATACGAATTTTGTTTTGGTGGCCAAAATACACGCTTCCTCTCAAGTAGATGCACCAAAGGCTTATCGTGCTAGATGTGGTCAACGTAAGCAGCATGATGAGGCTTTGGGAAAAAGTGCTGGGGGGGAAAAATGACTTATTATGAATTTTGTTTCGCTGCCAAAATACACGCTTCCTCTCAAAGTAGATGCAACAAAGCACATGCACCAAAGCCTTATCATGCTAGATGTGGTCAACATAACTAGCATGTTGAGGTTATGGGAAAAATGACTCCACCCGACTGAGTTCTTCTGGTTACCAAAACACACGCTTCCTCTTTTAGCCGTCCCCAACATCAGTGGGCCAACATTCAGTCGTCTCACCGCAATTTTCAGACTCCTTAGACTCGAACAGTGTTAAATATACCACAAGAACAACACAGACAACCTTTCAGAAAATGCTCAGACTTTTCGAGTATATTATTTAACTAAATACGAGTCACGTGACGTTCGCGGGCTAGCTAACAGCCGCTACCTACAGGTTGACAAGCTAACACCAGTTTAAATGTACTTTAATTACAATTAATCGTTTCACACGATACGTAAGCACTGAGGACGTAAACCGATTCCGTCGTGCGGTGAGTAACAAATCTAGCTCGTGTGGTATTTCTAGATTTAAAGCGCTACATTTCACCGGAGAAAACTTTACCTTCCTGTGTTGTCGTAGCTCACCAGGAAATTCCTTGTTTTGTCTTCTTAACCCCGCCTTCGCTTGAGCTGGACTGGTTCCTCTGTCAAAACTCCAGCCTGTCTTTAACAACGGCAGGTAAACAGGTGAAAGGGGAAAACTGTGAGAGGTACACTAAAGATCAGCTGTCCAAGAAATTCCCGAGATGCCCCAGTAAATGTGTTGGCCACAATTTAGTGCTACTGTTAATTCCCATATAACTACCTAGATATCAGGGTGGCTGCAGGCATGCAGAAGCTTTCAGATCATCTTTCAGGAACGCACATGGACAAAAAAACAAAAAAAAAAACAAACAAAAAAAACCTTTATACACTTACTCGCTGGGCACTTCATTAGGTACAACTGTTCCACTGCTTCTTAACACATCAATGTAATTAAGAATCACGGCAGCAACGGCGTTATTTGAGCATGTAGAAATGGTCAAGACAACCAGAGCGCCAAAATTCAGAAAAAAGGTAAGGTAACAGACTTTGATGTGGTGCCAAACAGGCTTGTGTATTTCCAGAGCTGCTGATCTACTGGAATTATCACACACAATCATCTCAAGGGTTTACAGAGAATGGTCTGAAAAACAGAAAGTATCCAGTGAGCAGCAGCTCTGTGGGTAAATTCCTTCTTGATGCCAGAAGTTATAGGATAGCGGTCAGGCTCCTTTAAGCTGAGAGGAAGGTAACAGTGACTCAAATAACCACTTTGTCATCTTACACAGTTTTGTGGTTTCTGAGCTTTCACATTCTGTTTGTTATTAAATATCTTCAGTTGGTTTCTTAAGTTTGCCTTCCTATAATTATTCTGAATTATTATTATGCCTTTTATTGCCTATTATCGGAGAGCATTTGTTTTCTCTTTTGTAAGTTGAGTTTGTGAATTATATACTCGTGCAGTTTGATTTGCCATCTTGTTTTTTTCCCCCATGGTAGCAGTTTGTTAGTGTTGTATTCCTTCTTGTAGTTTATCCTGCCTCCCTTGTGTTCCCTGTATATAGTTAAGATCCCTGTATCCATTTTCCTGTTTAACTTTGATAGTCATGATTTTTTTGTGCCTTGTGTTCAGTTTGACCTTCTTGTCTTGTGTAATTAGTTTTAGCCGTATCTTGTTGCTCTCCAGCATCCACTTTCCTTGATTTCCTTGTGTTTACTTTTGTCTCAGTTTCTTCTCATGTCATACTGTTTGTCAGTTTCCCTCGTGACTCTTTTTCTTTTTGTTTAGGGATCTTGTTACCTGCTGCCTGCTGGACACTGGCTTGCCAAAATTGGATGATGAAAGATTGGAAAAGGTTTTCAGATGGATTGGAGGGGTCAAAAATAGGGTAAATAACTTAAACCTATGAGCAATTCAGGGTGGTGGTAATGTAATGGTGTGGGGGATATTTTGTTGTTACACTTTGGGCTCCTTAGTACAAGATGAGCATCATTTAAACACACTCTGAATCAGTAGTGTTGCTGACCATGTTCACCCCTTTATCACCATAGTGTACCCATCTTCTGATGGCTGCTTCCAGCAGGATTCACTGCATGGAAATTGCCTCCACAGTCACCAGAACTCAGGCCAGTAGAGCATCTTTGGAATGTGGTGAAATAAAAGTTTTTCACATCATGGATATGCGGCCAATAAATCTGCAACAACTACATTAAGCTATCCTGTCACTATGGATTAAAATCTGTAAATGTTTCCAGGAACTTTTTGAATCTCAGTCACAAAGACAGCAGCTCTGAAGGCAAAAGGGGCTCTGACTCAGTACTAGCAAGGTGTACTAATAAAGTATGTAGTGAGTTTGTATGCACTAATCTAAATATTCAGCACAATATCCTCTGCAGATTAACAATAACTCTCACACTAACAATCAACAAATGGGGTGAATTTAGGGAACATAAGATTGAAAAGCACAGTAATACTAGGTTTGGTTTTCTTGTCCGATGATTGATAGTGGAATGTTTTTGTTAAGCCACTAGAGTCACTATAATGTTCTCATCAGTGTGACATGACATGTTGTAGTGGTTAAGGATCAAAGAGGAAGTTGACTTTGAAAAGCAGAGGAAAATGACACAAGCTAGTTTTAATCAAATATATTACATAAGTGATTATAGTGAACATGATGAAACCAGTAAATTTTCTTCTTATCATCATCTCTATCTTAGGAACATGATATTAGATCATCCAAACCAAGTAATTATCACCCGTGCAATAGAAAAGTATTCAACAGACTCTATATCAGTGGGTCTTCATATGTGCCGACACCAGATCAACAACAAAAGGTTCATGAACTGGTTGAATGTTGTCAGATGAGATATTCTAACCCTCTTTTCAGGATTCATGCTAACTACAGCCATATTGGACCAACGTTACAATAAAATAATAACACTTGCTGGTGTAGTGAATAACACATTTGCTAGAAATCCCCAGGGGGTCACAAGCTAGCTTCTGGGCCAAGAAAGCAGCCAAAAGTACCTTCTCTCATTTATCAAATAAACAATATACAGGCAAAATACGAGCCAAAGGACCATGTCGATGTGACCCACTGCATCTTAAAAGGAACACCAAACAACCTCTAAAACAACAACAAGAATATAATTCAATTTCTAGTGCATATCAGAAAATCTGTAAGAAGTAGCCTTCTTTTATTATTCGTTTAATTTTATTTATTTATTTTTGAAATAATGCATCATGCCCATTGCAACTTCAGTTATTAGCATGTTGATTGGCCATTTCTCAGGTGGTTTTATAAGGTAATAATCTTTCCCCCATTCTGGGTTGGACAGGACACATATGATAACAGTGGGTCTTTCTAAAGTGAGGATGGAAGCCATGACATGACAAATACCTAGTCACACATCTATTGGTAAGAGCGTTGTTTTTACAGTAAAGAAATGAAAGTTGAGTTCAAATTCATAATGATAAAAACATGATTACATGAACTATTATGACCAAAAAACTATAAACTAAGTATGAACGGAACTGTACAAAAAAGTACTTAACCTAGTGTAAGCCAATGATAAATATCTGCTGTTCAAACCACCCAGATGTTTCCAAAAAAGTTTTTGGCTTAGGTTACACGTTCAGAATATGATATGATCATGTCCTTCTGAGACCCAGTCTATTCATTATGTCCTCTGTAGTGGACAAAAGAGTTAAACCGAAAGATTTCCTCAGTTCTCAGGAGGACATGATATGACCTTTTCACATCAAATAGATGAGGGTAATTCCATCTCAGTTCATCGTGTTTAATAAAAAAATTCCCTCCTCACAGCTTGTCAAAATATTGAAAAAAAGGGGGGGAAAAGTACATTTAATATGAATTGTAAAACAAAATAAACAAAAAGAAATAGGAAAAAAATGGAAGGTTTCCTGGCTTTATTAATGTGGAATCTTGGGAATGTAGCTAAAGTTACTGCAGCATGATTGATGGAAGTCCCTAAGATATTTGGATGTTTGGTCTTTGAAGGTGATTTGGATGCCTGTAGAAATCATAATTTAGTATGTGTGGGAATAATATTTAATAGACAATTCATGTATGGCAGCCAAAGATTATAACAAATTATATCATTTCTAAAATTCACAGATTTTAAGATAAAAGACCTAAATTATAACCAATGATTTTTGTTTACTAGGCAAGAAGGCTAGCTCTGATACTAAGGCTTCAAATATTAATTCTAACAATATGTAAAGTATTTCCAATATATAATTTTTAATCAGTAATATTTTCATCAACAGTGCTCGGTAATTCAGTTTATTTATTTTTTAAGGGAAACTATAGTCGGTACACAAACAACTTTTTTCCCTTTCAAGAAATCATCGACTGAATGCAATCGTCAGGTGTCATCAAAATTCACTTGACTTCCTTCAAATAAGTCATCCTCTTTAATACATTTATATATTTTTGTTTTGTGTTGTAATAGCAGGACGTTAAAATCTGTCCAAATCACCCTTAACCTGGATCCGGTCTTTTATCAGTTCCCAGAGTCAGAACCAGACACGGAGAAGCTGCATTCAGCTTTTATGCTCCTTATATCTGGAACAAACTCCCAGAAAGCCTCAGATCAGCTGAAACACTCAGTTTATTTAAATCCAGGTTGAAGACTTACCTATTCTCAGCTGCATTTGAATAAAGCACCAAATCCACACTTTTAAGCTTAAATTTCAAAACTTACACTAACTACTGATCTTACCTATTTCTGATTTTATCTGTTTTGATTTTATATACTGTTTTGTTTGTTTGTTAAGCTTAAATTTCAAAACTTACATTAACTACTGATTTTATCTACTGTTCTGATTCTATCTGTTTTGATTTTATATACTGTTTTGTTTGTTTGTTTGTTTGTTAAGTGGGTTTAGAGCTCTGGGTAGCTCCCCAACTGGGTCTAGACTGGGTCTAGAGAGTATTTTAAATTCAGGGAATTTAAAATAGAAAGTAGCTCGTCCACAGAAGGACTGGTAGCTCCCCTTACGATAAGGGTTCAGATTGCGCGAACAGGTGTGAAATGTGTGTGTTTAGTTAGTTTGTTTGTTTGCTTGTTTTAATCAATTTTAAATCATGCTTTTTATTTGTTTTTGTTTCTAATGTCTCTGTAAAGCACTTTGAATCACCTTGTTGTTGAATTGTGCTATACAAATAAATTTGCCTTGCCTTGCCTTGCCTTAATTAACCCCAAATTCTTATTTATTGTTTTACATAAATATTTACTTTTAGTGCTGTTTAGGAACGCAGTGAAACTGAATTTTAAATATTCATAGCTGACAGTGTTTTATGCAGTAAAACTAAACCACTCTGCCAGCAGATGAAATATTAGTCTAGTGTAAAAGTATTATGAAGCTAGTATTGGAAATTACTTTAAAACTATGACTAGGTAACCTTTGTATTCCTCTTTTCTACTATAGAGATGAATAATATAATCATGTTTTCTACAAACGGGTCTTGCAGCTCAGTATGTTTTCCATTTGTAACTCTGAGCTATATCTTTGTCTATTTTTTTGTACAAAGCCACCAGTGAACTACAGAATTATACTGTTAGCTTCTATGGTATCGTGGGCATTGATTAATTTTGCCATGAAATTAAAAATAATACATAAATGGAGTGAACTGACATTCATAGTCTTTTCTAGACTTTCTGACTACCCAGAATGCTTTATACTGTAGTATGAAGTGGCCACATTTAACCATGTAGTCATACATTCATTTGATTATACCGTACTTTGTTCTACACATTATGTACTTTATTTACCTCACATCCAGTTAGCCTCACATGAATGGACTGTGTAGGAAGACTGGACTACCTGAAAGGAACCTTGTGAATTCACAGGAAGGTCCCAGCTACTTTGATGTTCTTAGTTCACAGACTTATTGTTTTTTAATCCTTGAAAACAGGATGTCTTCACTTGGAGGATCTGAATTTATTCTGTGAAGAGCAATTGCTCAGTTGAGTCATGCAAATGGCCTGTTTTGATTCTCTGTTCCTTCTGAGCAGATACTTCAGTTTCAGTCCGGCTGTGAATGCACAGCACTCACTTGAGAAAGGAAGTGGTATTTTTTCCCTAAGACCATCAAGTTTATGCTGATAAATCGAGAGTTAAACTCGATATCTATTTCACTTTGACATCTTGTTAAGTTGCATTTGTTTTCTTAGTATCAAGTTTGTGAATTTGTTTAACAGTCACAGGTGTCGAACTCCAGGCCTCAGTGGCCGGTGTCCTGCAGGTTTTAGATGTGTCTTTGATCCAACACAGCTGATTTAAATGGCTAAATTACCTCCTCAAAATGTCTTGTAGTTCTCCAGAGACCTGGTAATAAACTAATCATTTGATTCACGTGTATTGACCCAGGGTGTTATCTAAAACCTGCAGGACACCGTCCCTCGAGGCCTGGAGTTTGACACCCCTTGTTCTTCTTTATACTGCAACTCTGTAATGAGTCTCTATGTGCAACGTTACTGGCCAACTCCCTTTCCAAACAGTGTGTATTCTCTCTTTGATAAGAGACTCCTTAGCTTAAAAATAAAGAAATGGCTTTTTGCTAAATGGAGAGCAAGGGGAAGCAGTCATCACTAACCTGCATTTTTGGTTTGAGCAGTCAAAAGGGCAAATGCTTTGACTCTTATAGCATTTATGTTATATTATAAATATAGTGAGAAAGAGAAATATGCTCATCAGCTGAACCCAGACAACACTGATTGTACAACTGATGATTGATTGTAAGACTGTCTGCAGTGACGGTCTTACAATCATCAGTTGATTCACCATGAGCTTGATTCACAGGCGCAAGCAGTCATAATCATCTTGACACATAAAAGGATAATTATTATTAGTATTATTATTAGTATTATTTTTACACAACACAGCTGCAAAAAAAGCTCTGGAAGTAAGCCAGTCACCTGACCATCCTTTTCTCTATTTAATCATTTATTTTTGTTTTTACATAAACATCAGTTTCAGGTCTCTAATAGATGCATATTTTTTATTTCATTTCCTTTAGTCAAGCTTTGTGATTCAATGCCTGCCCCTTCCACAGTAAGCAAACAGTTGGGTGAGTCGATCAGTTGGAGCGTATTTTTTGTGCCAGAGCCCCGTGACTTATTAATCCCACCAAGCTTCAAAAAACATAATTTTGCATAATGAGTACTTCTGATGATTCCAGTTGATATAGCCTATTAAGATTTTATTTATTGAATGCAGAACTCATAAAATGGGCTTATATTATGATTTATTAATCTCTTTTACTTTGTGAAAACTGAGTTAGCCATTGGGTAAACTCCAGTGCAGTCCTATTATAAAGCTGAAGTAAAGTAAACAGAGAATCTCTTTGTAGCTGCTGTTGATGCATTGTGATTTCAGAATGCTCAGAGCAGTAAAGTGTTTAAGTATAAGTGTGGCAATTCATTCTTAATTTAACAAGCTTGATTTTATGGAAATGGGAATACCTCTTAGGAGGGAAATAAGTAAGCCTATGCCAGTGGGAACAAAGTCAGAAGTACTGTTTGCTATTCTGTCACACTGAGGAGACTCCTCTTCAGTAGCACGAGAGCTGTGTAAAAAAGGAGAAAAAGAAAGTGATGTCATTACTGAACTGGCTGAATGTCTTGGATATTCTGAAAAACTTAAGCTTGCTGCGTCAGACATTTTTCTTTAGGGAAATTTAATATTTACCTCTGAGTCTTTTATTTGCCCTTATTATACAATAGTTGAATTGTCCACACAGAATTTGTCTGATCATCTGCAGCAGTTGATGGGTTATAATCACTTAGTACTTAACAATGAGCTGTAAACTCAAGTGTGGAAATTCAACCTTGATTTGATGAGTCTGATGGTGCAGTAAGGGAAGCGTCTTGGAGAGCGGGAATGAGTAGAATGATTGAAGAGAAATAAAGCAGAAGTGCTGTTACCTGTTATGTCACTCTGATGTGGTTGCTTCCCAGCATTGTGTGAAAACAATTAAAAAGCACAAATCATGTTATTCCTAATGACCACTGACTGAATGTTCAGGGTGTTCTGACAAACTTTTTTGAGTGGAAAATGTATATTTATCAGTATATTTTAGGGGATGATGTAAATGAGAAGTCATAGAGGGGCTCAGAATAAGAGAATTTCTATCCAAAAGCAAGCAGCTCTAAGGAACCTCTTCTTTGGTCTAGACTGAAATTTTGTAAAGACATTTATTGTCCTCAAAGAAATATGGATCAAATAACTAACAGCGGCGCTGGCTTGAATACTGAAGCCAGAGCTAAGGTGACCAGATGTCCTTCTCTAAGTGTCCCATATTTGGATGACCATGCACTTTTCTAAAGTCTGGCTTCCACCTAATGGTTGTGAAGGGAAGGATTTTTATTGCAGTAAAATGAAGGTTAGCCTCTCTAATGCTATGCCCATCGGTGAAAATTACAAGTCAACAGAAAGTCACAAACTTGGCAGATTTTGTTGAATATGATGGAAAGCACTGAAAGGAAAATGAAGCACCAAGAAATATACTGAGAAATGGAGGTTTTGTCATTTTCTGCTAGAATTATTTTTCAGTTTCACACAGAGGGGGGAAATGTTTGTTTCATAATTGGCCAAATTGTCAGATATGGCTCCATACCTCCTCCAAGGTATGTCAGTCTGTGCATGCATCTTTACTGAATCCCAGTGACTTTTATCATTTGAGACCACAAAAAACCCCTCAGTTTTCTTTTATTCTTATTGTATTAACATAGTAAAAAAGAGTAGGAAAGGTCAACACAGTCAAATATAATATGTATCTGACTACCTCCCAGCACTGTTAATGTGTCTGAGTTTGTCCAAGTCAAACACCATATTTAGGACAGGCAGAACCCCCCCCCAAGAAACAAACAAACAAAAACAAACTACTACTACTTATATTTACAGGTGGCCACATCATGGTCTCTGCTGCAATGTGTGGCCAAACTGTTCACATATATGCTAACAATTACCACTTGGAGATTTTCTGTTTTGGCTGCAGTGTTTATCTCCTTCTGACTCACTACATCACTGCACTCAAACCACTTCCCCCTTCCAACTCAGACTTGGCTTTCCCTTGCCAAGTCTGAGTTGGCCATCCCTAGTCATTTTCCCTTACTCTTCGCAAAAATCATTTGACCTATGCTGTGTCTCTCACTTGGTATCTACACCTGAGTTCACCTGGTTATTGTCCCTCTAACAGTAAAAGGGGGGGGGGGGGGGGGGTAGTGCTGGAGGATCCTGAGGATATTGTTTCCCGGTAGCATGTGCATGTTGTTAAATAAATAAATAAATAAAAAGAGAAGTGATGTCATTGCTATTGACCACACGATTACCGTACACTATGTTCTGATGAATTTAAGCGTCACACTTTTTTCACACAATTAAACAAGAAGCACTCTGAGAGCACAAATATCCGCCAACACAGGTCCCTTTCTGGGCAGTATTTACTTTTATAGTAGTAAATGAATTATTGTATTATGGACATGTTCATTTTGTTTTCTTTGTTCTTTTTACATATACTTTAAGGAGTTTGTAGTGCAGTAAAAAGAAGCACACAGTAGAAGCTTTTGTTATTTGCTCTGTTGAAACCTATTTTAATATACCTGACATAATTTTGAGTATATTTATTTGTTATTTTTGTGGATATAGTAAATGTGTAGCATTAATTTTAATGTTTAGTAAAATTTGCTTACATTTTTAGTAAATATCAGGTGAATAAAGTTTTTGATCACAAATTCATTTTGTTTTTTTAATATATCTGTATATATTGGCAAAAAAGTCTTACAATATATTTTGTTTTCAAATCTTTGACAAATAAATAAATTAAGCTGACCTTGAAATTCTCAGTGAATGTAAGCCAAATTTGAATGGATTGTTGAAACCCCACTCTCCAAAAGTTGATTCATGTGGACGTAGCGTTTTCAGTGGCAGAAATGTTTCATCACTCATCCAAGTGACTTCTTCAGTCTCACCTGACTGCAGGTTTCCCCAAATCTTAAAAACAGTACATTCGCATAGTGACTGAAACCAGCCCACTGAAGGAAGAATGGGCTGGGTGGTCAGTTCCTTCATCATGATTATGCAAATTCTCATGACCACTGATCAACAACCACTGACCAAACCACATTTTCTATAGTGCCATTATCAATCATATTATTAAATGGCAATGGGTGGCTGCATGTGGTAATGAGGATTTCTATGTGTCTGATCTCTTAGATGACATGTTTGCCTCATTTGACCAAGGTGAATTTCTCCCAAGGGAGACAATAAAGGCTAATCTAAGAATCCTCTGATTGACCAATCGACATAATCATAAACCAGGGGTCCCCAATCCTAGTCCGCGAGGGCCGGTGTCCCTGCAGGTTTTAGATCTCACCCTGGGTCAACACACCTGAATCACATGATTAGTTCATTACCAGGCCTCTGAAGAACTTCAAGACATGTTGAGAAGGTAATTTATCCATTTAAATCAGCTGTGATGGATCAAGGACACATCTAAAACCTGCAGGGACACCGGCCCTCGTGGACTAGGATTGGGGACCCCTGTCATAAACGACGAGCGTTTCAGAATCAGGGACACTGAACAGCTTATGTGTTTGTAACATAATAGAGCACACTCACAGTATGGACAAAAAAAAGAAAAAAAGTGGATCATGAGCTGCTGTTTTGACAGCTGCTGTTTGAGTTTAAATAAATAAAAAAAGACTGTACAATATGTTCCAGTATGGTCAAACATCTTTACACAGCCATCTAGTTTTTTTGTTTTGTTTTTGTTTTGTTTTTCAGCAGTAATTCTATTGATTAACTTGAGCTGTCCTTTCCAAAGGTGGGAAGGAATAACTGAAAATCTTCAGTTTCTGCAAAATAACAGACGCAAACAGTTGCTGTTTTGATACTGGTGCAAAAGCAAAAAACAAAAACAAAACAAAACATTTTGAGTCACATTGGCAGCTCTTCAATCCAGACTGAAATTTTTAATATTTACATTTTAGATTTTTATCATAAAGCAATGGACTTAGGGGGAGAGAAGACAGGAGTTAATAATATGCATGATGAATGAGGGGAAAAGGAAAGAAATGCTCAGTGCATCACTGGAAGTTCCCCAGTCTGTAAGCTTTATCAAAAGGAAAAGCTTGCATTATTGTATATAAATCATGTGATTACATCTGATTGCCATGAGTATATTGTGTCGTATTTGGTGATCTTTTCATTTTGCAATCTAATTGGTTCAAGATTTTTTTAAAGGAAATAATTTTGACCTAATCCCTTCAATACACCGCCCAGGATTTTTTTAAATTATCATAACCGTAATTACAAAATCTCTCGAGTGACTAATCGTAACATTTCTGAACTTCCTGATTGCATCACAAATCCTCTGCAGAGTAAACGTCACGTCACGTCTCATACAATAAACCATGCAGGTGATTTAAAAAAAAAAAAAAAAAAAAAAAAAAACTGATCCTACCCACAGGCATCAAAAGCATCCATTGCTGATTAGTGTAGCACCTTAAATGCTGTATGTGGGTTCACATCTGTTATTTTTCTTTGTGTGTTATATTTGACGTGATTACTTATTGAACATTTTTCAGTTTTTGCAAATGTGCTCAATAGGTAAATAATTTCCTCATGTGCTCCGAGAGCCAGGAAAATAAGTTGTGCTCTCCAGCAGTGGATGGAAACTGTAGAGTATGGAGTTTCGAACTCACAAAGAGTGCAGGTGGGTGGGACACGAGGGAGGCGGAATAATTTCAGGATATCAAATCACTCACAGTAGGAGAGACTTCCTTGTTGAGCAGCCTATACGCTCATTAATACTTCCTCTTCCCCTTAAAAACGTGTCACATTCTCTCTCTTTTCCCCTTTCTTTGAATTACCGCTGTACATGCGTTGCATCATCTGAATGCAAACAAACAGGTCTGAGCAGAGGCGTTGACTGGGAGGAAATATGCAGGAAGTAGTGCAGCAGGAATGTTTTAGGAAAGCACAGCTTCCTTTTAGCACCATAACATTATTATTCAAAATTATTCAATGAGAAGAGGGATACCTCAGCGCAGGTAACTTCATAAATTTCCTGAATGAGTAAGCATTTATTGTGATCGTTTGGGCAAAAAGAACAATCGCCATAGGATAAATAATATATATCTAAATAAATTTAAGGGTCAAAACACGTTATCATGCGTAGCAGTTTTTATTATAATAAATATTGTATACAGTTTGAATGAAAAATACAGTGGTGAATACATTAAGTATTCATTGATTATTATGAATAAAAACAATAAATACAATAAATAAAAACTTTAATAAATATATCAAACCTTTCGGAAAGATCATTAAAATCGATAAATTATTAACTACAGAAAACTGCACTACAAACTGCGATCACTGTGATCAATTTAAAAGATGCTCAATACATTGAGTATTTAAAATACTGTGAGGTTCTACATGCATTTCTGAGTCGTTCCGTCTGTGTGGTGAGCCGGATCTCCAACTGAAAGGACGCGAGCGGTGAAGATGGAGAAGGAGAAGAGTCTGTCCAGAATGTAGTGACACAGATACGGCTTCTCCCACTCCGGAATTGTTACTTCTCTGACGGCTAGATCCTGCAGAATCAGACCGATCAGCAAGCATGCTGTATCAGTGCTGTTGTCAAAAGCAAATACTTTGATGACCAAACTTACCACTGCTCCCCATTCTCCCTTCGAATCAGCGCACTTCGTCACGTCAGTGTGCAGCTTATTTATCACTGGCACCACCTGGCTGGCAAACTCTGAGCACCTTTCAAATTCAGAAATCCTCCTCACCAGACTTCTGTAACGGTCAAGGACTTTGATGATCTTCCCAAAGCATGGCTAAGGACGAAGAATAGACAAAAAGGATTAGAAATCGCACCTAATCAGATAACATATCGTATTTTGAAGTCACAGATTTATGTCAATATCAGTTCAATTAAATTCATGTCACAGTTTATAATTCTTATAGGTGATATTACCAGAGATTCCTGTTTGAGGGTCCCAGGATCACACATGTCTTTTGAGTTCATCCACACAAGTAAGGTGCTAAATTGTATCTCTTCCCTCGTAACTAATCCCTTTCGTGCCTGCAGAACATTTGGAAACAGTCGGTATGAGCACATCGTGGTACAATGTAATGTATCTCCTGTGAGAAAAACCTTTCATACTTTAAAACTAGACTTTTTAAATGTGTTTATTGCCTTGGCATCGTCTAAGCATGCGTTTGAGTGAGCAAAACATATTCCAAATGCGCAGTAAAAAGTTTGTTTTCCCCTCCACTAGTGGTTAAAAAGGAGAAATTAAGAAATAGCTTGGGAAAAAAATTGAACAACTCACCTCCAGAGATACATTTCTAGCAATTTTATTAAGTTCCAGCGAACTGGTCTGTACGTCAACGCAGGATTCTTGATGCCCGGCTGGAGCAGCAGACGCGGTGGAAAAAAACATTAAAGAGAGAACAGCAAAAGTAAAAGAGTGCGCCATGGTTAGTTAGTTGTCTCCTGCTGTGAGATCCTTTCTGTGAGAGAGGTGCTGGGACCTTAAATATCGTCTGTTAAAAAGAACTCGCCCCGTCTGAGTGTGATTTGAGAATGAGAGCGCGAGGGATGCTTTTAACGTGTCAATGCAGGGTTTCCCAAGGGCTTCCCTCTCAGGTGTGAGCCAATTAACTACGCAACAGGAAGACAGGAAACGCATTAGGTAATTCAGGTCGAATTCATTGGAAGAATGCGAAACTCCGATCATAACAATGATATTCGTCGGCTTGCAAAATCCACGTCTTTCCCTTTTTTAATTATTGAGTTGCTCTAATTACACATCATATGAAATTAGTCAGCGCCACCACAGTTTCATGCTTTACTGTTTGTGATAAGGCTACAAGCGAAAAAGGCCAACTCGCTTAAACATTTTCTAATCAAAGTTTCACATCGGGGCACAGTCATGCTGTTACCCTCAAAGGGAAAACTGCATTCACCGGTCACTTAACTGGGGACGCCTCACTCGTACCAGCCTTGTGCCTGCTGAAAGTGATTTGCGATTTTGTTGTTTCTAATATCTTTGCTCATGTTAATAAATGCCATGTATATATGTTAAATATATATGTTATATATAAAATAAAGAAGTTACCTGTTTTGCAAGTTTAGCTATTTGTGACTGCGTTGTTGTACAATACCTACTTTTTAGGTTTATGATCAACCAAGCCTTTTTGGGCACATAAAATATCTTTATATGAATTCCATATTGCCGCCCTCTTGGCAGGATCTCTCTTGAAAGAAGTATTTTAACATCAATTTCACTTTTTACCAGATAAATAAAAACAATATGTAAAACTAACTGGCTGGTGATAGGAATGTTCTTTTTGATTAAAAATGGCTTGATATCATTCATGAGAGATGTGTTTGGCATTTGTTTGACAGGTTATAGGACAACAACGTCATTTTTATTTTTATTTGCAGACTGTCACTCTTTGGCACAAGACCTGGTTGAGCCCTCCGTTGTGTGCCTTAAGCACAGTCTTAATTCTTCGTGTCAAACCTCAAGATGAAGGTGACATTTATCAGAGATTGTGGTTCATATCGGCATGATAGCATCAAATAGTTGTTGCGGCTGCTTAACCACGATGTGATTCTCCATCATCCCGAATCTCGACTTAGATCTGGTGGCTGTGGAGGCCATTTGAGTACAGTGAACTCACTGTCATGTTTCAGATAAGGCTGCTGCCATCAGCTATCAGAAGATGGGTACACGGTTAGCAAAAATACTCGGGTCGGCAGGCTGTGGGCTTTAAACCATGACGCTAAAGAGCCCAAGATGTCCCGCGCCGTATACAATACAATGAAAGAAAGACAAAAGAAAAAATCCAGGTTAGCAACAATGTTAATCAGTCTGACAATGTTCATGTCTTCCCCTTTATGGGTCGCTTTAATCGTGTAATATCAAATCATTCACAATGACCACATTTTTCACTTATTATGTGCGAAAGATTACAAGGAAAAAGACACCAACTAAAGTCTTTCTAATCAAAGTTTCACATCTGGCGAGGAAGTGAGAGTAACCTTTGTATTTCAGAGCGATAACGAGGTGAGTTCTTATTGGGCAAACTTTCCGTTTGTGTCCATGATCTGCCCCTCTTCACTACCAGAGAAAAACCAAATAGTCTGTTTTTTTTCTGAGAAAGAAAAAGTTCAGGGAAGACATAAGATATACACTTCCTTTATCTTTCCCATTTCTGTTCAACGTTATTGCGAAAACACACAAACACTAATGATTTGGTCCTGCTATTACATTTACTGACCATCTATGTGTTTATTTGTCAATTAAAAAGCTTTGGTTAGAGACTTTATTTCAGATTAGCAGAAAAATGCATTAAGCTCCTACCTCTGTCAAATAGCTCATCCTCAGCTGATAGGATAAACACATATATGGCGTTTTTGTCCAATCAAGAAAGATTAACACGACAGAGGATCCGAAAATTGCGGGTCAACCATCTCTTTCACACACTCTCTGTTGCTTTGATGTTCTCGCTGCTATGGGAGATTTCCCCCTGAACAACGTCAACATACGCTGCTATGTAAACCCCTGGATCACGCACAGTCCCACTTCTGTGTGTCCTAGTTGTTGCTGGGATTAATCACTTCTAACTTGTGGCTGCGCAGTTAAACCACGCGATGCTATAGGCACTCACTGTGACACGACCAGGGGGAGAATATAAACTGAAACCAAGCTGATTAAACTTATGATATAGGAAATAAACAAGAGTGTGTTGGTGTAATCAAGGCGACCGTTATCATTATCATTATTATTATTATTATTATTATTATTATTATTATTATTATTACTTTTAACTGTAGGGGGAGGGAGAGGACATGCCAGAAAAGGTTTGAGAACCACTCAAAAATACGGCAAAGACATGACCAATAAAAGCATAAACGTTATAGCTCCTCACTTTAGGCTTGTGAGAAAACCATATTATGCACATAATTCTTATCACACTTTGTCCAGGAATAAAAGTCCAGAAAAAGCTCCTGCTCAGGTCGTTTATAGTCGGTTTGTGCTGTTATCAAATGGTGCAGTCCTCTTTGTTATTTTCAGTAGCAGCGAACAATTACTTTTATTATCCACACTAAATATTTCGTTTAGAAATAATTTGTATGGCAATAATTATTTATTAGAAAATATTGGAACACATCCGGTAGGTGCAGGTGTTTTACCAAGGCAGTAATCCAAGATTCAAAGATATTTAGTTTAATATGATTTTTTTTAAACAAAGAAAGAAAGAAAATCGGAGGGAGTTCTTGCATTTCACAGAGTTTGCAAGTGATGGATCATAAACTCGTACTTCCACAGTTTATCGACACATGCAGGTGAAACACCACGGATACCTTTCTGTAAAAAAGAAGAGCCATCATGGTTCCATCATAACAGTTTATATTAACTGCCACATTTGATTATTTCTGCGCCATTCATTTTAATATCTTCACTTTAATTTGATACAAATGCATATTTATTTAAATATATAATTTCTTTTAACACTCCACGTTGATTTCTGATCGACTTCACTATTCACTTTCTGTGATGGCAAGCTCCACAACTCACCACTAGTTGCTTCACTTTAGTTTACTCTGCAGTCAATACTTTAAATATATTTAACTTATTGTCCAATATATATTTTTTTTATTAAATGTATTTTTCTCCATCACACCTTCCAAGGTTTATATGGACTGCGCACATATCAACACTGCAGGGCCAAAGTTCTGTTTTATGGTATAGTACAGCAGCTTTCTTTGGCTGAGTTACCTGGGGGTTCTGTTTCTCCTTTCCAGTTGGCAAAAGGTTTGGCAAAGGGCTGGGGGATCTGAAATACCGCTGACAGCCTCATTGGACTAAACCACATGCTTCATTGCCTCGGGGGTGTTTGGAGTTTGTTTAATTGTTTTGTGTTAATTGGTTATATGGCAACCACTTTGTTTTCCCCTTGTCTTTCATATAATTTAGCTAAGCCAGTAAGTTCCCTTGCGTCATTTCAGGTGACCAGTTTTTCTTATCTTTGTTTGAGATTTTGTTAGTGGTTATTTTGAGTTTAGTTTATTGAGTTGTCCTCTTTTATTGGTCTGCCTATTTAAGGTTTTGGCTTTGTCAATTATTTTTCATATTTTTGGATAGATAAAATCCAATTTTTGAATTAAACACATGTGTCTTATGCCTTGGTCCCTGACAAGCAGTATAAGAAATAAGCGTAAGAAATAAGAACTTTTGAAGCACAAGTAGTTCTTTAATCACCTCAATTACCCTACAAAGAGACAAGATTTATTTATTTATTTTAAATAAATGATTGCTTTTCCGTGGACACGAATTATCACTTTTCCCCTACGTCTTTAGTGTCACTGAACACGCTTTGTGGGTTGCGTCACCATGATAACATGATGATTCCCAAGTTTAAAACAAAGATTTAAAACTTGGGAATTTGTTGAATTTTAATATTCTCTAAGCCCAAGGTAGCATAGTTTTTAATTCCTAAATTTAAACAAGCGACATATTTTTAATTCATTGCGTAGTCGAATTGATACAAGCCATGTGTGAACATCTGTGTATGAGTCTAAATCCACCGCCTCCAACCTCATCATATGGAATTTTTGACATCATTTGGAAAATATTATTTTTATGTCGATGGACACAGATAAGAGTGGATTGATGAAAAGTCCCTCATCTTGGGGGAAAAGGTCGTGATTATTTCCCGAAGTGCGCTGAACGGCTGGCCATCAGTGAAGTGCTAAAGAATTATTTTAAACTAATCTTTACATTGAAGAAAATCGTGTTATAAACTCTGCTTTTTATGTTAGAAACAGCCCATGTTTAATAGCAAGGTTACATATATTTCACTGAATATAATTTACACATTTATCCCAGCTGTAGATAAAGAAATACCATATTTTGAATTATTATTAGCTGTTTTTAATATTGCAAATTTGATTTGACATAGCAAACGATAATTGAAACTATCAGGATGAGTAATCACTGGCAAATCCCAACGAAAAACAACCAAAACATGATGTTAACACTTTCATTGACTTCAATATGTTCATATTTCCAGAAATGCCTCATGCAATACAGCTACTGGCTTTGACTGGCTTTGTTTGTTAATGTTTGTTCATGACCTTATGATATAAAATTAGCCTGAATTGTCATTACACCCATGATGGCATGGAAATTTGAGTATAGAGAAAAAAAACCTTTTAATTGTCACCTTTCTGATGATGAAATAAACAATGCGTAATTTTAAAATTTCCCTTGAACTCTGGCATACCTTAATCTGATGGAGCGTTTTCGCAGTTACCATAGTGACCATAGTAACCCAACATTCACAGCTATGAGAAATTTAGAATCAATCAGTTAGTCTAACCCCGCTAATTGGATGTCTTATCACCGTGGGAAGAAGCCGGAGTACCCTCAAAGAAAACACGCAAACTCTATATAAAAGGAACCCGACCTGAGTCGAACTCAGGAACTCACAAACACACACGGGAGTTCACGGTGCATTCACGTATCATGCGGCGCTAGGGTTAGAGAGCTAGCCATACAAAGAGAATAATTGATGTTAGTATTAGATTAATATATATATTTTTAGCGCTGTCAAGTTAGCTGTCAAGATAACTGAGATGTTTGAAAACAACTCCAAAAGGACCTATAAATCTCATGTGCTTGTGTTTTTGTCAGTGAAAAACATAAACTATGAACTATGATTAATAAGATAATTTACTAGTGTTTTACTGAATGACTAGCTAAATCAACTTAAAGACTTAATGAATAGGCCTACTGTACTCTTAAAATGAAATGTGCGTCTGGCATAACAACGGAAGCCTACGCTCCAGCGCGGTTCCTAAACGCACCAGAGGTGCCCCGGAAACGTTTTCCAGTATCCGTGTGTTTGTTGTTGTGAATGAAGTGTGAGCATGGACACCTTTGCAGTTCAGGCTTAGGTAGGTGATGACCTTAAATCGGTATATTTTTAAGTTTAAGAAATGGGTGGGCCTGTTTAGTATTACAGGTATCGTACAGTTTAGCATGAACGATTCAGGTTAGCCACAACGCTGCTAACATTAGCTAATTTAGATACAGGACACAAACAGCGTTCAAACACGGCTGAATTAGACAATACTCTTGTGTGTGAGATATTTTATTTTACTTTTTAGATTATCTACCCTATTTATGTTTTAGAAATGGATACCAGAGAATCGTCTTTCGGGTCTTTCCCCCTGTTAGCTTACAAACGCGAACTCTAAAGCTACGTCAAAGCTAGCATCAAAGCTGCAGGATGTTTTTGCAGATTCTCAGTAATCCAGGTCATTGTAGTAGCGCCTGCTTTTAGGACTACTGGACTTCTTCTTAGGTTTTTTAAGATGTTTCACCTCTCATCCGAATTCCTTCTCCAACTCTAAAAGTATGATGGGATATTAAGTCAGTGTTAAGTCAAAGAAACAACCTCAGATTTTAACCAAAAAGAAATAAAACAAGACTACCGTCTTGGAAAAGGAAAAACTCGAAAGAACCTTCTCCAAGCCTAACATCCTAACATTAGAGCACTTCAGACCCAGCAACAAAAATACAAAGACAAACTGGTTCCAATCCAACACCTTAACATGACCCCGGTGTCACTATTAACATGCGTTGGCGTTTCTCTTTAGGTTGATTTAACTGAATCCATGATGAACTTTGACGGTCTTGACCCTGGGATGGGTGAATACTCAGCCAGCCTTCATGGAACTCTAGATGCAGGCCTGGAACCCTCCATGGACCCACACCTAAACCCAAAACTACTCCAGGGTGTGGAGCTATACCCAGAGGGACAGGCTGTGACCGTCCCGGAGCCTGTACACCTGATGGAGGGGATCTTTTCTGAGCTGCACAGTGTAGTTTCAGAAGTTGGCATCCCTGTCACTGCAACACATTTTGACCTGCAGGAGGAAATGCTCTGGATGGGAAACCACAGAGTGAGAACCAGAATTATATTGGAGGACAGATCGTTTCGTCAGCCGTTACACTTTGTAATATTCCTTTTTTGTGTTCTTTTAAGGGTCATGTAACATCATTCTTTGGACCAACAATGGCACGCTACTCTTCTTTCCAAGTCCACGCAACCGATGACATCCGACATATTCAGAGTTTGGAAACAGGCGTGCTGGTCCTCTCTAAATGCAACCTGAGATGTTACACTCGTGGAGGTCTCGTCATGTTTGATTATCCGTAAGAGTTTACTTTTACATTGATTGTTGATATGTTGCACAATATTGGTGAGAAATTAGAGAAAATACAACATTAAGTGTCCTGGTGAAGTTTTCTGCAAAAATACAGAAGAAACACTGTCAGTAGATATTATTGTGAATCCTACCTATCTTAAATAGGGGTGTGTTTTTCCTCTATGTTTTTGTGCTCATAGTGATTGTATATGACATGGAGATATGAAAATATTTTTACGGTTATGGAATTAATGGCCATTTTTGGTGCTTTGCAGGATGGAGGAAGGAGCTGATATGCACAGCCTCCTCATGACTGATAACAACACGCTGCTCATGGGTGGATTGCAAAACTATGTGGCTGAAGTTGACCTGAATACAGTCCAAGAAACTCAAAAAGTAAGACATCAGGCTTGCATTTATCAAGCCTGATATAAGCATAGACCACTGGCACAACATAGCACTTCACAGCGAGTGTCTGACTGTCTGCTGTTTTGGTTGTACTTCCAGTTCACAGTGGAGGTACCTGGAGTGGCAATAATGCGTCAGACCAATCGTTTCTTCTTCTGTGGACACACTTCTGGCAAAGTAAGTCTCATATGATTATATCAGTTTTGAAAAAATATATTTGTTTGTTTTACATGACTCTCACATTTACCCTTCGTTCAAAACAGGTGACCCTTCGTGACTTGCGTACCTTTAAGATGGAGCATGAGTTTGACGCATTTTCTGGCAGCTTGTCAGACTTTGATGTTCACGGAAACCTTCTGGCTGCATGTGGATTCTCCAGCCGAGGCCTGAATGGGTTGGCATGTGACCGTTTCCTCATGGTGTATGACCTCCGCATGATGCGTGCTGTAACCCCCCTTCAGGTGCATGTGGATCCCCTCTTCTTGCGCTTCATTCCTACCTACACGTCACGGCTTGCAATCCTCTCACAGACAGGTATGAACTAAAGAGTCTAGTCAATTTTAGAGTTCTTTAGTCTGATTGCTTGTTAGTTTCCTTGGTTTGTTTGGTCAACATAAGTGAAATACCAAGAAATACCAAGACGAAATTTCGTCATTACAGTCAAATGTATTTTTTTCTCTTTGTAACTATGGTATCATAAGTGAAAAGGGGTTGAGTCTTTTTCCCACCTGGAGTATGTTGTCCAGCTCTTAGTGCTATAGAAGAGTGTGCTCATGACACAAGCAATGTACACAATTATTTTCATTTTAATGCTGTACAGTGAGGCCAGCAAGAGCTGTTGTGGCATTCCTGATGTGTTTGTTCCTCTTTCCAGCTGTTGCACAGGACCTCATGCAATGACTGTAGTTTTCTGGTCTTGTATGGTTTTAAGAGCTAAAGCAGAACACTTTGATGATAGGAGTCATCATTTAGTTTTTATATATTATCATTAGGAAAGTCAATAACAAAACTGACATCTGATAAGTAGTTTACCGCAGTCTCTTATGCTTCCAAAAACTGGTACATGTAGCCGGGCAACATGGTTATGTGGGGGTTAGCGCTAGTCCTGGGTATGAATCCGCCTTCTGGCCAGAGTTTGCATTCTCTGTGGCTCCCTCCTGCAGTTCAAAGACATGCAGTTAGTGGCATTAGGTTATCTGGTGATTCTCAGTTGACCATAGGTGTGAATGTGAGTGCAAATGGTTGTATGTCTCTCTGTGTTGGCCCTGCAACAGTCCGACAGCCTGTCATCCTATGATAGCTGGAATATGCTCCAGCCCCGCTGCCTCGTGATCCTGAATTGAAAGTGCAAGAGAGTGGATGGATGGTACATTTAGCTTCACTATAACCGCCTGTATTCTCTCTTTTTCCAGGTCAGTGCCAGTTCTGTGAGCCCACCGGCCTTGCCAACATGGCAGATATTTTTCACGTCAACACAGTGGGCCAGTTGCTCATGAGTTTTGACGTGTCAACAAGCAAACAAGCCTTAGCCTTTGGGGATTCAGGGGGATGTGTGCACCTTTGGTCCGATGCTCCAGAAGTTTCATTCAACGACTACTCACGGGAGACGGAATTTGCCCTGCCCTGCCTCGTGGACACACTGCCTCAGCTGGACTGGAATCACGACCTGCTGCCCCTCTCTCTGATCCCCATGCCGCTGACGAGCACTGAGCCTCTGCTGTCAGACTGGCCCACTGCCCTGGCTACACCCAGCCCCAGGTAACACAATTATTAACAGTATATACAAAACTGTTGTACTTAAATTAAAAACAAATAAGTCACCAAAAACTGAACTGAAACACACACTCTGGAAAGTAACTCGGATAGAAAACCAAACTGTTTTTGTCTTTAAAAGTTCATCGGGGTCACTATAGTTTATCTCAAACGAACTCCACATTACACTGTCACACTTCTCAAAATACAAAGAAATACATCAAAGGCAGAAAGTGGTTCCAAAAAATACACTATTGCCAAGACTTTAAGTTCCCAGCTGTTTTAGGAATTTATTTAGCCTCGGTGGAAAATTAAACTATAGGTTTATGACGTGTTTTTAAGAAATTTACATTTTCATCAGGAACCTGTGGGCTCGGGGCTGGATGCCACAGACAGAATAAGGAAGTTGGAAAGAATTGAGAGACAGAGTAAAGCATTGTTGACTTCAGTTTTTTAAGGATCGTTTTTCTTTACCAAAAAAAAAGAAGAAAAAAAGTTTTTAAACAGTGTGGAGAAATATCAAACATTTTCAAGCTTTTCTGAATTTATATGGTAAAACCAAACCAGGAAAGAGAAGCTGGATCAGTGGAGATGTACGATCTCATGCATGACATAACTGTTCATACCATAAACATATTACTTGACAATCTGGAAGTGGTTAATTTCTCTTCTCTGCAGTCATAGTTGATAACATTACCTATGAAAATGATGACATCTGTATTTGAAGCCATATATTACACACTTTATGTGAAGGGACAGAGACACGCCATATTTTATGACACTAATTAAAACATGTAAACTATGGCTTGAAATTGGTTGGATTTCGTGTTCAGATTTTGTAAAGTTTGTGATGCAGTTTTTTTTTTTTTTTTTTTTTTTTGAACGAATATATTAATTTACTCCTGTTTCACTATTAAAGGCACTTCAGAATGAGAAGCATGGCTTGTAGCTGCCCCTTCCCCCTTTTCCCCTTAACTGCTTTACAATCTAAAACGTGTGGGTTTTTTTTTTTTTGGTTTTTGTTTTTTTCTTCTTTTTTTTTTAAACAGACGAGCCCCTCCGGTGGACCCAGAAATCCTCCGCACTATGAAAACTGTTGGCTTCATTGGTTACGCAGCAAATCCTCGTACCCGCCCCAGGAACCAGGCATGTGAAGAACTTGGTTATGCTAATTTAAATGGGGAAAAAAGATTTTTAATTGTCCTTCTTCACAAAATCCTAACAATCTTTCTATTTTAAGGTTGAAAACCAGTTAAACACATGGTTTTTAACATAATTTAACATTTTTTTGTGGTCCCTGTTTTGGTTTCAGGTTCCTTATAAGATTAAAGATGTGGAGCCTGATTATGATAATTACAACCAGGTCCCTGAGTCACCAATAGGACGTGATGAAGAGCCACATCTTTACATGGTGCCCAAAAAGTATAGAAAGGTTGGACTTTATTTCATTCTCGTTCTCATATAGAGATGAGATTTATTGTTGACGTATCACAATCTATAAAGTTTTACTGTAAATTTAGATTTCCAAAACACGTGATGAAGATGTCTTTGTTCTGCTTCAGGTCACAATTAAATACTCTAAACTTGGATTGGAGGACTTTGACTTCAAACATTACAACAGGACCTTGTTTGCTGGCCTGGAGCCACACATTCCCAATGCCTACTGTAACTGCATGATCCAGGTAAGAGACTGAAGATTTACAATGTGTTTGGTAAAAATTTATTTTTTTGATATGAGACATCATCAAGAGTTGCTCTCTGGTTTTTTGTCTTAGGTGTTATATTTCCTGGAGCCGATTCGCTGCCTTGTTCAGAATCATTTGTGCCAGAAAGAGTTTTGTTTGGCCTGTGAGCTCGGCTTCCTCTTTCACATGTTAGATTTGTCACGAGGAGATCCATGTCAGGTAAGTTTTTTCATTCATTTCTCTGAAATAACGATTCAGCCTCTTGGGAAATACAGAACCCTTAAATTGAATCCTCATTTCTTTGCAACTGGACAATAATTTATTATGTAGCTTTCCCAAAGTACCATCTCCTATCATCTTCCTCAAGGCCAGTAACTTCCTCAGAGCATTTCGAACCATCCCTGAAGCCTCGGCGTTGGGCCTGATCCTCTCAGACTCGGACGAGCAAACGGGGAAGGCTAGGCTTGGTCGCTTAATCCAAAGTTGGAATCGTTTCATCCTCACCCAGCTTCACCAGGAGACACAGGAGCAGGAGGGTCCGCAAGCCTACAGAGGTGCTAGCAGCAGGTATAATACATCAGTCTGGATGTGTTCTAGGCTGCTTAGAGAAAGAGCCCTGGGTCTGTGGGTTTCCTCTGGAGCTGGTGTTTCTTCCATCCTTAACATGGTTACTTTACACTTCCCGTCACTGTGGCCTTGGCCAAAGCACACACATATGGGTGTTGTGCCTGGGGACCAATGCTTGGAAATAGTTCAATTGTTATGTTGTCATTATCCTTTGAGAAATTCTCTTTCTGAGTGTGGTGATTATTCGATAAAGACAACCACATCAAAAAAGGCATCACAATTACAGACATAATTACATACATCTAACAATTAAGTGACAGTAACATTACAAAACACCTCATATCACCTGGATTTATTTAACATCCAGTTTATTGTTACGTGAGACTGTATAAAAGATCAGACGAGTACCTTGACAGGAACTTGTACCTCTGTTGAGAGAAAGTGAATCATTTGCAGGATTCCTTACTCTTTCCCCACCGCTAGTCACTCACAGAGCAAAAACTGCTCTGAGTCTAGAAAGCCCTGCAGTCTTACTGAACATATTTCCAGTCTTATTAAGTTTGTTTATAAAAGTAGAAACCGTTTAAAAGATAACATCTGCGTAACAAATGTGACTGCTCTGTGTTTGTGTTGCAGTTGTCTTGGCTCCTCTGGTGAGTCTGTCATTGGAAAGCTGTTTGGTTGTGAAGTTGAGAACAGTAGTTTGTGTCGCTGTGGCAAAGAAACGGTCCGCTCCTCCCTCACGCTGCTCTTCACCATGCATTACCCCGAGCAGAACACTCAAGGTCAGTTTGAGAGCACTGAGGTGTGCATTTCACACTCATAATATCTCCTCTTTCTTACACGTGTATATATATATCATATGCTTACATTTAAAAATAATAATGATAATTTTATCTTATCAGTTTCCAATATATGTTTTTTTAATCCTGTATTTAGAAATTTAATTATCTTCCTCTGTATATCCTTTTCCAGAGCTACTATATTTTATTGTTCTGTATTTGTAGCTTTAAATATTTGAATGTCCTCCATTACAGATGGGTAGTTTTAATGTTGAGTGAGCAGTAGGCTATATCTGTTACCAGTATATTCATTTGACTCTGATATTTTTCAGAAAAAACAATAAAGGAGTATGACTTTGCTGAGATCCTGAAGAAAAGCATCTGCCTGGAGCAGAGCACTCAGGCATGGTGTGAAAACTGTGAGAAGTATCAGCCCACAGTGAGTTACAGCTTTTATTCACTCATATTGTCAATACATAACAGATTGTTAGCCATGCTGCAGAGTGATAGTGTGTTTGTGTTACACTGTAGGTGCAGACACGAAACATTCGATGTCTACCAGATGTTTTGGTGATAAACTGTGAGGTGAACAGTGCTAAAGAGGCTGAATTCTGGAAGGTTCAGGCCGAGGTAAGCGACATTGATTCTGTCATTAAAAAGATAAAAATTAAAACCAAGATGGTCTTCTTCAACTTGTTATTAATTACATGAATGTTTTTTATAGTATGCTTTCAATAAAGCCAAGCAGAAAGAGAAACCAGCAAAACCTAAAGAACCACCTCCCATGCCCACTGAGTGGTGCTTAGAGTAAGTAGAGTAAGACCCCTTTTCATTTTAAAGAAATAGTCACACACACACACACACACACACACACACACACACACACACACACACACACACACACACACAGCTGTACATTGGAAGGAGCACTTTGAGAAGCCTTAGGGGTGTCAAACATAAGGTTTGGAGGCCTTAGTTGGGCCAGAATGAGCTTGACAAAGACTCCAATCTGGTCCGGTAGACAACTTTGGAAAAATGAAGGTAGGTATAAATTATTGGACTTTTAACTGTGTTTGTTGTGTTATAGTTTTTCCTCCCGATAAAGACCTTCCCCTGTGTCCATTCATACTACACCAAAGTAGTGAGGATTGGATAAACAATTAAATGACAGAAAAGTTTCAGTAGGAAAAAAAGAAACATCAAATATGGGACAGTCTTTTGGCACTGAGCTATCAGATCTTTTTCTGTAATTTTCTACATTGATCATGGAGAAAAACTGAAATGTGCTGTTGAAATTGCACTTCTTTATCTTAAATTGTGATTAAATATGTTGTTGAACTTTACACTTTAAACTTTGTGCAGTGGGGAGGAGATTTGCGGTATGGAGGGCATCACCTTTGACACTCGCACAGAGGATCTGCGGCACATCTGGATCCCCGCCACTCTCAAGATGTCCATCAGCAAAAGTCAAGGACTAGAGATCAGCAGGTGGTCTGAGACCGAGGAGGTGAGGCCTTTAGAGCTTCTTGAGCTAACAATAATTTGAAATAATTTCAGTCTGTAATTTTCCTCCCTGTCCACTCACTGCAGTATCCCTGAGCAGTAAATCTGCTGGCCACACTTAGACATTGTTTTATTGAGCAACTTTGCTGCACTTTTTTCCCCATTACATTTAGTAAGACATCTTTATTCTTTCTTTGTTAAATTTATATCTCTTATTTTGTTTTACTGTACACACACACTTCATTATATTATATATTATGTAACTTTTTATATAGTTTTTTTACAACCCCTGACAAACTGACACCTTATTGATGAGAGAGGGATTTGCACATCCCTTTGATCCAGGGATCTGTTTCATGTTCCAAGGCTAACTGCTATCAGGGCAGGGATAAGAGACTAAGAGAGATGTAGAAAATCCACATTGCCGGGCACTGAGCGAGGCAAAACCTGTAAACAGATCTGCCCCTCTATGGACCCACCACATGCAGGGAGAGACGCTGGGCTCAGGTGCAGTGTGACCTGGGTATCAAGGTATCAAGAAAAGACAGGGGCTTGGATATGTTGACTCGAAGCATCACTGTCTGTTCATTGGGATGTGGAATGTTCCCTCACTGGTGTGGAAGAAACCTGAATTAGTGCAGATGTAGCTGGGGTGGGTATCTGCTTTGGGAAGCTCAGAATAGCATCCCTTTTTTTTGGTTCTGCGGGCTTCATCTGAGTGAGACTGTTAGCATGTACTGGTGTGGTTTGCAGTCAAGTTGGAAACAGCTGGTATAAGCACCTCCAAGTCACCTATGGTTATTACCAAAAGTGTTAGTTGAGGTGAATGGGTGTAGTCCGGGATGTCTCAGAAACCATTGAAAACATTATATATCTCATCTGGCCTGCTCTCCCATCTGGGGACTTCAGGAGTAACTGGAGAGTATTAGGGGAAAATCTCTGGAATAACCTGCTGCCATATTATTATTTTTTATATATAGCATTTAGCTATATTTTATTTCAATTTTTAGATAATTTTAAACCATTATTGTCTTTAACTTAAGAGTTTTAGATCTCTAACCCCTGTATTTATTTTACTTCATTTTTTTTTCTGTTCATTTGTGCTCCTTTCTGTTTTGGTTTTTTTTAAACAAAAACAGAAAGATTAGAGTTTGAGTTACTGAGATATTCTATTTTAACGGTTATTTATCTTAAATTGGGTGTACTGTTTTGGCTGCTGTAACAGCATGTGGTTAAAAAAAAAGTTTATCTTCTCTTTATCTCGTACTTTATCTGTTACTAGTTAAGTGCTGCTGAAGAGGCGGAGGGAGCTTCTCTGTATGACTTGGTGGTCACGGTGCCGCACATCCTGGATGCTCGCACGGGTGGTAATCTGGTTGCACACATTAAAGTGGGTGAGACCTACCATCAAAGAAAAGAGGTGCGTTAGTCTTAGATAAGAAATTGCAGTCTGAGATAAACTCACTTTGAAAAGTTACATTTTTAACATTTAAAATGATTTTATTATTTCAGGGAGTCACACACCAGCAGTGGTACCTTTTCAATGACTTCCTCATTGAACCGATTGATAAAGTAAGGATTTTACTGCTTATTTATTTTTGCTAATGTAAACGTGTGCAGTCACCTAAAGCTATTTATTATTTTATCTGTTGATTTATTGTTTTTGTTTTCAGACTGAGGCTGCACAGTTTGATGTGAGCTGGAAAGTGCCAGCCATTCTGTATTACGCTAAGAGAAACTACCACACCAAATACGACCTCCGCAGTAAGTTTCAGCATAATAAATCTGAAGGTTTTCTTTTTATTGATCTAACTGCTCATGCTCTGCTGTTTGCCTCAGTTAAAAATCCCATAGATGCTAGCGTGCTGCTCACAGAGGCGTCACTGGCTCGGAAGCAGAGGAAGACACATGCCACTTTTATCCCTCTCATGGTCAGTGAGATGCCGCAGGCTGGTGATCTGGTGGGGCTGGACGCTGAGTTTGTAACACTCAATCAGGTAACTCTAACCACAATACCACTGTGTGAATACATTACCCTGTAAAACACTTGTAACCACATTAATCGGGTTGTCGTTGCTTGCTTTACCGTATTAAAAGATCCTTCCTCTTCATTCCGCATACTTCTGCTTTGTGTGGCTTTGAATTTTTTTTCTGATTTTGGATGAATTTAATTCAAAACCCATTCAAGTTTTATCCACCCACTCCATTACAACATTCCCCATCTTAAAGGAGAACTATTCTAACCATAATGCACTGGTGTTAACTTGAAACTGAAAATAATATATTGTGTGGGATTTCAAAGGAGTGAAATTGCCAGATATTTGTCACATTGTTTTGTGGTTAGTGTAAACACTTTGATAATAAAGAGGAATCCATGGGATTAAACCACTTCTGCTTTTCCTGTAGCAGTGTGACTTCAAAGCGCAGTGTACTCTTTGAAGTTTTTGTTTGGAGTTGTTTACCTGCGAAAAGCTGACAATAAAGTCTACACAAATCTCCATGACATGGAAATTTACAGTGACCTGGAGACATCAGGCCCTTTTTAATCATGATCTGATTATGATTTGTATCGTCTTATGTTAAACCAAATAACTAAAAAAAAAATTGCTTCCAGGTTGAAATCTATAACACTAAATATTAAGTATTACCTGTAGCTGATGACCTGGTTATGAGGAAAAAGTGTTACAGAAAGAATAGGATTAGAAATGAGTTCATCAGAGGGGCTGCTCAGCCACGACAAAGTTAGACAGGCAAGACTGAGGTGGTTTGGACATGTGCAGAGGAGGGATGGTGGATATATTGGACAGCCTGGTGGAAAAGAGGAAGGCCACAGAGGTGGTTTATGGATGTAGTGAAGGAAGACATGGTGGGTGTTATGGGTAGGGTGAGATGGAGGTGACCCCTAAAGCCTGCCGATTGAAGAAGAAGGTGGGAAGACATAATCTTTCATGATAAAAAAATATTATAGACATTTACAGGGAGCTCTTTGTCACAACAGACTGGTCATAATGGTTAACTCGTGAAACTAATCCAGGTGTCCAGTTAATAAGGTTAGTAATCTGTGCTCTCCTAGGTTAGACTGTGTTAAATGGAATGCTTTTTACCCATAAGCAGTAAAAAGCTGATGTATTATTGTGAAAAGGTACTGGGTTCGAGTCCACTGACAACCTGGAGTCTTTCTAAAGTAATCTTGTTGTTATTAAACCCAACTCTTTAATGTGTGCGTCTGCAGGAAGAAGCAGAGCTACGCAGTGATGGCACCAAATCAACCATTAAGCCCAGTCAGATGTCTGTGGCCAGGATCACCTGTGTGAGGGGTCAGGGGCCCAACGAGGGGGTCCCCTTCATCGATGACTACATCTCCACTCAGGAGCAGGTGAGAAGCTGCAGAGAGTATGATTACATAATGTTTAAAGGATCCACCTGCTAACTGGTCAATTTGTTCTTCCAGGTGGTCGACTATTTGACACAATACTCTGGCATCAAACCTGGAGACCTGGATGCCAAAATATCGTCTAAGCATCTGACCACTCTGAAGTCAACCTACCTAAAGTTGCGCTTCCTCATTGACACAGGAGTTCGCTTTGTAGGTCACGGCCTACAGAAAGATTTTCGTGTCATCAACTTACTGGTATGTTGTTGCTATAAACTAGTGTGTATAATTTAGAGCTCAGTAAAGTCAAATTTAGTCATCTCACAACTTTTAGAGTGATTAGATGTGATTTTTAAGGTTTTTCTTTTGTTTTTTAAGGTTCCAAAAGATCAAGTTGTTGATACTGTCCATCTCTTCCATTTGCCCCGCAAGAGGATGATTTCTCTTAGATTTCTTGCCTGGTATTTTCTCGGTAAGTCAAGGTTAAAATATAGAGCTTACTGTAAAAACAAACAAATCAAAAAATGTACAAAAAACAAAGGTTAGTAGTTAACACATTTGGCGATGCCGTGGTGCAAGGGACCAGCTGACATTAGCATTTTCTACAAAAGCCCATGAGCCTTACCTGCAACTCACGTCTATGTACAGCATTAAAGTCTTTGCATTCAATGATCTTCAGACATACAGATGAATGCCTCAAAAAATAATCCTGTACTTTTTATTTAATTAAATTAACTAATTCAAATATGTGTGAGTTTTCCTTTAAATCTTGAAGTCTTAAACCAACCAATCAAAAAATTTATAAATTAATAAATAAAATCACAACTTCCAACATACACGCAGTGTAAAAAAATCCCAGATGGTAGCAGATTACAGTACACTGATGTATGAGTGTCGGAGACCTTTCTGTCAAGGTTATAGACACATTTCAAGCTGAAACACTTAAAAATGTATAAAGATAATCATTTTATTTCACTCGTTATCAATAAATGTAATTCTCTTCTGAAATCTGAAGATAACAGTTTACCTTAACTCATTTCTGATTGTTTTCTTCTTGATGTCCACAGACCTCAACATCCAGGGGGAAACCCATGACAGCATAGAGGATGCACGCACTGCCCTGCAGCTGTACAGGAAGTACCTGGAGCTGAGTCATGGCGGCGGGAATGATGAAGTGAGGAAGGTCCTTAAGGGACTCTATGAAAAAGGGCGCCAACTGGACTGGAAAGTCCCGGAATCGGACACAGGAGATGGTCAAGGTAGCCCAAAAAGTACGAGACTGCGCTGAAGTAGACGCAGACTGATTTTGACGTCGTGTGAGTTTAGATGACAGGGGTTAATGAGAGACATTGTGAATGGATTGAATGCACTCTCCTTCCTTCCACAGGTGCTGCTGTGTTTCCCTCTGTGATGGGGCTGTGAGCAACACCGTGACCGGGAGATTCTCTTGCTTATTTTCTTCAGATGTGTCACATTTTATACTCGTTTGCTTTGTGTACAGTTTTCATGCAGGTATGTCTGCATCTGTAAACAGACTGAGTCAGTGACTGATCATTTTTAGTCATGAATAAATTTGGGCTTTTTAGGTCAAAGGTTTTCAAAAAAATTGGTTTGTATTTTATCTTTTTGAAACATTAAATAAAAAAGATTTTTGTTGCTGTAAACGAACGCATCCTGAGCGTGTAAGATGCTTTTTTTATACCGGGAAGTGGGAAATGTACCGTAGTTTTCGGGTCATAAGCCGCTACTTGTGAACACTGCGGCTTATACTGACGTGCGGCTAATGCATTTTTTTTTTTTTTCATGTGGCCAAAAACATTTTGCCTGGTAACAGTAGACCAATAAAATTGATAAGTAGTGTATATATACGGTATATATTTTTACCGGTTGTTAAGAGATGTTTTAATGTTGTTTGTGCACTGTTTCGTAAAAAAACCATAAGCAACGTAATTTGTGTGTTACTGATACGTACGTATACTTAAAGGTAGCCGTGTTACAGGCGCTGTTCGAGGAAAAAAAGCATTTGCAGTATGTATTTTTGTATGTTACCATAACGTTTATGTTACCTTACGGATTAAATTAAACTTTAAAAATCCTCACATGTAATATTTCTGTGTAAATATCTTTTATTACAAGTGAATTAAAATCCGGTGCGGCCTGTACAAGTATGAAATTGATTTTCTTTCTAAAATTAGAGCATGCGGCTTTTAATCAGGTGCGCTCTGTAGTCCGGGAATTACGGTACATGAATACTTGTCAATCTTGATTAAAATCGAATAACCCAAACTCTGTGACTGTTCAGAGAAATCTATTTACATCTAACAATGACTTTAGTTTGGTCTTTTCCCTATCCTTCTGTGAAATCTGCTATCATTGTTAATTTTCCAGGTAACTTCTGGAAAATAATTTAAATGATTTCTTACAAATCTCAATGCAGAACTATTTTTTCTTTTCCTGTTTTAGTACAGTTTGTTCTGCTAAAGTATGAAAAAATGTATTCAAATGCAACTGTGACCAGAGAGCATTTCCAAACACAATGGATCACTGAAGTTAGTCAATACCAATAAGCTAAAACTACATTACATCACATCTGGCCCCTCCACCTTTTTGTCTGGATTTGTCAGAATTAGTTGTGATTTAAATAAAGTGAAGTTTCATTGCCTTTGTTCCCCCAATGCAGAAAAAAACAAAAAGGGTACCCTGTCTAGTTGGACTCCTTTTCAAGTTTCAGACGTGTGTTGTGTTAGCTGATCTACTACAGAAACATCTTCCCTCTAAACTTCTCGTTTTTTAAACAAACCAAGACCTGGAAGCATCAAATATTTTAACAGCAGTTACTGGAAAACTGATTTGTAGATTGTTTTTGCTGTTACATTAAATTCAATTCTATTTTATTTTTTCAGTGCCAAATCACAACAACAGTCGCCTCAAGGCGCTTTATGTTGTAAGGTAGACCCTATAGTAATGCATACAGAGAAAAACCCAACAATCATATGACCCCCTATGAGCTTTTCCAACAGTGGGAAGGAAAAGCTCCCTTTTAACAGGAAGAACCCTCTGGCAGAACCAGGCTCTTGACCGGTTGGGGGAGAGAGAGAAGAAAAACATGCTGTGGAAGAGAGCCAGAGATGAATAACAAGTGTGATTCAGTGCAAAGAGGTGTATAAACATGTAGTGAGTGAGAAAGGTGACTGAAAAAGAAATACTTGTGCATCATGGGAATCCCCCAGCAGCCTACATCTATTGCAGCATAACTATAGAAGGATTCAGGGTCACCTGGTCCAGCCCTAAGTTTGAAGCCTAATCTTGAAAGTAGAGATAGTGTCTGTCTCCTGAATCCAAACTGGAAGCTGGTTCCACAGAAGAGGGGCCTGAAAACTGAAGGCTCTCCCTCCCATTCTACTTTTAAATACTCTAGGAACAACAAGTAGGCTTGCAGGGCAAGAGCGAAGTGCTCTAATGGGGTGATATAGTACTACAAGGTCATTAAGATAAGATGGGACCTGATTATTTAAGACCTTGTGTGTGAGGAGCAGGATTTTGAATCCAATTCTGGATTTAACAGGGAGCCAATGAAGGGAAGCCAATATAGGAGAAATATGCTCTCTCTTTCTAGTCCCTGTCAGTACTCTTGCTGCAGCATTGAAAAGACATTTTATTCTTTATTTACCGTCACATGTACTTTGAGAATTGAATGCATGTATTAAGCATGTCCAAAGTATTACATAATGAGGCTGGTGTATATAGGCTTAATCTCTGTGAATCAAAAGTTGAGTCTGTAGACTGCTCTAAATGTGAGCAGTGGGCAGGGTTTAACTGGTTAAAAGAAAATAACCATAAAGTGTACTAAACTGATTACCTCCAAAACAAACAAAACACGGGGAAGGAGCACCACCCAAACCAAGAATAATTTTACTGATAAGTGGCTTCTGGAGCTTTAAAGACGACCGCGAGTCACTTACTTAGACATATATAGCTTAACTTTAATTTCGTGGAAATGTGCGTCATAAAGATCGCTCGTATAAAATCATGGGTCCGATGTCATTAAAAAGGAAAAGAAAAAATTATAGATTGCTATAATTGTAGATAAAACATCTCTTGAAGAAGGGCAGGTTTTTAAACATTACATGGCCTGACCCAGTCAGGCGGTGATCAGATCCCAGCAGCGACCTGCTTGGAAAAACTCCGTTTTGATTGGTGAAGCGCTCTAAATCACATTTAAATGTAACGGTGCCCCCTGCTGGACAATCTGTGAACTCTTAACGTTTCCACAGGGGTGTTTTAAAATATGGATTTATTGAATGCCAAAGGATTGTAGGACATTTTCTCAAAATTTCCTCATTCTTTAAGAGCCGTTTGGCATCTTTTAAAAGGACCTGCGGTTTGTAGCATAAGAAAGGTCTATGATGTACATCTTGAAATTCCCCAGTCACTTTTATGTTGCAGCTGAAGCCATGGGCCGGGCTAAGGAAAGTGAGGTAAAATTCAGACTTTTTAGTCTGAAAACCCCAGTGCAGTGGTAACACTACAAGGCACCATGGTTATTGCTGAATATGCATGTTTTACATATTTGGGTGTTGCACTTTGTAGATGGTCCCTGCACACTATTCTCGCAGTGAGCAGCAGATGAGCTTGTAGCTTGTTGTCAGCCTTAATTTGTGGGTGTTCTATAAAACTATATTTACTAATTATTTCTACTAGCAGTTCAAATGTCTACATTTTTCCATTATAACCTTGAAAATAAAATACATAGATCTTACTCCTTGACTTAAAATGTTTAGACTTTCCAAAAGAATTTTACAGATATTTGTCATAAATTTCCAAACTGTCTTTTCCCCCTAATATAGTATAAATTAGACACCGTTTTGTGAGTGAGTTGATTTTTTCAACGTCATACACACACTCACACGCCCCGTGTGAGTACGGGGAAACTTGTGAACACAAAAAATAAAATAACAATAATAATATTTGAAATCCATAAATGACAGCCAGTGACAAAAATAGAAACATGATGATTTATTTATTTATTTCTAAGCCACACTTGCAGACACATGTTCTCTTTGTTAGAGCACAAAATATAAATGTTTGTACAGGAAAGATACAATTTAAGGCACGTTTTATTTCCCACGCACAAACCGCAAAACTACAGAAGAGTGTGAAGCTGCTGAAACTCAGAACGAACGATAAATTATATTTACAGAGCCACAGACTCACACCAGACTTCAGAACAGTCCTCTTTATTCACAGGTTTAAAACACACACACGGCTGCAGGTCTAAATCTGAGGCGGACCTGCAGTGTGTTCATGTCTCAGTTTTGTCTTCCAGGCTTTTTGCAGAAACATCTGTGAACCCGCAAAAGCAGAGGACATCACGTGCATTCAGGTGCACCTGATGTCTGTTTGCTCACTGACGCCATCGTTAGAAGGTTCATTAGCTAATCGCTGACCTTTGTTTACTCACAACGATGCAGCCATACTCAGCCCCCTAAGCATTTTCCCTTTCCAATTCACAATCAATTCCACCCCTAGGTCAAAATATGTATAGGACAATTGGCCTCATCTAATATTTTGTATGAACCTGTCCAGCTGTCCAGTGATTAAATGACAAGATGGAGGCAGGACTCCACAGCAGGGGCATACTCCATAATGTGTGAAGGAAATTGCCTTCCCGGGTTTCCTCCGTGGCGTGAGCGATAAGCAGAGTTCTGTCCTTTCCTTCTAAGATTCCTAATTATTTAAAGTAACACTCAGGTATGCCATTCAGCGTGTTAGTACGAGCTCGGGAGCAGCTTGGGAGAACAAGAAAACAGAGACTGCTTTAGGTTGCCTTCCCAATCGACTCAAAGGTTTATTTGATACACAGCAGTTTATATAGATGAAAAAAAAGGTTCGTGTGTCAGCTTTCCCAGTTCAAACCGGTACAGACCAAATAAGGAAACGTCTTCCTGCCTTCTGAGCAAAGAAGTATCCTGTGTGTAGTTTATCAGTTCAGCTATAATTTATGATCATCCCAGCAAAATACACTCCTAGACATAAAATACAGAGTTCTTTCATTAGTGAATTCTGAAACGAACCACCTAGCCTTTAACGAGCCTTTTCCAGGAGATAAAGAAAAAGGGAGGATGGGAGTAAGGAAGTGGTCTCATCTCTGTGGTGTTTTCGACCTTGAGGTACCAGCCTGTAAGTCTTACACATTAATTCTTGGGTCACAGAGAAAGAGAAAAACAACTAGTAGATGGGCCATATTGAGTAACAGTTTTCCTGTATAAAACAATATCCTGTAAATGCTTACCGTGGTATCAAAATATCATAACAGTTCTCCCCTTTTATCATGTAATGATAACATAGTATAAAGACAGAATGTAATAACATAATATAAAGATAAATCATAAATGTGAAACAAATCATAAATGTGAAACAAATCATAAATGTGAAACAAATCATAAATGTAACTAGTCCTTCGAGTGAGCTTAATATCAAAATCTTAAAAAGAAGAAAAGAAAAAGAAGAAAACGTCATTCTCTTCTTTGACAATCGAGTAATTCACAATCTAATGCTCAATACATACATCAGGATCATCATTGATGACATCTGACACATAATCTGGGTCAATTTGTGCCAATTGCAAATACATTGAAGTAGCTGTACTAGTAGCTATACGGGTTATCATTGAACGTACACAGGGTACCACACAACAGACAATAATCATCAAAAACATGCTGCAACGGTTACAAAGGCTACAATTAGTTCCTTCCATCTTCCAAACGTGTCCTGTAGCCACTTATGTAGCCACTGACCGTGACCTGTATTGGCAATTAGTTCTATCTGCAATGCTTCAAGTTTATTCATAGCTTGTGTGAATGAACCGTTAGGAGCGGTATTATTGGGAATGAAAGTACAGCATACATCAACGGTTACTAAACCACAGGTACCGGTCCAATTAACAGGTAAAGCTAATCTAAGAGTATTATTGCACAACCAATAAGCATGTGGGATTGGTCTAGTTAGGCGCGTGACCATGTGTGATTTAACTAACTCCCCCCAGTCAGTGTCATTTAATACACCGTCTGGGGGAACAATGATCGATTCTCTGCTCGAACTTGAACTGTGTGTGTGTTCCTCCAGATATGATACAACTTCAGCCACAGAGACAGCTAGCCATGTCTCATTACAGCGTGCACCTGGGGAGTCAGAGAAGAATGTATAGTTATCCTTTGTATAATCTATGTGTGTGTCTGGGCCAGTTAACTTTAGTCTGCGCAGACATATCATACTAGTATTAAAATGGAGAGGGATCTGTCCTAAGGGCAGTGAGGGCTTTAACCTATTCTTAGGGCGTTTCATTGGGGCGCAGGTCCCTGCGGTGTCATTAGATAACTTCAATAATTCGCCTAATGGAGTCTCAGGGTTAGTTGGTGTGTGTGTGTGTCTAAGTAGGCAGTCGAGAGGGCTCAGAGTCAACTGTAAAGTGTCTTTTTAAAGAGAGCATTATCTCCGCCGATTTTCTCTAGTCCCTCAGTGAGGGGGAAACCGGATATGGGGTATCCTACTATTACCTGTTCTGGATTAGCCTTTGAACAGACATAACAGTTACTGTTTCCTAAATCACGAGCGGCTGTTCTGGCATTTTCATACCAGGCGTTAGCTCCTGCTCTATGGGGTGCATAAAAGGGTTTATTAGTGGCGTCTATGTTGCTATTTACTGATTTTAGGGAACGTGAGGAGTGCATTAAGTAGGTGTCTTGCAAAATGGAGCATGAGGTATAGTCAGCAAAATATGACCTGCAGAAATGTGAACATGGTTGCAGTTTACAATACAAAATAGCAAAGAGAAATCCTAAGGTTAATGCGATAGATATGATAAATAACCTAAATATATAAGACAATATATAAGAAAAACAGTTCTTCAGTTGTCTCCTGGCCTGGTCCCAGGTTCGAGAGACAGAGAATAAGCGTCGTATGATGACAATGGGCATTTCATTTTTTCCATTATCAGGATGGAATGAGTCTGGCTTTATCAGGTTAGACATCATGTGGTACTTTTGGCTTTCTGTTCCTGCTGGATGTTTGAGTACCTTGTTGTTGTTCTTTCAGACGTTGTGTGTTAATCAGTGATTGCGTGTGTGTATGTAACTTTTGGATCCGGGCGCTGGCTCGCCTGAGATGTCATCTACCCGTGTGTTTATTTGCTCTAGTTCCGGGCGCTAGCTCGCCGGAGATGTCGTCTGCTTGATCCGACGCCTGAGATGGTCCGATTGGGCTGGTCTTAACCCTGCTGGCATGAATCCACTGAGGTTGTCCGTCTGTGAGGATGCTGGTTCTTCGTCACTGCCAGTAAAGCCTGGGGGCTGGAACACGCGGCCTCCCAGAGTGTCCTTGGTTTTAGTGGCTTCTCCAACATGCATCTCCTTGTCTCCACTGGTGGAACTGTGGAGGGGAAAGGCTGAGAGAGACAAACTTTCTGATAGTTATTATTCAGTTTTTCTACCAGGTTGTGAACATCAGTGGACAATGCAATATACATCACCTTCTACTAGCGGTGCCCCTCTGGAAGCTGACCATGGTCTTGGAAATAGTCTTATTTCAAATGGAGATAATTTGGTTACTGCAGATGGAGTCATTCCAATCTCACAGAGGACTTGAGGAAGTAATTTGACCCAGGTCATTAAAGTTTTAGCACACTTTTGAATTACTTCTAATGTGAATGAAGGTCCTCTATCACTGTTAATCTGGTGAGGTATTCCGAATCTGGGTATTATTTCATTGCTCAACTTTTGACAGACTACTTCTGCAGTTTCTTTTGAGGTTGGATAAGCTTCTACTCATTTACTAAATTGATCCACTATTACCAGTAAGTACTTGATGCTTCCTTGTGCTGGCATATGTATAAAATCAATTTGTAATGTATGAAATGGAAAATCTGGTTGTGGTAAATGCTGATGTTTCGCTTTTGATTTTCCTACATTAGTTCGTGCACATGTTAGGCAGGTTGCTAATATGCTTTTTACTGCATGTGATGTTTTCTCAATTACAAATCTTAATTTTATTGCCCCTATTACCCCTCTTTGTCCGACATGACTCACACAGTGAAAATGTCGGGCAAGGACTGGCATCAGGGAATATGGGAGGGCAATCAAACCCTTAAGATTTTGTATAAGCCATCTCTGTCATCTAAGGTACAGTCATTATTCTCCCAATAGGTGTAATCACATGCAGAGGCTTGCTCTTGTATGAATTTTAAATCAACATTTGTTTCTAAATAGTCTGGGAGTGTAACAAGTGGCAGCTGTAGGGGCACAGACAATACTTCCTGCGGAGGTGGGAGCTGTGATGCAGCTGCAGCCTTGGCTGTCACGTCTGCTAAGGCATTACCTGTTGCTTCGTCTGTGTCAGCTGTACTGTGTCCTTTCGTTTTTACAACTGCAACGGCCGATGGCAGCTGTATAGCCTGAAAAAGTCTTTGAACAAAATCAGAATTTAGCAATTTATTTTCCATCAGCAGATCTAAATCCTCTCTGTCTCCACAATGTGCCAAAGTCATGCACAACGCCAAATGCATAGCGGCTGTGTGCGTAAATTGTCACATGCTTATCCAAATGTAGCTCACAGGCGCGTATTAAAGCCATGAGCTCTGCTTTTTGTGCTGAGTGAAATGGTAATGAGTGAGCCTCTAGTATGATGTCAGGCACTGTTACCACTGAATAGCCACAAAGAAATGAGTTGTCACTCGGCCTTGAACAGGACCCGTCCACATAAACCATGGCTGAGTCTGGGATAGGTGTTTGCTCTAAATCTGGACGTGGTGCTGTGGATTCCTGTATACGTGTCATGCAGTCATGAACGTCAAGCCTGTCTGAGCCATCCTGTCGGTCAGAAGAACACAGCATAGGATCAATAAATGTGCTGGCGAATCAGGTGTGCTGCTCGCTTTTATAGTGAGATTTGCATATGTTGTTTAGTTATGTTTGCTACAATGGTCGTGACCTGGTGATTGGTGTGTAGAATAGTGTCATGTGAGAGTGTGAGCTTCTCGCAGTCCCCTATCATGATAGAGCAGGCTGCTACTGCCCTCAGGCAGGCCGGCATTCCTGAACAATTCAGGCAGCACCTTTGAGTGGCGGAGGTCAGCACTCCCTGTAATGCATTGAAAGAGGCAGTCATTTCTGTGGACCACAGTATTCGAGGAGGCTTGTCTTTTTTACAACAGTCACGCAGAATGTGGTCATGAAAAGAACAGTCTGGTATCCACTGTCTGCAATAGTTCACCATGCCTAAGAAGGACAACATTTCCTTCTGTGTAGTGGGACGAGGGACGGAGGTCACAGCTTTGACCCTGTCTGCAGTCATGGAACGTTTTCCGTGAGACAGTGTGAATCCCAAATATTGAACACAAGTCTGACAGTACTGCATTTTCTTTGCTGATGCTTTGTGGCCAGTCTTTTGGAGGTGCTGGAGAAGCATGTGTGTAGCAGTTTGACATAGTTTTTCACTTTCAGCACAGAGGAGGAGGTCATCCACATGTGGATCAGGGTGCAGCCCTGGAGGAGTGAAGCACCATTGAGAAAGCAGCAGAGCTGTCTATCATGCCTTGGGGCAAACGAGTCCAAGTGTACTGCTTATTTCTATGTGTGAATGCAAATAACGGCTGTGTGTCTTCATGAAATGTACTGAGAAAAAGGAGCGGAGCATAAATCCACCACGGTAAAATGTGTATGCAATGCATGTCAATATGCTGTGAACATCTGAAACGAGAGGTGGCAGAGGAATGTTGACTGCATTAATTTGCCTTAAGTCTTGTATGAAACGCCATACGCCAGGTTTGTTAGGCTTTGGCACAGGATTGACAGGAGTGTGGGCTTTATTACTCCTGTAGTCAATAAATCTCCTATCATGACATCTAGGGCTGCGGCTTTTTCGGCAGAAATGGGATGTTGCTTGACATATACTGCTTGTTGTGTTTTAATAGGTGTGCGTGATAAAGTGTACAGTCAATAAATCCTATATCATTCTCACTTTTTGACCATAATGTCATATTCTGGTATTCAGCTGGCAACGTAAGTGCAGAAATAGTACAGTGGATAGGGTAGGTTAGATCTATGTGTCGACATATTTCGTAACCTATGTCTGAGTTATGTGACAAAATCACTGTTTGACCTTCACTTGTGTGAGCAGTTATCATGTTGTTGAACAGTGTGAGAGAAACAAAAGTGTGGCTCCCAGTCATGGGATTACCTGGTAGTGGCGTCTGTACACGTTTTTTTGGCACAGTGTGTGACACAGAGTACCGGACAAAAAGGATGTTGAGTTCATTCTCTGCTGAGGGTCCAGCTGACACAGAGGATGTTCCTTCTCCATCATGTCGGTACATAGGGCAGAGAAAACATAAGCTGTTATCAGTGTCAGCAAACATTTCACCCTTTGTGTTAAATTAAATACACAAATTCATTTTTGCTTTGGGTGTCTGCGGCTGCTGGAAAACTGAGCTAAATTTGCACCTCTAGCTTGTCCAACAGTGCATAAAGCGTTTTATGAATACTAGGATAGATTCATCAGGCTTCTGTTTACACATAGTTACTGCATTTAAGTCAATTTTGTCTCTGGACATTGTTAGCAGGAATTTCTTTAGATTCTTAAAGAAATCGGCGACTTTGTCATTATTTACCCTCCTTTTGTCCATAGCGGTAACATTTGATGCATCACGTCGCGGCATTCTATCATATATTTTCTACAGGACTTTTTAAGCAGACTACTTTTCTTATCACAAATGATATTCAACATTTCTACTGACCTGTTTTCTGGCGATAATCGTTCGGGATAAGGCTCCGAAAAGAAATTAGAATGCATTGAACTTCTTAAGTTGTAAACAAAGTCAGTCACATAAGCACTCCCGCATGTTCTGGATACGTGATCATGGACGTCTTCACCGATTCGCGGACGTAGGTTACACGTAACCGGAAATGGGAGTTATACTGAGCCGTTATTTGAGACTTTATTTTGTATTTTATTAATTTTTGGTTTTACAGGTACTTTAGATTTTTTTATCGGACCTGTCTGTGGTCTTTGAATAATTCTGACCCATGTTCAGTGATTTCCAGAGGGGTTTACACGCTAGGAGGATTTAGGTTAGTATTTTCGCTGCGGCACAGCTGAGGTCACTTTAAATTTATTGCTAGCAATTTTTGTTTGTGTGAGCAACTCTCACTTAGCGAGCAACTCCTCGCAAAACAACAGGCAACTCCCTGTGTCTTTCTGCTTTTAATTTACTGCTTTTAACCCTTGAGACCCGTGTTTTTTTTGTTTTTGTTTTTGTTTTTTTGTTTTTTTAAAAGAAAAATTAAACAATTAATTATTATTATTATTATTATTTTTTTTTTACGTATAAATGTGTTGTGTCTTTCCACTTGATTATAACTGATTTATTTATAACATTTTATATAAGAGAAAAACGAGAAGCACATTAATTCATAGTAATTTAACATAAAATTGTTTGATAGTGTTAATTTGGAAAGCCACAACTCTAGCGGGTCCACCAACACCACACAAGGGTTAATTTACTTTATTCGGGGACTGAGGAAGTCAGTCAGTGTATCTCTCTGGATCACTAAGTGAAACTTCGTCAGCATATCCCGTTTTTTTATGGATCGATCACTGAGAGAGGTATAATAGGTCTTTATATAAATATGAAAGACGCATATTTACCTTCTGTCAGCAATCCCACTTCTGACACCAAATTGAAGGAAATTGCCTTCCCGGGTTTCCTCCGTGGCGTGAGCGATAAGCAGAGTTCTGTCCTTTCCTTCTAAGATTCCTAATTATTTAAAGTAACACTCAGGTATGCCATTCAGCGTGTTAGTACGAGCTCGGGAGCAGCTTGGGAGAACAAGAAAACAGAGACTGCTTTAGGTTGCCTTCCCAATCGACTCAAAGGTTTATTTGATACACAGCAGTTTATATAGATGAAAAAAAAGGTTCGTGTGTCAGCTTTCCCAGTTCAAACCGGTACAGACCAAATAAGGAAACGTCTTCCTGCCTTCTGAGCAAAGAAGTATCCTGTGTGTAGTTTATCAGTTCAGCTATAATTTATGATCATCCCAGCAAAATACACTCCTAGACATAAAATACAGAGTTCTTTCATTAGTGAATTCTGAAACGAACCACCTAGCCTTTAACGAGCCTTTTCCAGGAGATAAAGAAAAAGGGAGGATGGGAGTAAGGAAGTGGTCTCATCTCTGTGGTGTTTTCGACCTTGAGGTACCAGCCTGTAAGTCTTACACATTAATTCTTGGGTCACAGAGAAAGAGAAAAACAACTAGTAGATGGGCCATATTGAGTAACAGTTTTCCTGTATAAAACAATATCCTGTAAATGCTTACCGTGGTATCAAAATATCATAACAATGTGCTGTGCATTCTCATATGTATATTATATATATTGCTCACTTATTGTATTTACCAACATCAATGAGTTATGAGCAAAGAAAGGCCACACCATAGTAGAGATGGACCGATCCGATATTACGTATCGGTATCGGTCCGATACTGACCTAAATTACTGGATCGGATATCGGAGAAAAATAAAAAATGTAATCCGATCCATTAAATATCACGAAAGCACCTCACAAAACTTGCAACACGCCGTAACTCGCCTCAGAACGTCGGAGCAGTATGCATCACGTGATAGAGCAGCTGTGGCATGCGGGACCTGTCAGTGGTCTGGATAGCATTTGGAGCTTTGCTAGCAACCTGGCATTTCATCTCCGACAAAGTTATCCCCGAGAGAAGTAAAGCAAGTGTGTAAGTCCATCTCTGAATGTTTGTAAAGCATTCCCACGTTAAGCTTAACGAGCGACTGCCTCTCGCTCTCCGGCTGCTACTTCAATCGTGAAACTGCTTAAATCAGCTGATCGGCTTTTCTGTCGCGAGTCTGTCTCTCGTTTGTTTTTGGTCCACTTTGCGCCAGAAAGAGCAAACCAGCGGCTGAACAACAGCAGCACGTTTAAGCTTGATAAGCTGTTGTTACAATTTATTTAATATTACTTTCTACACCAGGATCTTTTTCTACGTAGCTGACGGCTGGTAACTGTGCAGGGGCGGATCTAGCAAAGTTTAGCCAGGGGGGCCGATAGGGCATTAACTGGGAAAAGGGGGCACAAAGACATACTTTTCTTTCTTATTCTCATTTAAAATGTCTAGCTTTTAATAAATAATTATCTGACACCCAAAGTTTTAATTTGATGTAAAATGAATAGAAGTCAATTACTGTATATAGTGACTATTAAGTCTAATATATATATCCTAGTAAGCTATAGTACATTTTCCTGTGCAGTCTGCAATTTTGTTGAAGAAAGATGTTGAATCTATTTAATATTTCTTGAAAAATAATTGATTTCTGTGCATTTTTTTTCACACTGCATCAAATTAAGGTTGATTACGTTGATTAAGCATCATGAGGTGGAGCGTGAGGGGTGGTTCCCTATTTTTTATTTATTTATTTTTGTTGTTGCTGGGAGTTGGAACCCTATTAGTTAGGTTGCTTAATATTTACGCCAAGTACTCTTTAAAATACCAGAATAGGGAGGATGGTGTAGGTCTAAGTTTATTAGATTGATCAGTATTGCTGAACTATGAAATATTTTTTTTGTATACAGGTATAACAGAATAGCTTTAGTGTAGTTGTTGTTTTAAACTTGAGTATGAACTTGCAGACTTGCAAAATGCAGCAAGATATTTTAAAAAACAGTTTTGTTGATTAAAAAACACTATATCGGATTCATATCGGTATCGGCAGATATCCAAATTTATGATATCGGTATCGGTATCGGACATAAAAAAGTGGTATCGTGCCATCTCTAGTTTAGTCTAGTTTTTTTTATTTTCTGAAAATCGTTAGTTTTCAGCTTAGTTTTGATTAGCGCCAGTTATAGTTTTAGTAGTGTCTTGCAAAAATTAAGTGTAACCAAATCCCAGTTCCATCATATCAGTCATGCTCTTCTGCTTATCCTTGGGTATTGAGACTATTAACTCTTGCAGCACCGGGTGCGCCTAATTTTGGTTCAAGTGAATTGATAAACTTTTTGAAGGCGATTGACTCACACAGTTATTTAGATGTCCCAGTCCTGTTGTCTTGGGATGCGGGTTGAGTGGGGGAGCTCTTCAAGGAGGGGGAGTGTGCTCCCCCTGATGAGCTCTTCAAGATAAGTTAACCTTCTTGTGTGAGCTTTTCAAGTGCACTTCAAGGTTTGTGGGATTTTTCGTTTTATAAATGTCCCTCATAACCCCCTGATGACCCAGTACTTCATTTTTGCGCACTGTAGTACACATTTAGTTTTTGCTTGTAGCTCTCATACTCTACTTGCCACTCATCTAAGTCCTGATGTTTCTTAAAGAGGACAACAGTACCTTTAAAATTATATCACATGTGTGGGGGTGTGGCCTTGCCAATTGTTTTTCAAAATGGCTGGCATGCCCACAAGCACATTTTCTGGAAGAAAGAAAGGTAAGCTTGATATTTACATTTAAAATGTTTTGTTAAACTCAGATTTTTATTAATTTTCAAAAATAAACATCTAGTAAATAATTTGAGGGGTCTTTAAGAATTAAGCTTATTTAGTTTCACAGAGGAAATGACTAATTTATTACTGTGTACTCTAGTGCACGTCAGGACTTTGTACTTATATTTATTTCACTTTTTCCTAGTAGACAACTCTTTAACAAAGGCGGAGAGAATTCTTAACAGAATAATTGAGCGAGATTCAGACATAGATTCTTCAGAAGATGAGAGTCATGTGAGCCAGATAGGAGAGGGTGAGAACCCAGGAGGAGCCACACAAAGATTATCGAGATGCAGTGGCAGATGTAATAGAGAAAGACACAGGGCCACCTGAAATCTGTCGTCCTATCTGGTCCAAAACCAACATGTAGGAGAATCTGGAATTTTTGATTTTGAGTTAAAAATAAAATATGGGTAAAATGCAGAAATGTTTTCCAGTAAAGTAAAAAATAAGAGTCACATTTATAGCTGAATCCATGACACCTAATTGTTTCTACAAGATCACGTCGTTGCTAAAAGTTATCAGTGATCTCAATGTGCGAAAAGAACTCACAGTATCTGGAGTTCAAGCTCCTCTTGGCTGAGAAACCTGGGACAAACATGTGAACAAGACCTGAATAATACCAGTAATGAAGAGTTCTCTCCAAAAATCAAGAAAAGGAGGCCCCAATCAGATGAGAGTGTAGCAAAATATGGTTCACTCCACTTGCCTGAAATGGTTAACAGTCCAAAGCATTTCAGTTGTAGAATGGTTGGGTGCAACAGTAAAACATCTGTGAGATGTGGGAAGTGCCAAATGTTCCTTTGTGTCTCCAAATAAAAAATCACAGTACTTCCTCAGATATCATAAATGAATTGACTTTTGTGAAATAGAAAGCCCAGTGCAATCACTTGTTCCTGAACCAATGGCTTACAGCTAGTGAAGTGTCAGTGACTACTAAGTTGATCCCTGATCTACATTTTTATGATATTGTTATATAAATACGTTTTAATATCCTGCTTACAAAAATTTCAGTGGAGCTTTTAATTTTCTTAAATGGCTCTTGAATGTTGTTAGTTTCACATTCGTGATCAATGAACTCCCCTTGTGCACTGTAGTGCACATGTTGTAGAATTTAAATAAAATTAGTTAAAAACAATTTTGTTTTTGTAATGTGTTTTTTTTTACCGTCCCAACATTTGATTTATCTTAAAGAAAAAAGAAAAAGAAAAAGAAAAAATGAAAATACTTTTCCTTTTTTTTTTTTCTTCTTTCCCTGGGCCTCAGGAGGACATTGTGTCTCTTTCCACTACAAGACACTTGCTATATCTAAAAAACAGTCATATTCAAAGTAATCCCAAATTGGACTCTGGCGCTTTCTCCCGACTTTTCCTGACATGATTCTGCGCGTGGACGGAGCAGCAACACAGACGACTCGACTAACGTACTGCCTTGACTTCTATTGCAGGGCACGCACACATCAATGAAACTAAACACATTTTGCTATAAATCCAGTCAATTTTAGTTAGTTTTGTGAACATTCATTACAGTTTTAGTTAGTTTTCCATTTTTGTTTTGATTTTATTTCCGTTAACGCAAATGTTTTTTCACTTCTAGTTTTCTTTATTTCATTTGTTTTCTTTAATAATAATAACCTTGCTCTGCACACTGGAATAAACATAATCAACATGATCCACATTTTACTGCGTGTCAATGCACCATCTTATCGATTCAAGTGCTCCATCCTTATGTGGTTTGTGACATTATGTTTATCTAAACCTCCACTCTGTCTCTAAATGTTTGAAGAATTTTTCAAGTTCGGGGCCAAATTTTAAGAATTTGACCATAAGTGAAAGTTATGTCGTTATCACCCCCTTTGGGGCTTACCTTTCCCAGTTTTGATGATATTCCTCCCCATTCTCTATTCTTTGCAAGTACTCCTTTTCGGTGGTGAGAAACTGTTGGTGTGGTCAAGCGGGTGCTGTAAAAACAAAAGCTCAGGACAGAACAGTCACCAGTCATGTACTTCATACGAAATTAGCATATATCGAACTTCATATTGATCCTCTGAGTGTAATGGTACATTTTAATTTGAATTTCTCAAAGCTAAACAGAATATTTTTCTTTATCTTGCTCTTGTTCTTGTGCAGCACCACCCCTCAGCACATGCCCCTGTCGGTTCTATCTTACTTTTAAATTGCTGACTATTTCAAGAAAGCACCCAAAAGGTGGGGACCAGTGTTTATCATTACATATCTCCATTTTGAGTGTGGCAAGTCTATCATTCCCCTGTTATTCATAGACCTCAATGGAGGGTTTTTTTTAGTTTTTTTTTTTACCTCTATAAAAGTTGATTGACTCTTTACAGTGGCCCGCCATAGTTAATAATAACATGCTCAGTCATGAGTGGAATCAAACCTTTTCTTCACTTTAGCAACCAAAGGATTAAGTCTGCAGTTCACACTCCTGTGAAGCTACAGCCTCCCCCCTTATTCTCTGTCAACCCTCTGTCCTTGCAAAAACAAAACAAAGCAAGACAAAACATCCACCCTTCTTTTACAGGCTGGGTGAATTGTCTGTGGACATCTACTAATCCTAAAGTCAGTACCGTTTTTGTCTCAGTACCAAGTCAGTTAAAACTTTTAGTCGTCAGTCCGTCACAGTCCAGTCACATGCATACATCCACACACATTCATACCAGATATTGCTGATAATGGAGTCTCACGCGCAACCTATTCGAGGCTCCATCACCAGCAAGATGACGTCATCATTTTAAAGGAAACAGTTCCTTGTTTGTTTTTTCCTTCTTTGGACTGGATTGACTCGCTGCAATCCTTTTAAGCTCAGGACTTCTCATTCGATCAGTGTCCCATATAAGTGAATTTCTCCCAAGCCCATTATAATCATGGAGAAAAATACTTTGCGACTGTTTTCAGTAAGAATATTTTATAGCGCTTTAAAGTTCAATCTCTCAGGCCTGGATTAAAGAGCTGATTTGTTAAATCAGGAACTCACAAAATACCAAAATATCATCACCGGTGGATCACACCTCTCTGATGTTCTTATCTCAGTGCACTGTAACAAAAGCAAAAACAAACGTAAACAATAAAATACTCATATAGTAACAAATACTGGGGCCCATTGCAAACATGTCCAAGCATAAAACCATCCTTCTCTCTCTTAGAGAAAGAGAACAATCCAAACCTCACTGATAGAATCAACCTAGTGTCAAACAAAACCCAAAGATCAACCAAAACTTCACCAGAAAGTTTTTCTCCCTCCCGGGACAATATTGTGTAAGCATACAGGTACGTAACTCCTTTTTGCACTGACAAAAACATGTTGGATTGACTTAATTCAATAGTGGACACTGGTTGCACACAAATGCTTTGCTTTGGCAGAAACGTAAACAACTGAGTCAAATCAACACAACCTTTTCATATTCTCTCCGAAATAAAACTCACCCCGTTAATTCATCATTTTCACTCTGTACCACTGCTCCTTATCAGGCTGTGTGAAGCACAGTAAACAATTCAGTGGAGGCCTTAAGCCATAAACAGACATCACGCACAGACATTGTTTTCACAACCCAACTGCTTTAGACCTTGTCCCCTAAATCTACACAAATGCCCTCTGGGTGGCATGAAATGCATTTAACCAATAAACAATCAATGGGTTCTTGTTGTTGTAACCGACTCCGTATTTGGATGTTTGTGTGCAGCATTTGTTAGGAAAGCATTCTTCATTGCATCAGCGTGTGTGTGTGTATCACTCTTCATTGCACAAGCTTGTGAATGTGTGTGTCATTTCTCAGTGAATTGAATCAGCATTTCGATTTGTGCACGTGTGTGTGTGTGTCATTTCTCACTCAATCAACGAGTGCATATGTGTGTTTCACTTCATTCTGAGTCAGTGCATGTGGATGTGTGTGTTTGTGTGGGTGTTTGTGTTCATCACTTTCCTGTTCTGGTGTTCTGGGTAAACCACGGCCTGAAGCGTGCCCTGGGGTCCTGCCCTCCTCCTTTTCAGTCCGTTTGCATCCGTTGGTGCTGCTGCTCAAAGTTCTGTCCATACTGGTTCTGGCCCCAATTGAGGCAGTGCTTTTCTCCAGTGTCCTGCATCTTCTCCTTGTTCCGCTCCTCCTTAACTTGACCCTTTTGCTTCTGTACCTCCTTCAGGGCTTGCTCCTGCTGTTGGAGCTTTTTCGTCAGGTTTTTGCGACCTCCTGCTCCAGCAAGCTCCGGCCTGATTTCAAGTCCTGTCTCTGGGACTCCAAGCCTGATTGGTTCGATTATCAGCCAGCTCCTTCTGAGCCATGCTCAGTTCCTGCTCTGATGCCTTGAGCTCTTACTGAGGGCAGAAACCTCAGAGTCTTTTCCGTACAAGTCAGATTGAAGTCCATTGATGTTTCCCTTGCTTTGCTCCACGGCCTTCTACAGCTCTGCTGTTCGGCTCTTCTCAGAGGTCAGCTCCTGGCCGAGCCCCGACACCTGTGCCTTCAGCTTATTTTCTCCTGGTGCTTTTGTTCATTCCGAGGTGCCTCCTGACCTCAGTTACTCCTCCTGTCTCTGGCACGCCCTTTTTGCTGCCCGATCATCCGTGTTGGTCCGTCACTGTCCTGCACAGTTTTAATGCAGAGTTGTTAAGGTCAGCATTGTCTTGCTTGGCCTCACTTTTCCTCCGGGCTTAATGGGCGTCTCGTCACAGCTCTGTCAGCTGAAGCTGTCTGGAAATCTCCCCCGTGTAGTGAAACGGGCCTTGGATTTAACGCTCTCCGTCTCCGCTGCATGAGATCGTTTTCCTGCAGCACTGTTGACATTTTCAGGTTGTTGTTGTGGGTCCAGCTGCTGTAGCATTTGGTCAGGGTCACATTAAAGATGGTAGAGGAGAGAGCAAAGATGGTAGGTGGGGGGGGGGGGGGAGCAGGAGTCCAGGGTCAGCCTCGGCTTTCCGGGCCGACAAAGCAGCCTGTAATCAAACATAAAGAGAAAAAACAAAACAAAAACAAACGAACAGGAAAATGATGTTATTTTGGCTGCGTTATTCAGATAGGGGCGAAACAACGGGACCAGGCCCTGTGTCAGCCTTCTCTCCCCCTTTTTTGTTTTTTCTCACCATATAATCCACTCATGACCCGCCAAGTCGACAGGACAACACAGGTACATGTTAAAATTCTTAAGATCATGTTTAAAAGCCCAAAAATGGGATTTTCCTTCATTCAGTAATCACTTGTATTAATCAATCAGCAGAAAACATGTCACAATTTGACTCTTTTTACCACTAAATTTGTTGTGTCTTCACTGGTTGGTCAGACCAGTGTCTTTTTTGAAGTTAAGTTATAATCTAACACCAGCTCGACTGTTCCTATCGTCTCCTCACAGTTTGAGAGGATCAGGCCCATCTCTTTGGCTTCAGGTACGTTTCGAAGTGCTCTGAGGAAGTTGCTGGCCTTAACTTAAACTCCCGGAGAGCAGCCATTTGGCTTTTCTACCTTTAAAACCCGGAGAGCAGCCAAATGGCTGGTAGGCTTTTAGCTAAGCTTTAGCTTCAGCCAAGTGGAAGCTAAATTGGCTAGTCATTCATATGTATATTAGGTTGTTACCTGGGAATTCTGGAGGGAGGGGAGTGGGGGTTTGAGTGGATTGAGGAATTTCCCTGCGAATCTTGTTGACTGTGCCGAGGATGGTGGTTTTCCGTCTAAGAAGTTTTTGCGCAAGTGAAAGCGATGTGAAAAAATTGTCCGTGGTAACATTTCTGCCCTTGTCTACTCCTCTAAGAGTCGTTGACTGTTCCTGCATTAAACGTTAGGCTCACAGGTTTCAGGGTCTGAATCAAGGTGAGTGCGGCTGAGTTTACATGAATACAGGTGTGAATTCTTTGGGAGACGTGGGCATCGTGTCATCATTAAGCCCACATTAAGGTGTCAGAGGGGGGTCGACCCAGTTTTTGCCTGAGCGTATTGTTTCTGAATTGCACCAAGATAATGAGTTTGATCAGACTGGGAGGACCTCGTTTAGCACGCTTAATCCACACCTTGATTAACAGCCGTCGTCAACAGGTCGTCAAAAGCACCAAATTCCTTGATGTCCGAGATGCACCAGATGTTGAGTTTGATTCTTCTGAGCTTCTCCAACAAATTTGCTGCATGTTGGACAACAGTTATGTTACACATATTGTAACAAACTAACCATGATTTAATCAATTAAATGGTCCTTTAGCGTGACTGTTGTTAAAATTCACTGGATTAATGTCAGAGTTCAGTCTTGATCCTGTGTATCCAGGTAGTTGTTGTTCTGAAGTGGTGATCAAAAAGTTGTGGAAATGGATCCATATAGATGAAAAACATTATCATCAGTGGTGAATTCAACATTTCAGTAACAATTAAAATAAAAATTGACTGGATTAATCTCAGAGTTCAACATTGATTAAATGAAATTAAAGTTTTAAACTTTACAGGCTTTATTTTCTCATCCACTTAATGAAAAATACAACTTTTGGTTTAGTCCTAGCTGAAACCATATAATCCAAATTTGATGCCCTCATTGGTTGAGTCAGTTTAATTGAAGCTAATAGTTGACTGTTGATTAAAGATAGTTTCAGCTATTGTCTGTTATCTGTTTCAGTGGTATTGATTAACCTTGGAATGGTGATTGTTTGGTTTTAATTAACAAAGGACCATCAGCACTTATCCAAACTGCATTTGTGTGAATAAAATAAATGACAACCAACATTCAAAAACACAAAAATGAGCACTTTTATTGATTTCATCATGTTCCTGTTTCCATCAGTTTATTCAACAAACTAGCTATAACAAGTTTATGATCTTACAATAAAGACACTTAAGTCATTTTCCTCAGCCTGTGCTTTTCTGGGTCAACTTCCTGTTTCATGTTTGACCCACTCACCTGTGTCACAGCAATAGAACATGAAAATTTAAGCTTTTTAACTTTTTTAGCAAAGAATTTAACTCAGGAAAATAAACCCTGCCTTAATTCAGCTTTTAACATGTTTAGTGTTACTAACAAAGAAAAGATCCACAGACATGATTTGGGCCGAAACAAAAGAAAAAGTCTTTTATGGGGCAGGCTTGTTGGAGACCAGGCGGGGCTCATTTATGATTCACACCTTGATACCAGCTTGAAACCTGTGACCCTAAAAACAAAGACAAGCTCAACGACTCTCAGGACCACACCAACCATAAAATTAAACAACAGTTTGTCCCAATTTTTGGAAAACATCTTTTGCTTCTGGAGTAAAATAAAACAAATACTATAAAGATTAGTTTGAGTTTCAAACACAATTTGTCTAAATGTTGAAAAAGCCTGAATATTTAAATACTGTTTAAGTCTTCTTTGATCTTTTATTTCACAGTCTGACTTACACTGCAGCTGCCATCTTGTTGCCCTCCAGGAAAAATAAAATACATAAATTTGTATTACATGAACATTGCCAAGTCATTTACTGGCTAATAACTTATATTTATCAATTACATTTAGTACATTTAGGACCTCTGAAGGGTAACATCCTCTAGTGTCTCAAAAATGTTTTTACTTGCTGGTTTGACACAACCTGAGCTGTGATCTGATGAATGTTAACATTCAGTTCAACCTTTGTCCCATTTATCTACATTATATTTCATCCATATGCACAATGAAACAAATTGTTTATACTTTTCTCATTTTACTCAGCTTTTCAATCAGGTCCCAATCAGATATTCTTTCATTGATGTTTTGAATATGAGAGAGGGATCGAAATAATAATGATCGAAAGGTTGCGCTCCCGCTCTGTCTCTCTGTTTCTGCTCATCAGGAATAATTCTGATCAGTTATGGAACAGCAAAACTGAGCTGAACTTGTCGATCTTGCATTCACTGTAATGTACGGTTATGTTGGTGGTTGCTGTAGTTTCCCTGCTTTGTTGTTCTCTTCTCGCATGTTTTTCCTCTGGCAGGTGATCCAGTTAATTTTAGTGTCTTTTCTCTCTGTTCCATCTATTTTCTTTCCATCTCCTTTGTGGAGCCTCTTCCCAACTTCTCTCGTCTTTCTCTTCCTTGTCCACCGATCTAAAACATGTTTCTTTTCAACAGGTGGGCTTCTGGGATGGACCCAGAAATCCCACAAACTATTGAAACTGTTGGCTTCAACAGTTTTGTGGAAAATCCTTCCGCCTGCCCCTGTAACCAGGTATGTAAAAAACTTGTTTCTCTTTTAAACTGTCATTTTTACAATATTGTAATAAATTTACAAAAAAAGTTAAACCCATCTCCACGTGGTGTATTTTAAGTTTTTTTCCCTGTTTGTTGTTTGCAGGTCCCTGCAAATAAAGAAGGGTCACCTGTTTATTACAACCACATCCCTGAATCTCTAACAGAGAGTGATGAAGAGCCGCTCCTTCACACTGTTCCCGAAAAGTACAGAAAGGTTGGACTTGTTATGTTTCACCCTGGTGTTCATAGAGATACAGTTAAATATGATATGTAACAATTTCTAGAGTGTTGCTACAAGCTTTGATTTCCAAAACATGTGACGAAGATGTGTTTGTTGTGCTTCAGGTGACAATTAAATACTCTAAACGTGGACAGGAAGATTTTGACTTCAAACATTACAACAGGACGTTGTTTGCTGGCCTGGAGCCGCAGATTCCCAACGCCTACTGTAACTGCATGATCCAGGTAAGAAGCTGAAGGTTCACAATGTGTACATTTAATTTTTAATATGAGACAATTTGTCAAATGTTCCATGGGTCTTTTATGTTTGCATCTTAGGTGTTATACTTCCTGGAGCCAGTTCGCTGCCTTGTTCAGAATCATTTGTGCCACAAGGAGTTTTGTTTGGCTTGTGAACTCGGCTTCCTCTTCCACATGTTGGATTTGTCACAAGGAGATCCATGTCAGGTAAGTTTCTTTCTTTCTTTCTTTGTTTTCAATCTGTTGGGGATTGCAAGGCTCTTACTTTGAAATCTCATTTTGTTGTAACTGCCCAAAGTAACCTCTAATGTCTTCTTCCTTAAACAGTAGCATCCCCAGGCTTCTACCTTTCTACCTTTAAAACCCGGAGAGCAGCCAAATGGCTGGTAGGCTTTTAGCTAAGCTTTAGCTTCAGCCAAGTGGAAGCTAAATTGGCTAGTCATTCATATGTATATTAGGTTGTTACCTGGGAATTCTGGAGGGAGGGGAGTGGGGGTTTGAGTGGATTGAGGAATTTCCCTGCGAATCTTGTTGACTGTGCCGAGGATCTCCGTGGATCGGGTTTCCTCCGAGGCGTGGGCACCTATAAGCAGAGTTTTGTCTTTACCCTATAAGATTCAAAATTATTCAAAGTAACACTCAGGTTCAGCAGGTTAGTTACAGCGCCGGGAGTAGCTTGGGAGAACAAGGAAACACAGACTGCTTCAGGTTGCTTTCCCAAAATCAACTCAAAGGTTTATTCATCAGACAACAGTTTATATAGAGGAAAAAGGTTCGTGTGTCAGCAGATTCTCAGTTCAAACCGGTACAGACCAAATAAGGAAGCGTCTTCCTGCCCTCTGAGCAAAGAAGTATCCTTTGTATAGTTTATCAGTTCAGCTACAATTTATGATTATCCCAGCAAAATACACTCCTAGACATAGAATACAGAGTTCTTTCATTAGTGAATTCTGAAACAAACCACCTGGCCTTTAACAAGCTCTTTTCTAGGAGATAAAGAAGGGAGGATGGGAATAAGGAAGTGATCTCTGTGGTATTTTCGACCTTGGTACCAGCCTGTGATTCTTACACATTAATTCTTGGGTCACAGAGAAAGAGAAAAACAACTAGTAAATGGGCCTTATTGAGTAACAGTTTTCCTGTATAATATCACTATAAAACAATATCCTGTAAATGCTACCATGGTATCAAAATATCACAACAGTTCCCTCCTTTTATCATGAAATGATAACATAGTATAAAGACAGAATGTAATAACATAATCTAAAGACAAATCATAAACATAAAACAAATCATAAATGTAACTGGTCCTTCTTTGCTCGATCACTGCGGGTGGACTTGTCATCAAAGCGTAGGTGTTGCATGATGTCTTGGAAGCGGTTTCGTGCCATAGTTCCAATTATCTGTGGGTTTCCCAGGTTTGCTGACCAGCAGTCATTTAGAGATGGAACCCTGTTAACCCCCCGCAAGATGACAATTGCAATAAATGCCATTAGTTCAGGGAGGTCCATGAACCAATGAACATGCTCCATGCACCACTCAGCAGGCCATTTGTAAATATGTGTACAAATGGTTGGTTTTTTGTACTGTTTTTATCAATAAATCTCAGCAACAAAGGACATACACCCATGTGTGTTGATTTCTCCCTAAGATGGCAAACTGAAACACTCCAAGTTGGTGACTTTTGGAGATTTGTTTCCCTGGATGATTGAGAACGCATCAAGATGAAACACAAAAGGAAGCTCACCGCTTTTAGCAGCTCCCCCACCCCCTCAATCACACACGCTTCCAAGACATCATGCAACACCTACGCTTTGATGACAAGTCCACCCGCAGTGATCGAGCAAAGAAGGACCAGTTACATTTATGATTTGTTTTATGTTTATGATTTGTCTTTAGATTATGTTATTACATTCTGTCTTTATACTATGTTATCATTTCATGATAAAAGGAGGGAACTGTTGTGATATTTTGATACCATGGTAGCATTTACAGGATATTGTTTTATAGTGATATTATACAGGAAAACTGTTACTCAATAAGGCCCATTTACTAGTTGTTTTTCTCTTTCTCTGTGACCCAAGAATTAATGTGTAAGAATCACAGGCTGGTACCAAGGTCGAAAATACCACAGAGATCACTTCCTTATTCCCATCCTCCCTTCTTTATCTCCTAGAAAAGAGCTTGTTAAAGGCCAGGTGGTTTGTTTCAGAATTCACTAATGAAAGAACTCTGTATTCTATGTCTAGGAGTGTATTTTGCTGGGATAATCATAAATTGTAGCTGAACTGATAAACTATACAAAGGATACTTCTTTGCTCAGAGGGCAGGAAGACGCTTCCTTATTTGGTCTGTACCGGTTTGAACTGAGAATCTGCTGACACACGAACCTTTTTCCTCTATATAAACTGTTGTCTGATGAATAAACCTTTGAGTTGATTTTGGGAAAGCAACCTGAAGCAGTCTGTGTTTCCTTGTTCTCCCAAGCTACTCCCGGCGCTGTAACTAACCTGCTGAACCTGAGTGTTACTTTGAATAATTTTGAATCTTATAGGGTAAAGACAAAACTCTGCTTATAGGTGCCCACGCCTCGGAGGAAACCCGATCCACGGAGATCCTCGGCACAGTCAACAAGATTCGCAGGGAAATTCCTCAATCCACTCAAACCCCCACTCCCCTCCCTCCAGAATTCCCAGGTAACAACCTAATATACATATGAATGACTAGCCAATTTAGCTTCCACTTGGCTGAAGCTAAAGCTTAGCTAAAAGCCTACCAGCCATTTGGCTGCTCTCCGGGTTTTAAAGGTAGAAAGGTAGAAGCCTGGGGATGCTACTGTTTAAGGAAGAAGACATTAGAGGTTACTTTGGGCAGTTACAACAAAATGAGATTTCAAAGTAAGAGCCTTGCAATCCCCAACAGATTGAAAACAAAGAAAGAAAGAAAGAAACTTACCTGACATGGATCTCCTTGTGACAAATCCAACATGTGGAAGAGGAAGCCGAGTTCACAAGCCAAACAAAACTCCTTGTGGCACAAATGATTCTGAACAAGGCAGCGAACTGGCTCCAGGAAGTATAACACCTAAGATGCAAACATAAAAGACCCATGGAACATTTGACAAATTGTCTCATATTAAAAATTAAATGTACACATTGTGAACCTTCAGCTTCTTACCTGGATCATGCAGTTACAGTAGGCGTTGGGAATCTGCGGCTCCAGGCCAGCAAACAACGTCCTGTTGTAATGTTTGAAGTCAAAATCTTCCTGTCCACGTTTAGAGTATTTAATTGTCACCTGAAGCACAACAAACACATCTTCGTCACATGTTTTGGAAATCAAAGCTTGTAGCAACACTCTAGAAATTGTTACATATCATATTTAACTGTATCTCTATGAACACCAGGGTGAAACATAACAAGTCCAACCTTTCTGTACTTTTCGGGAACAGTGTGAAGGAGCGGCTCTTCATCACTCTCTGTTAGAGATTCAGGGATGTGGTTGTAATAAACAGGTGACCCTTCTTTATTTGCAGGGACCTGCAAACAACAAACAGGGAAAAAAACTTAAAATACACCACGTGGAGATGGGTTTAACTTTTTTTGTAAATTTATTACAATATTGTAAAAATGACAGTTTAAAAGAGAAACAAGTTTTTTACATACCTGGTTACAGGGGCAGGCGGAAGGATTTTCCACAAAACTGTTGAAGCCAACAGTTTCAATAGTTTGTGGGATTTCTGGGTCCATCCCAGAAGCCCACCTGTTGAAAAGAAACATGTTTTAGATCGGTGGACAAGGAAGAGAAAGACGAGAGAAGTTGGGAAGAGGCTCCACAAAGGAGATGGAAAGAAAATAGATGGAACAGAGAGAAAAGACACTAAAATTAACTGGATCACCTGCCAGAGGAAAAACATGCGAGAAGAGAACAACAAAGCAGGGAAACTACAGCAACCACCAACATAACCGTACATTACAGTGAATGCAAGATCGACAAGTTCAGCTCAGTTTTGCTGTTCCATAACTGATCAGAATTATTCCTGATGAGCAGAAACAGAGAGACAGAGCGGGAGCGCAACCTTTCGATCATTATTATTTCGATCCCTCTCTCATATTCAAAACATCAATGAAAGAATATCTGATTGGGACCTGATTGAAAAGCTGAGTAAAATGAGAAAAGTATAAACAATTTGTTTCATTGTGCATATGGATGAAATATAATGTAGATAAATGGGACAAAGGTTGAACTGAATGTTAACATTCATCAGATCACAGCTCAGGTTGTGTCAAACCAGCAAGTAAAAACATTTTTGAGACACTAGAGGATGTTACCCTTCAGATGTCCTAAATGTACTAAATGTAATTGATAAATATAAGTTATTAGCCAGTAAATGACTTGGCAATGTTCATGTAATACAAATTTATGTATTTTATTTTTCCTGGAGGGCAACAAGATGGCAGCTGCAGTGTAAGTCAGACTGTGAAATAAAAGATCAAAGAAGACTTAAACAGTATTTAAATATTCAGGCTTTTTCAACATTTAGACAAATTGTGTTTGAAACTCAAACTAATCTTTATAGTATTTGTTTTATTTTACTCCAGGAGCAAAAGATGTTTTCCAAAAATTGGGACAAACTGTTGTTTAATTTTATGGTTGGTGTGGTCCTGAGAGTCGTTGAGCTTGTCTTTGTTTTTAGGGTCACAGGTTTCAAGCTGGTATCAAGGTGTGAATCATAAATGAGCCCCGCCTGGTCTCCAACAAGCCTGCCCCATAAAAGACTTTTTCTTTTGTTTCGGCCCAAATCATGTCTGTGGATCTTTTCTTTGTTAGTAACACTAAACATGTTAAAAGCTGAATTAAGGCAGGGTTTATTTTCCTGAGTTAAATTCTTTGCTAAAAAAGTTAAAAAGCTTAAATTTTCATGTTCTATTGCTGTGACACAGGTGAGTGGGTCAAACATGAAACAGGAAGTTGACCCAGAAAAGCACAGGCTGAGGAAAATGACTTAAGTGTCTTTATTGTAAGATCATAAACTTGTTATAGCTAGTTTGTTGAATAAACTGATGGAAACAGGAACATGATGAAATCAATAAAAATGCTCATTTTTGTGTTTTTGAATGTTGGTTGTCATTTATTTTATTCACACAAATGCAGTTTGGATAAGTGCTGATGGTCCTTTGTTAATTAAAACCAAACAATCACCATTCCAAGGTTAATCAATACCACTGAAACAGATAACAGACAATAGCTGAAACTATCTTTAATCAACAGTCAACTATTAGCTTCAATTAAACTGACTCAACCAATGAGGGCATCAAATTTGGATTATATGGTTTCAGCTAGGACTAAACCAAAAGTTGTATTTTTCATTAAGTGGATGAGAAAATAAAGCCTGTAAAGTTTAAAACTTTAATTTCATTTAATCAATGTTGAACTCTGAGATTAATCCAGTCAATTTTTATTTTAATTGTTACTGAAATGTTGAATTCACCACTGATGATAATGTTTTTCATCTATATGGATCCATTTCCACAACTTTTTGATCACCACTTCAGAACAACAACTACCTGGATACACAGGATCAAGACTGAACTCTGACATTAATCCAGTGAATTTTAACAACAGTCACGCTAAAGGACCATTTAATTGATTAAATCATGGTTAGTTTGTTACAATATGTGTAACATAACTGTTGTCCAACATGCAGCAAATTTGTTGGAGAAGCTCAGAAGAATCAAACTCAACATCTGGTGCATCTCGGACATCAAGGAATTTGGTGCTTTTGACGACCTGTTGACGACGGCTGTTAATCAAGGTGTGGATTAAGCGTGCTAAACGAGGTCCTCCCAGTCTGATCAAACTCATTATCTTGGTGCAATTCAGAAACAATACGCTCAGGCAAAAACTGGGTCGACCCCCCTCTGACACCTTAATGTGGGCTTAATGATGACACGATGCCCACGTCTCCCAAAGAATTCACACCTGTATTCATGTAAACTCAGCCGCACTCACCTTGATTCAGACCCTGAAACCTGTGAGCCTAACGTTTAATGCAGGAACAGTCAACGACTCTTAGAGGAGTAGACAAGGGCAGAAATGTTACCACGGACAATTTTTTCACATCGCTTTCACTTTCGCAAAAACTTCTTAGACGGAAAACCACCATCCTCGGCACAGTCAACAAGATTCGCAGGGAAATTCCTCAATCCACTCAAACCCCCACTCCCCTCCCTCCAGAATTCCCAGGTAACAACCTAATATACATATGAATGACTAGCCAATTTAGCTTCCACTTGGCTGAAGCTAAAGCTTAGCTAAAAGCCTACCAGCCATTTGGCTGCTCTCCGGGTTTTAAAGGTAGAAAGGTAGAAGCCTGGGGATGCTACTTAAGGAAGAAGACATTAGAGGTTACTTTGGGCAGTCACAACAAAATGAGATTTCAAAGTAAGAGCCTTGCAATCCCCAACAGATTGAAAACAAAGAAAGAAAGAAACTTACCTGACATGGATCTCCTTGTGACAAATCCAACATGTGGAAGAGGAAGCCGAGTTCACAAGCCAAACAAAACTCCTTGTGGCACAAATGATTCTGAACAAGGCAGCGAACTGGCTCCAGGAAGTATAACACCTAAGATGCAAACATAAAAGACCCATGGAACATTTGACAAATTGTCTCATATTAAAAATTAAATGTACACATTGTGAACCTTCAGCTTCTTACCTGGATCATGCAGTTACAGTAGGCGTTGGGAATCTGCGGCTCCAGGCCAGCAAACAAGGTCCTGTTGTAATGTTTGAAGTCAAAATCTTCCTGTCCACGTTTAGAGTATTTAATTGTCACCTGAAGCACAACAAACACATCTTCGTCACATGTTTTGGAAATCAAAGCTTGTAGCAACACTCTAGAAATTGTTACATATCATATTTAACTGTATCTCTATGAACACCAGGGTGAAACATAACAAGTCCAACCTTTCTGTACTTTTCGGGAACTGTGAAGGAGCGGCTCTTCATCACTCTCTGTTAGAGATTCAGGGATGTGGTTGTAATAAACAGGTGACCCTTCTTTATTTGCAGGGACCTGCAAACAACAAACAGGGAAAAAAACTTAAAATACACCACGTGGAGATGGGTTTAACTTTTTTGTAAATTTATTACAATATTGTAAAAATGACAGTTTAAAAGAGAAACAAGTTTTTTTACATACCTGGTTACAGAGGCAGGCGGAAGGATTTTCCACAAAACTGTTGAAGCCAACAGTTTCAATAGACGAGAGAAGTTGGGAAGAGGCTCCACAAAGGAGATGGAAAGAAAATAGATGGAACAGAGAGAAAAGACACTAAAATTAACTGGATCACCTGCCAGAGGAAAAACATGCGAGAAGAGAACAACAAAGCAGGGAAACTACAGCAACCACCAACATAACCGTACATTACAGTGAATGCAAGATCGACAAGTTCAGCTCAGTTTTGCTGTTCCATAACTGATCAGAATTATTCCTGATGAGCAGAAACAGAGAGACAGAGCGGGAGCGCAACCTTTCGATCATTATTATTTCGATCCCTCTCTCATATTCAAAACATCAATGAAAGAATATCTGATTGGGACCTGATTGAAAAGCTGAGTAAAATGAGAAATGTATAAACAATTTGTTTCATTGTGCATATGGATGAAATATAATGTAGATAAATGGGATAAAGGTTGAACTGAATGTTAACATTCATCAGATCACAGCTCAGGTTGTGTCAAACCAGCAAGTAAAAACGTTTTTGAGACACTAGAGGATGTTACCCTTCAGAGGTCCTAAATGTACTAAATGTAATTGATAAATATAAGTTATTAGCCAGTAAATGACTTGGCAATGTTCATGTAATACAAATTTATGTATTTTATTTTTCCTGGAGGGCAACAAGATGGCAGCTGCAGTGTAAGTCAGACTGTGAAATAAAAGATCAAAGAAGACTTAAACAGTATTTAAATATTCAGGATTTTTCAACATTTAGACAAATTGTGTTTGAAACTCAAACTAATCTGCTGCACACTTTCTCTAACTCTGCTGTCACAAGGACAGATACAGGAAGTCGCTCAAACCACATGAAACTAATCTTTATAGTATTTGTTTTATTTTACTCCAGAAGCAAAAGATGTTTTCCAAAAATTGGGACAAACTGTTGTTTAATTTTATGGTTGGTGTGGTCCTGAGAGTCGTTGAGCTTGTCTTTGTTTTTAGGGTCACAGGTTTCAAGCTGGTATCAAGGTGTGAATCATAAATGAGCCCCGCCTGGTCTCCAACAAGCCTGCCCCATAAAAGACTTTTTCTTTTGTTTCGGCCCAAATCATGTCTGTGGATCTTTTCTTTGTTAGTAACACTAAACATGTTAAAAGCTGAATTAAGGCAGGGTTTATTTTCCTGAGTTAAATTCTTTGCTAAAAAAGTTAAAAAGCTTAAATTTTCATGTTCTATTGCTGTGACACAGGTGAGTGGGTCAAACATGAAACAGGAAGTTGACCCAGAAAAGCACAGGCTGAGGAAAATGACTTAAGTGTCTTTATTGTAAGATCATAAACTTGTTATAACTAGTTTGTTGAATAAACCACTGATGGAAACAGGAACATGATGAAATCAATAAAAGTGCTCATTTTTGTGTTTTTGAATGTTGGTTGTCATTTATTTTATTCACACAAATGCAGTTTGGATAAGTGCTGATGGTCCTTTGTTAATTAAAACCAAACAATCACCATTCCAAGGTTAATCAATACCACTGAAACAGATAACAGACAATAGCTGAAACTATCTTTAATCAACAGTCAACTATTAGCTTCAATTAAACTGACTCAACCAATGAGAGCATCAAATTTGGATTATATGGTTTCAGCTAGGACTAAACCAAAAGTTGTATTTTTCATTAAGTGGATGAGAAAATAAAGCCTGTAAAGTTTAAAACTTTAATTTCATTTAATCAATGTTGAACTCTGAGATTAATCCAGTAAATTTTTATTTTAATTGTTACTGAAATGTTGAATTCACCACTGATGATAATCTTTTTCATCTATATGGATCCATTTCCACAACTTTTTGATCACCACTTCAGAACAACAACTACCTGGATACACAGGATCAAGACTGAACTCTGACATTAATCCAGTGAATTTTAACAACAGTCACGCTAAAGGACCATTTAATTGATTAAATCATGGTTAGTTTGTTACAATATGTGTAACATAACTGTTGTCCAACATGCAGCAAATTTGTTGGAGAAGCTCAGAAGAATCAAACTCAACATCTGGTGCATCTCGGACACCAAGGAATTTGGTGCTTTTGACGACCTGTTGACGACGGCTGTTAATCAAGGTGTGGATTAAGCGTGCTAAACGAGGTCCTCCCAGTCTGATCAAACTCATTATCTTGGTGCAATTCAGAAACAATACGCTCAGGCAAAAACTGGGTCGACCCCCCTCTGACACCTTAATGTGGGCTTAATGATGACACGATGCCCACGTCTCCCAAAGAATTCACACCTGTATTCATGTAAACTCAGCCGCACCCACCTTGATTCAGACCCTGAAACCTGTGAGCCTAACGTTTAATGCAGGAACAGTCAACGACTCTTAGGACCGCCTTGAATCCCAGTGGAGGTTAAATACGTGGCTCTATCCATCAGACTTTAGATCTGGACTCCAGTTTTCTGCATTTCAAGAGATTGGGATTAAACCTGCAAGTACTACTATTTACAGAAGTTCCAGTTCCTCTGCAGGCTGATTTAGCTGAAGAAGATTTTTGAAGCTCTCAGCACAAGATTAGGTGAATACTGGGCCAACCATCATAGGACTATGAACTCTCTTCACTGGACTCCTCACTGGTCTCCTCAGTGGACTCCTGGGGGACTGGAGCCCTCCATGAACTCATATCTGAATCCAAACCTCCACCAAGACGTGGGAGTGTACACACAGGAGCTGGCTGTGACCGTTCCTGAGCCTGTGTACGTAAGGAAGGGGATTTTTTCTGAGCTGCACAGTAAAGTTTCAGAAGCTGGCATCCCCGTCACTGCAACACATTTTGACCTGCAGCGGGAAATGCTCTGGATGGGAAACTACACGGTAAGAGCCAAAATGATGCTTCAGCAGAGTTTGTTTCTTCTACATTCACCTTAAACGTTGCACTCTGTAATAATATTTGTGCTCTTCTCTTAGGGTCATGTAAAATCCTTCCTTGGACCTACGATGGCACACTACTCTTCTTTCCAAGTGCACGCAACTGATGCCATCAGACACATACAGAGTTTGGACACAGGCGTGCTGTTCCTTTCTGAGTGCAACCTCAGATGTTACACTCGTGGAGGCCTCGTCATGTTTGATTATCGGTAAGTGTTACATTGACTGTTGATGATCTGAAGCTGTGAAATTATTCCTTATGTTATTGAATTAATGGCCATTTTTGGTGCTTTGCAGGATGGAAGAAGGAGCTGATATGCACAGTCTCCTCATGACTGATAACATGCTGCTCATGGGGGGATTACAAAACTATGTGGTTGAAATTGACATGAACACACTTCAAGAAACTCAAAAAGTAAGACACCAGGCTTATGTTTATCAAAATCCACAACTATCTATGCTTACACCACTGGCACATCATACAACTGACTTCACAGCGAGTGTCTGACTGTCTGTTGTCTTGATTGTCCTTTCAGTTCAGAGTGGAGGCACCTGGAGTGACAATAATGCGTCAGACCAATCGTTTCTTCGTCTTTGGGCACCCTTCTGGCAAAGTAAGTATCACCTGATTGGATCAGTTTGATGAGGTTTGGTTTATATCTCTCTAACACTGACCCTCTGCTGGTAACAGGTGACCCTTCGAGACTTACGCACATTTAGGACACAAAAGTTTGACGCATTTCCTGGCGGCCTGTCAGACTTTGATGTTCACGGAAACCTTTTGGCTGTGAGTGGGTTCTCCAGCCGAGGGCTGAATGAACGTTTCCTGATGGTGTATGACCTCCGCATGATGCGAGCTGCAACCCCCCTTTGGGTGCATGTGGATCCTTTCTTCGTGCGCTTCCTTCCTACCTACACGTCACGGCTCGCAATCATCTCACAGACAGGTATGAAGCTGGCTTCAGGATTCTTTAGTCCAGTTTTCTGTAGCATAGTCTTACTATGTTTGGCCAATAAATGTGACACACAATTTCTTTGTGTGATTTGTGGCTTTGCTATAACTGCCTGCATTCTGTGTCTTTTTCCAGGTGAGTGTCAGTTCTGTGAGCCCACTGGCCTCGCCAACATGGCGGATATTTTCCACGTCAACACAAACGGCCACTTTCTCACAAGTTTTGAGGTCTCATCCAGCAAACAAGCCTTAGCCTTTGGAGATTCGGGGGGATGTGTGCGTCTCTGGTCCGATACTCGGGACGTTATGTTTAACGTCTACTCCAGAGAGCCCTGCGTTGTGGATGCACAGCCTCAGCTGGCCTGGAATCATAACCTGCAGCCCTGCTCTCCCATCCCCACTGCCCAGGCTACACCCAGCTCAAGGTAACACAATCACTAACGAGACTGAAGAGTTTGCATTAGAGCGTTCATAAATATTGTTTTCAGATTCAATAAAAGTTTGTAAGATAATGTCGAGTCTTCCCCAGTTGATATAAATGGTTAGTCTCACGTAGTTCCCATTAAAGGTTTCCATCTAAAACATGTTTCTTTTCAACAGGTGGGCTCCTGGGATGGATCCAGAAATCCCACAAACTATTGAAACTGTTGGCTTCAACAGTTATGTGGAAAATCCTTCCGCCTGCCCCTGTAACCAGGTATGTAAAAAAAAAACTTGTTTCTCTTTTAAACTGTCATTTTTACAATATTGTAATAAATTTACAAAAAAAGTTAAACCCATCTCCACGTGGTGTATTTTAAGTTTTTTTTCCTGTTTGTTGTTTGCAGGTCCCTGCAAATAAAGAAGGGTCACCTGGTTATTACAACCACATCCCTGAATCTCCAACAGAGAGTGATGAAGAGCCGCTCCTTCACACTGTTCCCGAAAAGTACAGAAAGGTTGGACTTGCTACGTTTCACCCTGGTGTTCATAGAGATACAGTTAATTTTAAGATGTAACAATTTCTAGAGTGTTGCTACAAGCTTTGATTTCCCAAACATGTGACGAAGATGTGTTTGTTGTGCTTCAGGTGACAATTAAATACTCTAAACGTGGACGGGAAGATTTTGACTTCAAACATTACAACAGGACGTTGTTTGCTGGCCTGGAGCCGCAGATTCCCAACGCCTACTGTAACTGCATGATCCAGGTAAGAAGCTGAAGGTTCACAATGTGTACATTTAATTTTTAATATGAGACAATTTGTCAAATGTTCCATGGGTCTTTTATGTTTGCATCTTAGGTGTTATACTTCCTGGAGCCAGTTCGCTGCCTTGTTCAGAATCATTTGTGCCACAAGGAGTTTTGTTTGGCTTGTGAACTCGGCTTCCTCTTCCACATGTTGGATTTGTCACAAGGAGATCCATGTCAGGTAAGTTTCTTTCTTTCTTTGTTTTCAATCTGTTGGGGATTGCAAGGCTCTTACTTTGAAATCTCATTTTGTTGTGACTGCCCAAAGTAACCTCTAATGTCTTCTTCCTTAAGGCCAGCAACTTCCTCAGAGCACTTCGAAACGTCCCTGAAGCCAAAGAGATGGGCCTGATCCTCTCAAACTGTGAGGAGACGACAGGAACAGTCAAGCTAGGTCGCTTAATCCAGAGATGGAATCACTTCATCCTCTACCAGCTCTTCCAGGAGACACAGGAGCAGGAGGATCCACGGGCCTACAGGACGACCAGGAGCAGGTAAAACACATCGTTGTTGACCTGCATTCTTACTGGACACTGTCCCAGTCTTATCATTATGTTTGTTTATAAATGCAGAGTTTTCCTTCTGGTTTCTGAAACTGTGATTTGTGTTTGTGTTGCAGTTCTCTGGGCTCCCCTGGCGACTCTGTCATTAGAGAGCTGTTTTGTTCTGAAGTTGAGAACCGCAGCCTGTGTCTCTGTGGCATAGAAACAGTCTACTCCTCCCTCATGTTGCTGTTCAACATGCATTACCCCAACTCTCAAGGTGAGTCTGAGAGCACTGAGAGCATGGATATCTGTGACTGTGAATTACTCTGTCTTTGAAACTTGAACTATTAATGATTACATAATGGTTTGAATTAATTTAGTTTTTGAATGAGCAGAGGGAAATATCTGCTTGATTTGATGTATACACTGATATTCATTGTACTTTGACACTTCAGGAGAAAGAATAAAGGAGCACGACTTTGCTGAGATCCTGAAGAAAAGCATCTGCCTGCAGCAGAGATCTCACACATGGTGTGGAAACTGTGACAAGTATCAGCCCACAGTGAGTTACAGCTTTCATTCACTCATAATGACAATTCATTTATGGTTGGTTGTTACCTGTTGTGCAGGGTAATCATTTCTTTGTGTTACACTGTAGGTGCAGACACGCAACATTCGATGTCTCCCAGATGTTTTGGTGATAAACTGTGAGGTGAACAGCAGCAAAGAGGCTGAATTCTGGAAGGTTCAGGCCGAGGTAAGCCACTGATTCACTGTGTTTAAATACAGTTAAAAGAAAGTAATGATTTATCTGTTCATTATTTACATGATTGCCCATGTTTCTGTTTTTATAGTACGCCTTCAAAAAATCCATGCAGAAGACAGATCAGGATCAGCGTCACGTGTGGATCCCCGCCACTCTCAAGATGTCCCTCAGCAAAAGTCAGAGACTGGAGATCAGCAGCTGGCCTGAGGGCGAGGAGGTGAGGACTTTAGATTTTCAGCTGATCTTTGCACTTGAAGAAATAATTGAGTAACTTTTCATCACCAAGTTAAAATTTCACTTCAAGATTAAAACCATATTTCCAGGAGCAATATTTTTAAAACATTATTACACTAATCTGTAGATATTGAACTATAGGTTGGTTTTAGTGTTTTTGTTTCTGTAACACATGAATTTCTCAACTGTTGTGAAATGAAAAAGTTTATCTTACAATTATTTGCACTTTCTGTTACTAGTTAAGTGCTGCTGAACAGGCGGAGGGAGCTTCTCTGTATGACTTGGTGGCCACGGTGCCGCACATCCTGGACACTGGCGCGGGTGGTAATCTGGTCGCACACATCAAAGTGGGTGAGACCTACCATCAAAGAAAAGAGGTGAGTGACGCTTAGATAAGAAAATTTGACATCTGCTGACTACAAAAAGTTTCATTTTTAACATTCAAAATGATTTTATTATTTCAGGGAGTCTCTCGCCAGCAGTGGTACCTCTTCAATGACTTCCTCATTGAGCCGATTGAGCAGGTAAGGATCCTAGATAAGATTCCTGCTTGTTTATTCATGCTAACTTTAATGTGTGCAGTCATTTAAAAATGTTTCTCCTTTTGTTTTCAGACTGAGGCTGCACAGTTTGATGTGAGCTGGAAAGTGCCAGCCATCCTGTGTTACGCCAAGAGAAACTACCACACCAAATACGACCTCCGCAGTGAGTTTCAGCACAATCAGTCTGAAGTCAAATCCGACTTATATCAGACTCAGAAGCAGAGCAAGACAGACGCCACTTTCATCCCACTCACAGTCAGTGAGATGCCGCAGGCTGGTGACCTGGTGGGGCTGGACGCTGAGTTTGTAAAGCTCAGTGAGGTAAGTCTGGCTATGATACCATCATTAATTATAATATAGGATCAAAAACAATTTTAAATATTCCTAATACATATTTTCAGTAGTTCAGCTAATCTGACTCAAGTATTTAAAACAAAATTGACCCCTGAATGTGTGCGTTTGCAGGAGGAAGCAGTGCTGCATAGCGACGGCACCAAATCGACCATCACGCCCAGTCAGATGTCTGTGGCCAGGATCACCTGTGTGAGGGGTCAGGGACCCAACGAGGGGGTCCCCTTCATCGATGACTACATCTCCACTCAGGAGCAGGTGAGAAGCTGCAGAGAGAAAAGACCACGATGACCTAAAAGAATGAATATATAATGTTTCAAGGATCCACCCGCTAACTTGTCAATTTGTTCTTCCAGGTGGTCGACTATTTGACAAAATACTCTGGAATCGAACCTGGAGACCTGGATGCCACAGTATCCTCTAAGCACGTGACCACGCTGAAGTCGACCTACCTGAAGCTACGCTTCCTCATCGATGCAGGAGTTCGCTTCGTCGGCCACGGCCTGCAGAATGACTTTCGTGTCATTAATTTAGTGGTACGTTATTTCATCAGTTTTAAATTTCAAATTAGTTCATATAGTTTAAAGATGTGATTTTTTTTATAGATGTGCTTTGATTTTAATGTTTTTTATTTTCTGTTTCTTAAGGTTCCCAAAGATCAAGTTATCGACACCGTGCACCTCTTCCGATTGCCCTACAAGAGGATGATTTCTCTGAAATTCCTTGCTTGGTATTTTCTTGGTAAGTTAGTAGAAACAAAAAAAACAAAATCAAATCCAAATAATCCAAATATGAGTCTTTAATCGAATTAAATCACATTATTACAGTGAGAGGGATTAGGATCCAAATATGTAAACTGGATAATCTGCTCATATTACCGAAGTCAGTATAGTTCATGATGTTTTAGTTGTCATCAAACCCATCTTGGAATTAAATCTGAACAACAAAGTATTTAGAGGCTTTTTTGAGTTCATGCACTAAAGCGTACGTGTCAGTTCCTCATATCCACACTGTAATCTGAAGCTGAACACTTTCATTTTAATCATTCCTGACCTTTTTTTCATGTCCACAGGCCTCAACATCCAGGGAGAAACCCACGACAGCACGGAGGACTCATGCACAGCCCTGAAGCTTTACAGGAAGTACCTGGAGCTGTATCAGGAAGGAGGGAATCATTACGTGATGAAGGTGCTCTACGAAGTCTACGACAAAGGCTTCCAGCTGAACTGGAAAGTCCCGGATTCGGACATGAGATAGTCCGTCTGAGTGGACTGAATGCACTCTCCTTCCATCCACGGGTGCTGCTGTGCTTCCCTCTGTGATGGGACTGTGAGCAACACCATGACCTGAAGATGCTCGGGCTGCTTATTTTGTATCATATTTTATAGTTATTTGCTTTGAGTCAGTGACTCAGTTGTTTTTTTCATATCTAAATATAAGCTTTTTATTTCAGAGAGGTTTACAGGGGGGAAAGTGATCATTCAAAATATGAATTTGAAGCATTTTGTTTTTGTTTTAAAGGAAAAAGTCAAAATTGTTGCATGTAAATGAAGTCATCCTGAGCACTGTAAAATGTTTGTTGTTTGATACCAGGAAGTGGAGAATGTGCATGAATCCATGAAAATCTTGATTAAAACAGATTCCAACCACAATGAATTTAGTTTGTTTTTTTTCACCAGATTCTGTGAAATCTGTTGCACTGTTCATTTTCCAGCTAACTTTTTGCAGCTTTCTCAGAATTCAGATCAACATTCAATTTTTCAAAAGCTGTTATTTCTCTTCTATAAATGACACATTTAGCAAGTTTGAAAAAATTGTCCTCAATATTTCACCTCGACATCTTTAAAATGCTCTAACTGGTAAGGACTGTGCTTCAAGTGCAGCATTTACAGCCACCACCAAAAGTAGTAACTATACTTTAATAGATGTGCTTCATTTAATAAAGCTTTAAGTCACATTTGAACGATTTTTTGATATAATGGTGCCCTCTGCTGGATGATATGCACACTCTTACCGTTCACTCTTACAGTTGTTTTTAAAGGTTTATGTCATTATTTTCATTGTTTTTCGGCTTGTTTTGTTTTGGGAACCATAAAATGAAATTGTTTGAACTCCTTGTCTGGTCTTACCAACAACTCTACAAGTAAAACTAAACATACAGTTAGTAATGATCCAGGAGATATGTTAAAAAACTACACAACACAGTTATTTCAATGTTCCACGAAAGAATGTGTAAATCTACACAGAGTATAGTAATCCTGTTCAGCTGGATATGTAGAGGTCAGGGATGAATATGTTGTGTAGTCTCAATAATATTAAAGCAATAGTGTGATCACAATACTGATAACTGGGAGGCTTAAAAACGAGCTATTACAGTCTCAGAAATATTGTAATATCGACAATAATACTAAAATAAATCAGTACGAATATTGTTGTCAATATGTGGCGAGTAAGACAGTCAAGGCCTTTGAACCAGTTCAAGGCTCCGAAATCAACAGATTCTGTGAGAGAGAGGAAGCATTTTTTCAGGGGTATAAAAGTCCAAAGAAAGTTGTAACCTTTTCCGTGCCAGAGTATTGTTTAAACTTAAAAGTCAGTCAGAAGTCACCAAACACTCAGGACTCTTCAGAAGATCGTGAAGTAGACTTATAACACTACGAATGGCTGGTGTGAAGCTGATATCCAGGTCCAGATTTAGTAAGTAGAAATTTCTTTGGGTGATGCACAGTGCGCTAATTCATGTGATTCATATACGAAGATGTAAACATTTAATTTCAACAATTCCCAGCCAAACGCAGCGCAAAGCAGCGGCTTACACATGAGCACATCCGCATCCACAGCAACAACCAACATAACCACAAGTAACAGTAAATAATAAATATTGAATGTTACTGAGCAGCACACAAGTCCGACAACACACACCTGTGTGCGTGTAGATCCATATATTCACAAGGGTTCTCCGTGTAACTGTCTAATAGTAGGTGTGGGGAGCCCTGCCCCCCAGGACATGAAGCAGGAATGGAGGAGATCAAGGCCCTAGACATCTACAAGCCCCCCAGAGCACGAGAGCAGTGTAGCAAAGTAACTGCGCGAATTGCTCGTTATTTTCTGCAGGCTGTGTGAGGCTGTGTCTTACTGGAGTCTGACACCGACAAGGTCACACTAACAGCTGCATTTTGATATTTGAATATCGTGGTTATGTTTTGACTGAGAGAAGAAAAAAAAACGAAGTAGACGAAAATCGCTCCAATTTCAATTATGGGTCGATCTGTGTGAGGATATTAAAAAAGAAAAGTTCATCTCAGTTTTGCTGTTCCATAAAAGATCAGTATTATTTCTGAAGAGCAGAAACGGAGAGACAGAGAGGGAGCACAACATTTTGATCCCAACCCTCATATTTACCTATTAACAATTAAAGAATGCCTAATTGGGACCTGACTGAAAAGATGATTAAAATGAGAAATGGACCCTTTCATTCAAAGCAGGACACAAATGTGTTCAGTTAGTCACAGCTAAACATAAAAGTACAATAACAAAAATATGAGCAAAGATTGATGCTTGACTTTAATGGCAACTTTGACAATTAATTCTCATGGATTTCTGTCAATTTGCAAATTATATGTACTATGTATAAAATTTGTCTGTTTAATAAAAACAATTTGTTTTATTGTGCATATCTATGAAATATAATGTGGATAAATGGGACAAAGGTTGAACTGAATCTTAACATTTATCAGATCACAGGTGAGGCTGTGTTAAAGCAGCAAGGAAAACATTTTTTGAGACACTAGAGGATGTTGAATTTCAGAGGTCCTAAATATGCATTATTTAAAGGTCTTAAAGGTCTTCTGAGTTTTTGCTTTTTGGTTGTGCAAACAAACTAAATACAGGTATGTCTGTGAAGGTTCTCAGTCATCCAGGTCATCGTAGTCAAAGGAGCTTGCAAAGAAAAGCGTCTGGACTTCTTTAAGTTACTTGAAGACTGTGATGGCTGCACTTACAGCCACACAGTGGTAATACCCACCATGTTAGTGTAGAGGCTTATAAGTAACATTGCATTCACATTTCTTTCTTTAAATATAGGAATTTATTTACAGGACAATAAATAACTGGTTTTGGTTTAGTTAATTAATATATCCACATAACGCTGCATTCTAAAATAAGTGCACACATTTTAGTTTACACTGTTATGTATGATTAATCTTTTGTTTTCTGAGTTACCTTAGTTGCAGCTGTTCCAGTCCCTTGATTAAGGAGCCAAGAGGTGGAAAAGGGGCAGAGCGAGCTTTAAAGGAAGGCTACAAATTGGTTCACGCCATAACTCAGGACCATGGGGGGGAATTGGAGTTCATTATGTTTGGTTTAGTTAGGTTTTGTGTGTTTTACCCCTTTTCCTGTTTTTGTGGGCTGATCAGCCACTATTTAAGTTTCCCCTTTGTCTCATTAAGTTAGGTCAGTTTGTTTGAGTTATCAGTTGTGTTGTTAACTTTGAGTAGAGTTTTGTTAGTTTGACCTCTTTTATGGGCCCAAGATTTTGATTCTTTTTGCATGAGTTAACCAATTATGTTTTTTGGGTTAAATAAAAAATCATTTTTTGGACTTTAACCTGTGCCTAAGTTTCCTTCACTGCTCGGTCCATCACAAAGACGTTGTAGCTGGTGTATCAGAAAAACTCAGGAGAGTTTTCTCCAAGCATGACATCCTGGTGCATTTCAGACCCAGCAACACGCTCAGACAAAAACTGGTTCACCCGAAAGACAAAACGCCAAAACATATGAGTGTACAATGTGGTGTATGCTGTACAGTGCAACGAGGAATGCCGAGACCTCTTCATTGGAGAGACCAAACAGCCACTTCACAAGCGCATGGCACAACATAGAAGAGCCACCTCCACAGGACAAGACTCAGCAGTCCATCTGCATCTTAAGGATAAAGGACACTCTTTCGAGGATGCCAATGTTCACAGTTTGGACAGAGAGGACAGATGGTTTGAAAGAGGAGTGAAAGAAGCCATCTATGTCCACTGTGAGCGACCATCTTTGAACAGAGGCGGGGGTTTACGACACCAACTCTCTGCCATCTATAATCCAGTTTTGAGATCCCTTCCCAGATGCGTTAACGCCCACTCACATCCTTTTTTATTTATTTATTTATTTTTTGTCCCGTTTGGATCTATAGCCATCAGAATTGTTGTCTTAATTGGCCTTAAGAAAGATGCCAAGCAGATTTATTTTACCAAGTGGATCATCATGGCCTTGCCATATTGGTCCATTTGATTGACCTTTATTATAATTATGAATTTATTTTATTTTCAGTTGCTACAAAAGGGACAGACATGACTGGGGGATAGGACAGGGAGAAAGAATGAAAGAAAGAGAGGGAGAGAAAGAAAACCAAAGGGGAGAAGAGACGGGGGGAAGAAAGAAAAAAAAAACAAACAAACAAAAAAAAAAAACACCTGGGTCACCTGTATGGAGAAAAAAAAACAGAAGAGAAAGCAAACAACAAAGAGCAACATAATAAAAAAAAAAGCACCATCACAATAAACTAGCTAGCAGTAGATATCAGTACTTACTAAATAATAAACGATAATGTGCAGCACGCAAGATAGAAAGCGCACAATGTGCTTTGAGGCAGCAGCCAAGAAAGCTGTAGTCCACGTCTGTGAATATCCAACACCCACTCACATCCTGGGCCATCTGATCTCAGGAATTCGCATGATAAGGTGGGGCCAGGTTTCACAATGAACTCACCCGAAACTCTGGCTGATTGGGACCCACACCCAGTTTCACACCTTGGCTCAGGCATTTAGAGGATCATCAGGGGGTCCTTTTGTCCCTCTGTGGGGGGTTAGTCCCACTAGGTTTATATCTGGGACTCTCCACCATTTGACCTTAGAACTGAAGAAGCTTCTCGGATGAGAGGTGAAACGTCTTCAAGCAACTTAAAGAAGTCCAGACGCTTTTCTTTGCAAGCTCCTTTGACTAAATACAGGTATGTTACTTTTCCTGGAGGGCAGCCATTTTTAAAAACAAGATGGCAGCTGAAGTGTAAGTCAGACTGTGTCAGACCTTCGTCCCGTAATGATTCTCTCCTTCCTGAAACAGTTCCAGGAACTTCCTGTAAAGCTTCAGGGCCGTGCATGAGTCCTCCGTGCTGTCATGGGTTTCTCCCTGGATGTTGAGGCCTGTGGACATGAAAAAGAATGATCAGAAATTATTCTCCTTTCTTTCTCTCTCAGTCTATCTTCCACAAGCTCTTCTGGAAGCTTTGCTGATTTCAAATAACCCTTATCTTCACCTTACACTCTCTTGTTCGTGAGCATGGAAGAGCCTTTGCCTGCCCTGGATCAATTGTTTGGTCTTTTTCACTTATTTTCCTAACTTAGTAGAGTTGAAATGCCTGCTCAACGAGAGAAAGGTAAGATGACATTTTTCTTGCAGACATGCTTGTGGCTCAAGAAAAAATGAGTATCTGTGTTGCATCATTTAGACATATAATGCTTATGAAACTACACATTGTGAATTCAAGAGGGAAATTTGTGTCACACGCTGAAGAGTATTTCATGGTTCTCATGGAGTGGTCACTTTTATCATGAAAGGCAAATGAAACTATGCGGAGAGCAGCATCTGATGAAGGCAGTAGATTCCATGTTGGTTGGTGGAGAAAGATCCTGAAAGACGTCCACTGTTAAAAATAAGCATAAGTGGAGAGACCTGAGTATGGTTTTCATCTAAAGCTAGTCCACCTTCCAGAGGTCGTCTAACTTCCAGGATTATTAATGGTAAACCAAATCAACAGTCAAGTATCTTTTGTCATTAAGTGTATTTTAAATGAAATTCAGCTTTCTGTTGGCTAAACAGCATATAGTACAATTCAGCACCTGGAAACACAACACTTACCAAAGAATCAGTACAGTGGTAGCTTAAGTCAAAGTGAGCCTGCTCAGCACATCTGTGAAACATCCAGCAAAAATCAGCAGCACAATCACATTCAGCCAAAGAAATATGTCTAGTATCTCGTGAACATGGTGGTTACCCTAACCCTAACCCCTAACCCCTAGGCAGAAGGGAGAGGAACCTGGCCCAGGGGTCTTGCCCTAAACATAACCACTCCCCTCTTCTCGCCTAACCCTAACCCTACTTAACCCCCTAAATTCATTGGCACCCAGAAAGAATTAAAAATCCACAAAGGATATGAATAAATAAATAAATGTCACTTAAAAAGCCTGCCTGCAAGGGAATAAAAGACCACACGGGACACAGAGAAAAGGGATAAAAACTTTATTAAGAACAGAGAGATAAAACCCAGAGAGGGACACTTAAAGATTAAAATTCATTGAGCTCCAGCCTGAGGAAGGCATTACAGACGCCGAAACGTCGCGAAGAAGAGCTCAACAAAAAGATTGATGGCCTACTAAACCCCCGTGATGGGCAATTTTTTGAACAATTATGTTGGTGGGGGTACCATCCCCCGTTCCACGAAGGACCGTGCACTTGTGGGTCTCCAGCATTGCTGGGGCCCCAGTCCTTTCTCAAACCCTAACCCCTAACCCCTAGGCAGAAGGGAGAGGAACCTGGCCCAGGGGTCTTGCCCTAAACATAACCACTCCCCTCTTCTCGCCTAACCCTAACCCTACTTAACCCCCTAAATTCATTGGCACCCAGAAAGAATTAAAAATCCACAAAGGATATGAATAAATAAATAAATGTCACTTAAAAAGCCTGCCTGCAAGGGAATAAAAGACCACACGGGACACAGAGAAAAGGGATAAAAACTTTATTAAGAACAGAGAGATAAAACCCAGAGAGGGACACTTAAAGATTAAAATTCATTGAGCTCCAGCCTGAGGAAGGCATTACAGACGCCGAAACGTCGCGAAGAAGAGCTCAACAAAAAGATTGATGGCCTACTAAACCCCCGTGATGGGCAATTTTTTGAACAATTATGTTGGTGGGGGTACCATCCCCCGTTCCACGAAGGACCGTGCACTTGTGGGTCTCCAGCATTGCTGGGGCCCCAGTCCTTTCTCAAACCCTAACCCCTAGGCAGAAGGGAGAGGAACCTGGCCCAGGGGTCTTGCCCTAAACATAACCACTCCCCTCTTCTCGCCTAACCCTAACCCTACTTAACCCCCTAAATTCATTGGCACCCAGAAAGAATTAAAAATCCACAAAGGATATGAATAAATAAATAAATGTCACTTAAAAAGCCTGCCTGCAAGGGAATAAAAGACCACACGGGACACAGAGAAAAGGGATAAAAACTTTATTAAGAACAGAGAGATAAAACCCAGAGAGGGACACTTAAAGATTAAAATTCATTGAGCTCCAGCCTGAGGAAGGCATTACAGACGCCGAAACGTCGCGAAGAAGAGCTCAACAAAAAGATTGATGGCCTACTAAACCCCCGTGATGGGCAATTTTTTGAACAATTATGTTGGTGGGGGTACCATCCCCCGTTCCACGAAGGACCGTGCACTTGTGGGTCTCCAGCATTGCTGGGGCCCCAGTCCTTTCTCAAACCCTAACCCCTAACCCCTAGGCAGAAGGGAGAGGAACCTGGCCCAGGGGTCTTGCCCTAAACATAACCACTCCCCTCTTCTCGCCTAACCCTAACCCTACTTAACCCCCTAAATTCATTGGCACCCAGAAAGAATTAAAAATCCACAAAGGATATGAATAAATAAATAAATGTCACTTAAAAAGCCTGCCTGCAAGGGAATAAAAGACTACACGGGACACAGAGAAAAGGGATAAAAACTTTATTAAGAACAGAGAGATAAAACCCAGAGAGGGACACTTAAAGATTAAAATTCATTGAGCTCCAGCCTGAGGAAGGCGTTACAGACGCCGAAACGTCGCGAAGAAGAGCTCAACAAAAAGATTGATGGCCTACTAAACCCCCGTGATGGGCAATTTTTTGAACAATTATGTTGGTGGGGGTACCATCCCCCGTTCCACGAAGGACCGTGCACTTGTGGGTCTCCAGCATTGCTGGGGCCCCAGTCCTTTCTCAAATCCTAACCCTAACCCCTAACCCTAACCCTTTTTGGTCTTTTTGGTGGCTGCCACTAATCTTTAGGATAACCTCCCCGATTAACATAACAGGTGTCTGATCATTTTAAGACTCTGTTAGAAATCAGTTTACTTTGACTGGCTTTCAGCTTTAGCTGTTTCAGCTGTTTTATTGAGTGTTATGTTTTTATTGTGTATTTCTGTGCATGTTTGTTGATATAGTGATCATAAATGTACATTTTTTTATAGCCTGTACAGCAGGTATTTTAAATGAGCTTAAAAAATAACCCTAGTCTTGACTTCTCACTGAGTAACAAAGGCTTCCCCTTAGAGTTGTTTTTCCTGAGCAGTAAAACCTGGGCTGTAAAGAAAACATGGCAGGGAAAAAGAAAAGTGTCTGACTGCTGTCAAGTGCTTTGCAAAAAGTTTTATTATGACAAGTTTTATTCAGTTTAATCAGCAGCTGGATTGAAAACGTTATATTTGCTTGTAGGAGCTGCACTGAGATCAGAATAAACGCTGAATTTGTCTGTGTTGATGTGGTTTGGTCTTAGATTTTTCTTTCTAAGTTTTAAGAGGCGCTGATCTTGACTATTAAAATAATGCAAGAAGCCCTTTTTAGATACTGTTTTATTATATAATTTAATTTATGGTTGATTTTCACATTTGCTTCATTTAAAATGTGATTCTCTTGCTTCAGACGTTATATCGGTAACAATAATAGATCGTATTAAAGATGGATGTGTTTTAGGTTTTTAATAGTGAAGCTGACACAGAAGTGTCTTAAAGCTGCATTCTTTCTTATGCTACCAAGGGGCAATACCTGGTTGAAAGATTTGTTGTCCTGTCTGAAGTTGTTTGTTTGATGTTGTTTGAAGTTTCCAGATCCAGATGCTCCTTCAGTCCCCACAGTCAAAGCAACTGAGGCACCTCTGAGAGTTAAAAACGGTCTTTCAATGTGCAGCTGTTCTCAGAGGTGTTACAATAAGGACTTCACCAAGTTCAGTGGAGTTAGAAGTTCACATGAATTTAGCAAGTTAGTTTCAACCTAAATATGATAAACCATGTTCTAACTAAAATGTACAGCTCTACCCTCATCATACGACAGGGAGAAGACACCAAAAACCAATATCACTCACTCATGAAAGGGAACAGCCATGGAATTTATCCATCAGGGTCAACTTTATTTAGCATCAGTAGGAATTTGAATAATGGAGGAACCTTCATTTGATTTTAATGTTATTGAAACACAAAAACTCCCAGGGCTTATGTGGCTGGTAAATTAGCCAACTAAATTAGCTAACTATAAAATTATAGCTTGCAAAAACTGATTGCTAGCTAAACCATATCCTTTTATTCTCTTAACTTGTGTTTTATGCAGTCACCAACACATTGAAAAAACACAAAAGTCTCCTTTCTGCAACGTTACAAGCTGTCAGGAGAGATATGTTGAATTTTAACATCCTCCTGGATGTCCAGCAGTTGGTTGTCCTGTCAACCGCAGCATAAACAATGTGGCCGAGAGAGGAAGCAGGAAAGAGAAAAAAAAAAAAAAAGGAAAGAAAAAACCCCACGTTGCATGTGACAACTTAGTTCAAGCTATGCTGCTTCTTCACAATACGGTTATCTTCAGAGAAGGGGAGATAGGAGAATTCACCTGTGTGAATTCTCATGTGTCTTTTGAATGTTGATGAGGAAGCAAATCTTTTCTCACAGGTGCTACAAGAATACGGCTTTTCACCTGTGTGAATTCTCATGTGTGTTTTGAATGTTGATAAGTCAGCAAAACTTTTCCCACAGGTGCTACAAGAATACGGTTTCTCACCTGTGTGAATTCTCTTGTGTTTTTTCAATGTTGATAAGTCAGCAAATCTTTTCCCACAGGTGCTACAGGAATACGGCTTCTCACCTGTGTGAATTCTCGTGTGTGTTTTGACCTTTGATAAGGTAGCAAATCTTTTCCCACAGGTACTACAAGGGTACGGCTTCTCACCTGTGTGACTTTTCGTGTGTTTTTTGACTTCTAATGAAGTAGCAAATGTTTTCCCACAGGTGCCACAAGAATACGGCTTCTCACCTTTGTGAATTCTCTTGTGTTTTTTGAATGTTGATAAGTCAGCAAATCTTTTCCCACAGGTGCTACAGGAATACGGCTTTTCACCTGTGTGAACTCTTAGATGTGTAATCATATTGTATTCATCCTGTAAAGTTTTTCCACACACTTCACATTGTACAGACTTGTTCTTTATGTCCGTTCTACTTTTACTCGATGACACAGGAAGGTTGTCTACTCTTTGACTGTGACGTCTCTCATTCAGCTCTGTATTTCTAGTAGTTCCTGAGACCACATGCTGACTTTTTTCATTATCTCGGGTCTCTGCTTCAGGAGAGCTGTGAGAAAGGAGCTGCTCACTGTTTGGTTCTGGTTTACTGTAGGCACTTTCCTCATAAGCGGGTGTCACCATGAAGGTATCAGCCTCCTGCTTCAGCCCAAGCTGCTCTCCCTTCTGACTGCTGCCAAGTTCCTCCTTTTCCTCTTTAATCTGTGGATTCTCTGGTTTCTCCTGGTTCAGACTGGAGTTCCTCTCCTGGTTACAGACCTGCTGGTCTATAAGAACCTCCTCTTCCTCAAAAGCATGCTGCTGTAGGGCATCTGAATGCACAAAGGGGAAAAGATGATAGTAAAACAAACATTTGAGAAAATATTTACTGGTCTGAACCATTAGCAGGTCTCTACATAGTGAGCCTGTTGCTCACATATACCACTAAAATTAAAGTCTACAAACGTGACAAATTATTTGGGCACTGATGCAAATGTTTAGTTCTGACACTCTTATTAGCAAATTTCAAAGTTCAGCTTCTTATGTCTTTGATATATAAAATAAATAGATGTTGTTTTTTGTTAAATGAATGTGGATGTCTGAATTGGCCGCAGTTACAAGAAGGCATGCTGGGGAAGAGCTCTCTTACACAGTAGTAACCGTTTTGGCTGTGCTTGAAATGCCATGAAAACACTCTTCTTGTCTAACAAATGTAACTTTAGAAACTCTGAATTCCATATTTTCCAAAACAGAATAGAAATATTTATTCATATTACCCAGACCTGTAAACTGTTCAAATTTACCATTTCCATGCTGCAGAGGAAACATAATTCTTTAACTTAAACTGATAACAGAACATAATGAAACTTGTGTTGTTGACTTTGTGTCTCTGTGTAGATTTTGTCTGACCAGTGAGTGGAAATTTGAAACCCAGATGTTTCACGTCTTTCATTCTGGTGAATTTTTACGTACTAATTTTCACCGTTTTGCACAGGTTAATGGTGGAAATGTGTTTAAATAAAGAACAGAAAATCAGGCTGAAGAGATTCATTCATGTTGCTTATTACTTTTTGACCTTCAATTCTCTGACAGTTCATCAGTCTGTCGGAGGGTCAACACAGAAACACAGACAACTATTCACACTCATATTCACACCTATGAGCAATTTAAAATCACCAACTAACCTAACCCGGCTGTTTGTATGTCTCTGGATAGTGAACAAGGGGAGAACATGCAAACTCCACACAGAAAGGCTTGGCTACTTGGTAGAGTCAAACTCAGGACCTTGTTGCTGTGAGGCAACAGTGCTAACCACTGGTCCACTGAGCTGTCTGTGAGTTATATTCACTTTTATTAAATCAACATAGTTTTACATACCTATTCTGTGTAACTTTATCACAGGTTTCCAGATGGTCTCCAGCAGTCTGAGCTGCTTTTTATCAGTCCAGACAATAATGCCTTCAGCCTCCTGCTTCAGCCCAAGCTGCTCTCCCTTCTGACTGCTGCCAAGTTCGTCCTTTTCCTCTTTAATCTGCGGAGTCTCTGGGTCCTCTTGGTCCAGACTGGAGTTCCTCTCCTGGTTACAGACCTGCTGCTCATCCAGATCCTCCTCTTCCTTACAGTCATGTTGTTTTGGGAGGTCTTGAGGAATAAAGAAACACAAGAACAATAATCACTATTGTGTGATACAAAAACTATATATTTTTTATATTTAGTGATTGTTACGGCCCTAGCAGGGCCTCCTCCTGAAGGTGCCTGTGTGGGAGTGTCCTTCAATCGCTTCTGCTTGAGGTGCCACCTTTCCCTTTTACACAGCTGACTCTCATCAGTAATTAAAGGTATTTAACCCCAGGGAAAGGTGAGCTCTGGGCCAGAGTGCCATGTGAGTGGTTACAGCTAGTGAGCTGAGAGTTTGTGGTGTTTGCCGCTAGTGAGCTGTGTTATTGTGGTTTGCAGCTAGTGAGCTGCTCTTTCTTTTTGGCTTATGTTTTACTTTATTGACCAACGCCTGAGTTTTGTTTTTTTTCTTAAATGGTGATAGCGGCTCTTTTAGTTGAGCTACTTTAATAAAACTGTTTAATTTAACCCGTTTGCCTCCTTAACTCTTTTTCCTGACCCGGACACTTTTTGTTACTTCCCCCTCACCACCTAGACCCCTCAGGGGAACATAACAGTGATATAAAAACGAATATTTTTAAAAGCATGAATCAAAACCCAAGAAATGGTGATCAGCCTATCATATGACCCATTACGAGCCCCACACACACACACGCACGCTCAGGGAAATAGTTGTGCACACTCACAGCAAGGATCCTCACTGTGAGCAAAGACACAAAGTTCACCAAACTAAAATGCAATGTGACCACCATGAAAACAGTGTGTGTAAGGAAGAGGACTCCCTTACTGCATTTATTTATATTGTATTGTCTGTATAGCACTTTAGAGCACACCTTTCACTTTATTAAAAGCACCTTATCAAGCAATTTATGAGCATTGCACTTTAAGCATGGATTTGCACACTTCCTCCTAGCGTTTTTCCCGCTCGGTTGCAGGGTCCGCTTTTCTGCAAAGTCGTCTCCACTTGGGTCGGTCAAGGGCGTCGGTCAGATCGGCTTCGATCTTCTTCACGTCGTCCTTGATTCGGTCCATCCATCTCCGCTTTGGTCTGCCTCTAGGTCGACGTCCTTGGGGGCTGAGCCGCAGTGCTGTTCTCACCACTGAGTTCTCATCGCTCCGTACCACATGTCCGTACCACGGACATGTGGTAAGCATGGATTTGCACACAAGAAGTTTAAATATTTGTTGACTATTTATTGGGAATTTTAGGGTCAGTTGGTGGCCTTGTTTCAGATCCTGCACAGCTGTTCCTCGTCAAGGAATGTGGTGGTTGTCTGTCAGGAGAGAAGAATGGTGATTGAGATTGTGATTAAGGTTTACCAATAAGGAAAACTAAGGCAAATGTGTGTGTGTGAAATCTAGGGATAAAAGTGGTGCAAATAAGTGTTTGTAAGTTAATGATTACTCACCTTTCTTGCCTGTGTCTTCTTCAAGGTGTTTGGGCAAATGTTTCCCCTGGGGTCCAGACACCATTTAAAGGTTCCGGGAGAGACCATTGGTAAAGAGAGTGTGGTGAATCTTTTTGTGCTTGGGTTTCTGGGTTTTTATAATATTGGGTTTGGGGTAACATTAAAGTGTGAAATATTTATTAATATGTAAATGTGAAAATGTATTTATGTATTTATTTATTCTTATTGATATATTGTGTACTGTGGTGGAAGGTTGGGATTTAAGAATTTACCTGAGAGTGGAATAATGGTTAAGTCTGTGACAGCTGAACATATTTAAGGCTGCCAGTTGTCATTAGAGGGTGGATTTTTTTTTGTGCTGTGAAGAAGCTCGACAAGTTAATTGTTGTAAGGAGAGCCATATAGCAAATAAATACTTTGTTCCACTACACTTGCCTTGGTCTGTCTCACTGTGTTTCCAGCCGCTAAGGGCTGCCCTGTTACAGTGTGTAAAATCTAGTGATGGGCAGATGAAGCCCCATGAAGCACTGAAGCTTTTCATCCAATTGGTTCACCCCAACGCGAAGCTTCATGAAGCTTCATTTGCTCTAGCAGGACACCTACTGGACGTAAAAATAATAGCTGGCATGAATTTGAAGAGTGTGGCATTTTGCACACAGCCTGTAAATGTCAACAACAAAAGGAGTGTGTAAAACATGTATATTGTAGTGATGGCAGTATACTGTGTATATTTATAGTGGCAGTATGGGAAATGATTATTTGGAAATGCTTGAAATGGAAATGATCATTTACTGTGAGGTGAGGTGTGGTTGGGGTGTGGACAGTAGTTGTGCTTTTGTAACGTTGAGGTATGGACAGCTACACACTGAGGCTTTGAGCCTCAGTCCTGCCTGTTCACATTTTATTCTGTAAAAACTAAATTTTCACTGCTTTTATGACCTTTTTAGTGGGGAGAACATAGCTGGGATTTAATGATTTAACAAATCTTTTGAATCCTTTGTCCTCCACAATGCTAAATGGCTGGGAGTCCTCAGTCACCATGCTGACCAGGTCTTCATCTATTTGAGATTGTTCTCCTGAGGAAAGACAATAAAGACAAAGCACAAATATAAATATCACACACGTAACTTATAACAGTTGTATAATATTGTTATATCATTTAGTAACATTACTGCATGCTATATTATCATTGCATTTGATGGCTCACCTGGTCTTGCTCCACAATCGGTGTTCCCCTTATTCTCATGCAAAGCTCTGTAGTGCCTAAGCATGGATGAGGTGTTGTTGTTATATCCCAGCTCCCTGGCACATAGCAAACACTTCACCTTGTACAAAAGTACAGACAGCTCAACATAAATTGTATTGCACCATCAGTATCATGACAATACATCTTCTGTAGAAATTTACATACCTTGTTGGGAGGAATAAAATCAAAATGTTCCCACACAGGGGAGGACATCCTCCTCTTCTTAGCTGGCTCCATTCTCTCCTGACTTTCTCTCCTCACTCTCATAAACCTCCAAACTGTCTCCAAACTCTCACTAACAACTCTCCATCAAACACCCACATTTTGAATGAAGTCTGAGGGGTTTATATCGCTGTCATATCTCGCGGCAAAGTTCAAACCACTTCATGAACCAGTCACGTGGTACAGCCGGGCAGCGAGGCTTCGGACGTCATCATTTTCAGCTCCTCCCATAAATGAAGCAAGCCTCGATACGCGCTTCGCGGAAACGCCCCCTCCATTACTCGACACACGCTCCGAAGCCTCGATACAGAACGTCCCATCACTAGTAAAATCCTTTTTTAAATGAAACTTCACTTCAACTTCAGAGAAGGCTGTTAACAACTTGTTAAATGTGTATTCCGCTGACATCTAACTATATTTTACTGCACAATCTCAGTGTTTACAGATGATCTAAAACACTAATGCCTGATGTACTCAACATTGGAATCTGTTAGAGAAAAAATTTAAATAAATAAATGAATTAAAATGTATTAAAACCTAACCTATCAGTGACCATCGACCTGCACCAGTTCAACATAGTCCATCACTGAACATTGAACTACAGCACTGATAAATTCAATTTATTTATTTATATAGCGCCAAATCACAACAACAGTCGCCTCAAGGCACTTTATATTGTACAGTGGATTCTACAATAACAAATACAGAGAAAAACCCAACAATCATATGACCCCCTTTGAGTGAGCACTTTGGCGACAGTAGGAAGGAAAAACTCCCTTTTAACAGGAAGAAACCGCCGGCAGAACCAGGCTCAGGGAAGGGCCGGGCCATCTGCTGCGACCGATTGGGATGAGCAAAGGATACCCAGTTTAACATATTCTAGTAAAGCTAATCATACTGAAGAATCTCAGCTTCAACAGCACATTGTTAAAAACATGTCCATACCTATGATGTGTGAGTTTCTGTCAGGTTTCCGGTTGATATCCTGTCTGCGTAGACGGTTGATCTCCTCCTCATACTGGATGATGGTTTTTTGAACCTCTGAGAAGATTTCTTCATAAACAGCAGTTAGTCTCTCCTTGATGAACTCTTTCCCTCCGTGCTCTGTTTGTGCGCAGGCTCACACTGCACTCACCCTCCCCCGAGCTAAACATCCAATCACTGTTAGTATGCAAATGACCCTGTGTCAGGTTTCTCATTAGGCAGGGCTTTAGGGGTTATTTATTTGAATTAGACTAGCCAATCAAGATAAATTTTATGTTGTTGGTTGTAAAGATCTTGATGGACATTTGATTTTATTTTTTATTCTAGTTTTCAGTTTTATTTTTCAAGCTTTGCTGAATTTCCTTTTTTTTTTTTTTTTTAAACTTGGTGTTAAGGCCCCTGGTCTCGGAGGAAGTGGCCGGCCATCCTGTAAAGAAATCCAAGCGTGCCAGGACTCACAGACGATTGGCTGGCTGGGGACCCGTGCCTGCCCACTTGCATGTAGATTTTAATGTGCCAGTCCTCAAGACCATTGACTGCCTGGGGATTTGTGGTGCTCCAGGGACCAATGAAGCGACTAACTGTGTTCATTGTGGCAACAAAAGCCTGAGGATCCTTCACTCAGGGGAAGACTATGTTTTTGGACTGAACAGGCAAGTTGTCCCTCTTGCCTCTGTCCTTGACCCCGCTTGCCTAATGGTGTGTTCACACCGAACGCGATGGACGCGAATAAAACGCCCCAAACGCCCCTAATTTGACGCGTGTACATTCGCGTCTCAACGCGTGTCCAAGAAAAATCCATCGCGCGTCAACCGGAAATGTGGGAGGAATGTGGGAGGGAGTTGTGCCAGACCGGTATCTTTGCAAGATGGCAGCTATCGAGCTAGCGCTTGAAGAGAGAGTCTCCCTTCACTATGTACTGTGGAGAGCAGAGCAGCAGCGTAAAAGACGTCCTCGCCGTACCTGGGTCCATCAGGTCCTCCAGAGGCATGAGCAGTTTGGTGAGTTTCACCACTTGCTCCAGGAGCTGCGCCTGGATGACGGCCGATTCCAGCGCTATCACCGTCATTCACTCGGCCAGTTTGAGGACCTGCTTTCCCTCGTCGGTCCCAGCATCGCCCGCCTAGACACCAACTACAGGCGCTCAATCCCACCTGCAGAGCGCCTGTCCGTCTGCCTGAGGTTAGTAAAACTATTTAATACGGTAGTCCTTTATTGATATCTGTGCTAATATGCTAATCCATCCAGTTATACACTGCTAACATGGATGTGCTATGCTAACAGTGAATGCTGTCGGTGTTTACTGAAAGCAAACTGTGGTACAGAGACGACTCTTTATAATATTTCTAGTGATACTCAGAAGGTCTCATCAAGTCCCGATTTAATTCGATTTATGCTGTTATCAGTGTTTGAATGATAGCATGGCTGTGGTGTCCTATCAATGTATGCGCTCGGTGTTTGCTGATATCAAACTGTAGCATTAGGACCACTGAGTTAACCTTTGTAGTGATACTCACTCCTTTTTATTTAGACCTGGTTTGATTCTGGGATAGTTTAATATTTGTATATAATCCCTGCAGCTGTCAGACTCTATAGCAGGGGTCACAGCCTTTATTAAAACAGAGTTAGATAAAACTGTGAACAGTTTGGTTCATCTCTAGTTACATGGTTCTATCTTGATAAGCTGTCTTATCACAGATTAATTTTTCAAAAATATTAATGATTTAAGCAAGGAAAGGGCTACATGTCAACATACAACTCTTTATTTCTATTAATGTCTCACTTCATTCCTACCTGATTGACATGTTTAGGGATTATGAGTGATTGGCTCACTGTAGTTGTGAAAGTTGCTACCAATCAAATTATGATATGTTAAAGTTAAAACAAAACACAACTGTTTTAGATATTATCTAATATACATTTTGTAATTATCCTTATAATTACAAAATGTTTTATGTAAGATTTAAGTTTTGTGATTTATATCTGACATCACAAAAGTATTTTGGAATTTGAATAATGTATTTTGTAACTGCAGTACACATAATACTGATTTTGAACAATTTTGTCCAGGTTCCTTGTCACCGGGGACTCCTTCAGGACCATCGTGTTCAGTTTCAGAGTCGGTGTGTCCACGGTGAGCCAGATCACCCCCCAGGCAGCGACGTCCATCTGGGACTGTCTAGTGGACGACTTCATGGCTGTGCCTTCACCTGGAGACTGGCGCTCCATCACAGAGGGACTCCAGGAGCGCTGGAACTTTCCTCTGTGCTGTGCAGCTCTGGATGGGAAGCACGTCCAGACAAAGGCACCCCATATATCATATAGGAGACACACACATTGATATACACTAAATATTCATTTCATTTCTTTTTTGTGGTGCCCAAATTGATGCACCTGCTTGATTTTGTTTAAACAATTATTGCACACTTTCTGTAAATCCAGTAAACTTCTTTTCACTTCTCAAATATCACTGTGTGTGTCTCCTGTATGATATTTAACTGACATTTTTTATTGTAACAACCAACGATTTATACAGGAAAATAATGTCTATTAACAAGGTTGCCCAAACTTCTGCATCCCACTGTATCAGTATATTTTGTCATTAGTATAATATGAAATAAATTCTACATGTGTCAAGTTGTGTGCCAACATTTGCTGTGTAGTAGAACTGAGACATTAGTCATTATAAACATTTATTTGAAATAATATTAAAAGTCTCAAACAGAAAAACATTAAACATAAATATATAAAATATAAGAATTTACAGAGAGACAGGAATAAAAAGGACCAGCTGCTCTCCAGAGCAGGAACAAGGCTGAGGAGGAAATGCTCCATTGGAGACTGGTGTGGCCTCTTCAGGGACTCCAGGATGGCCAGCTCCACCGCCGATGAACCGTCCTGGGACCCGTCCCTCATCTGCCTCGGAGCCGTCCTCCTCTGTGGGCCTGTAAAACAGCACAAAACACAAAGAAATGAGAAGGCTGCTACTAGATTTTAATTTCAACATTGAAAAAAAAAAAAAACAATAACAGGATATAATCAGACTGGTTGTAGATATTTAGTAAAGGTGATCACAAGGGAATCCCACCGACTAAAAAGGTATCAGTGCTTGCTGTACATATCTGTGGGTGCAGCAGCAGGAGCTCAGGGACTGGGGATGCTCTGCTGCAGAATCAGTTGGTTCTATCAATACAGTATTAAATGTTAACAGGTTCGATATAATAATCGTAAAGTAGACAGTGGTCCCTCATTTATTGCAGGGGTTCTCAGAATAACTAGCCCCTGGTCACAGTTCTCACAATTGATTCTCAAAGTGCAAACCTTTGTAGATTGCAAAACGTAAAAGTATTATTATGCCGTGTTTTGTCTTCATCTGCGCGCCACTTTCGTGCGCCTTTTTCCCTCACGGTGCAGGTGTCTATTTCCGAATGAGGCTCATAGTTATGGGTGTTTTTGTGCTGTTTTTTCTATTGGACGCGATGGTTATCAAAACCAAACGTGATAAATTTGGCAAGCGCAGGAGATTTGTCAATCAGGCTGCAGAATGCAATGCTGTACTGTGCAATAAAAAATCAGCGAAAAAGCAAAGCAGTGACGGATGAACAGCGGGACCACTGTGTGTTGTTTATTAATAAACAATAAAATATATTCCTAAATGACAACATGCATAAAAGCAGAACGGTATTTGTACGTCAGTGGGAAAATAGCGGTGGCTTGCTAGCTTTTGTGCGGCTTCCCCGGGTCAGTGAAAACTTTCAAAAGAGAAATGAATGAACTTACCAGGTTGCCCGATCTCTTCACATATCTTCCTCCAAGCTCGGTCCTTTTTATTCCTGTCTCGGTACTGAAAGCAGCTGGTGTTGTACAGCTCCGAGTTGTTTGCTACCTCATTGATTAGCCTTCCCCTCCATTGAAGTATGAAAGGCTTTGGCTGGATCTGCCCCTTTGACCTAGGTAACAGCCACGTCACCAGGCTCCTGATTGGTTGTCGCGGCGCGATTTGACGCTGGAGTTCAGATTTTTCCAACTCGAGCGGTAGACGCGAAACGCGCGTATGCACAAAATGCAACACAAAAACTCACGCACGCGGTTTTATTCGCGAGTCAAACGCGCCAGACGCGCTACACTGACGCGCGTTTCACGCGTTTTGGCGTTTTCGCGACGCAAATCTGCTTCCGAATTTTCGCGGGACCCGCAATCGCGCGTCATCGCGCCTTTCCATTGACTTTACATGTAAACCTGACGCTCTATTCGCGCCCATCGCGTTCGGTGTGAACACACCGTAACTCAGGTTAAGCGTGGGAGTTCTGCATGAGTAGCCTTGAGATGTGTTTCTGCCTGAGTGGCTAGTTTTCATTTGTATTTGAATGTGTGAGAGTTCTTTTGTGTTGTTTAATTAGTGATTCGCTGTAAGCTACACTAACAGTTTTCAGCTCTGTGTTTGTAATAAACCCTTTTCTTATATTGACCTCCCTTGTGATGGGCTCGTTTATGTTACCTTCCATGGCCCCAAGCCGGGTCGTAACACTTGGCCTAACCTTGTTAGTTTTGTTAATATTGGCATTGTGTTAATGTCATATTTGATATAAGCTACTCTGCATTTATTAAGGCTGTTGTGTGCTTAACATGTTTTAATCCTTTGTATCTTGTTTTCTTTAATCTAGGGCTGCTCGATTATGGCAAAAATGATAATCACGATTATTTTCACTGAAATTGAGATCACGATTATTTGACGATATTTATTTAACCCTTTAAGACCTACTATAGAACCAAGTCCACCAGAGCTTATATTATTTTATTTTTTTTACATGCTGTAGTGCCATTTGTGGGAGCATTTCAAGTTGCTATACATCAATACAACTGTTATAGCCCATATTTTAATAATATGTATGCATTAAGTCCATAGTAATTACATAAATTGCAAAAAAGTGCAATAAACTACAAAAAAAATTGAAAATCACTTTTGTTTTGTTTACATATATTTCTACTTGGAGAAATTTAAGAGGTTTATCCCTCAAAACTTTAAATACAATAAAGTTGCAAAAAATAGTTTACAACAACAGGAAATTTATTTTGAGTGTCTTCATAGTTTTATTTTGGAGATACACCAATTTTTATATACTGCAGGAAAAACAAAAAACAATCCTATGATGCAAATTTGCAAAGAAAACAGCATGTGCATCATTTCACTGTGGGAAGTGTTACGAACAGCTGATAGGAACGGCAAAGCGTGTTTCTGGAATATTATGTTTTTGTTCCTGCAAGCGCTTTTTATGCAATTTTTGCAAAGCTATATGTGGAACGAAACCGTGACCGAGGACAAGCTGATGGCATAAGATGTAAGTACAACTCCTCCGGTTTCATATGCAAAACAAATTATTGCGCTATAGCTTACACGGTCCAGGTTCTACAGGGATTTAAAAATAGTTACGCAAAACGCTCTGACCGGCTTTAAAGGGTTAACAATGACTTTAAAAAATAATATAAAATAGTGTGCAACACCACTGAAGTTTTTTTTTTTAAACTCTCTTTTCAACCAACGGCAGTCACTCTCCAAATAACTTCTGCTTAGCTTTCCGAGCTTCCCTCGGGTCCTCTTAATCAGCGGTCTCCAACCTTTTTTGCGCCACGGACCGGTTTATGCCCGACAATATTTTCACGGACCGGCCTTTAAGGTGTCGTGGATAAATGAGGGAGGGGCTAATAATCGGCTCAGTCATTTTTAATGATCGTTGAAAGCCCAGATCGTAATCGTGATTAAAATTCGATTAATTGAGCAGCCCTACTTTAATCTGAACAAGCACCTAAAAACAGACAGTGATCTCTGTCGGCCTCTCTCGGTTTCATTGCCACCATTCATTTTAAAGCTCCGTTTTTAAAACCTTACGATGTAACTCCAGCCCAGCCTATTGTTGTTCTGCTAACTGAAGTTTGGTCCTTTTACAGCATCCTGCCATGTGATTACATTTATCCCTTACCATCGGGAATCCTCACGTTAACTTTCATCAAGTGGAAAACAGTTAGCATTCATCTTCCAGCTTCACTGTGTTTATATTATGCTAAGCATAGCTGTGCAGCTAGCCACCAAGTAGCACATCATTATATACCAGCTAGCCCAACTTCAGTAACCCAACAAACATCACTGCCATTTAGTTTTCTCTCTTAATTTATGTCACAAGTGATAGCAGAGCTGTGTGTTTTAATTTTTCCAGAAATCCATCAGTCAGGGTTTGCTCACCACCATAAGCTCATGTGCCCCCTTTACATTTCTGTCTGCCCCCTCATGTATGCCTGTCTAGAACCGGCTCAGATAGCACTCTTAATCTCCCAACATGCTTATTTATTGGTGTTGTTGCTGAATCTGGTTCCACTCACCAAACGACGGCCATTCTGGATTTTATGATCACTTGAAATCCCTCTTCCCGTTATCTTATTTCACTTCTACATCATCTCTCCCGCCATCTACTTCTGCTCTCCTTTCACTTCCGTCACATCACTTTCCCGCCTGCTGTCCAGTCACAGCCTAACCGGCCAACCGCGCCCCTCCCCCTCCACTCCTGCTCTGCTGTGAGTTGTTGTTGTGTGGCCAAGAGACTAAACAGACGCCTTTGTTTGTTTGTTTTTGGTTTACAAAACTTATCCGGTTGTTCAGTGATGACGCGACGAATCCTACTTCCGGGTCTAAAATAGTCTGCGTTTAATATGGCTTTTGTGTTGTTAACATGTTTAATGCTATGTATTTTCTTCTATTTGATCTCAAAAAGCTCCTAAAACAGTCAGTGATCCCTGTTGACCTCCCTCGGCTTTTATTACCACTAATCATTTATTTAACCCTTGTGTGGTGTTCGTATTTTTGTTACTCAGCCAGTGTTCATGGGTCTGGTGGACCCGCTAGAGCAGGGGTGCTCAATACGTCGATCGCGATCGACCAGTCGATCGCAAAGGTAGTATTGGTAGATCGCATGGCATTAAAAAAATAGATGCCAGCCTATCATCCATCCCGTCACTTGATTGATACAGGGAAGCCAGTCAGATGACAGCAGATTTTTTCTGACGCTTAGGTCGCTGCGCATGCGCAAACAGCGGCGCGAAGTGTAGTAAAACTGACAAGCTAGTCAGCGAGTTAACTCCAATTTTTAGCTCTCGTTTTTTTCTCTTAAACCTGGCCGTCAGCAGCTACTGTCCGGACTATGCATCCCTGGCTGATTCAATTCAGTGCAAGTCATCAGAGTAAACTCAGGTAATGACAAAAAATTTACATAGTTAATTGTGTTGTGAAATATTGGATATTGCGGTTATGCATGTATATACATTGTAGATATAAAGAATCCTCAATATATTTATAAATAAGTATATGTTTTGGATTTTTGTAGTGGGTAGATCATTTTGACTTGGTCATTTTATAAGTAGCTCACATGCAGAAAAAGTGTGAGCACCCCTGCGCTAGAGTTTTGGCTTTCCAAATTAACACTATCAAACAATTTTATGTTAAATTACTCAACAGATGTTTACTTCATCCCAATTACAAGACATATGAACAGCAAACATGGTTAATTTTTTCCCTTTACCTTTGTTAGATCACATTTATGAATTAATGTGCTTCTCGTTTTTCTTTTATATAAAATGTTATAAATAAATCAGTTATAATCAAGTGGAGTGAGTGGAAAGACACAACACATTTACACGTGAAAAAATAATTAATTGTTTAATTTTTCTTTTGAAAAAAACTGAACACGGGTCTCACAGACCCGAACACCATACAAGGGTTAAGCTCAGTTTTTAAAACCTTAGGATGTAACTACAGCCCAGCCCATGCAACAGTATATGAATGACTAACCTCGTATTGTGGATGGATTATCTCAGTTGTTCTCCTGGCTGAAGTTTGGTCCTTTTACAGCATCCTGCCATGCGATTACATTTGTCTCTGACCACCGAGAACACTCACGTTAACTTTTATCGAGTGGAAAAAAAGTTAGCTTGTTTATATTATGCTAACATAGCTGTGTCGCTAGCGGTCACGTAGCACATCATTATATACCAGCTAGCCCAACTTCAGTAACCCTACAAGCGTCACTGCTGTTTAGTTTTCTGTCTTCATTTATGCTGGAAGTGATAGCAGAGCTGTACGCTTTAATTTGTTTCCAAAACCCCGCAGTCAGGACATGCTATATTGTATTTAGATAGAAGCTAGCGAGCTAACTCCCTGCTAACTTCTAACTCCGTTAAATGTCATAAATTCCGTTTTCATGGATGCCTGGATGTTAAACTCAATTGTTACACCTGGTAGAGCAGAACGCTGATCATTTTATTAAAGATGAAAGACTTTAGACAGTTTTTCAACTCTCAGTAATGCCACAGTGATCGTTTGATATATGGACCTGCAGCGGAGTTTAGACCCAGACACGGCTAGTGACGTCAGACTGAACAACCGGATAGAGACAGTGTAAACAGGTCCGTACAACAAACCTGCGACATTACCCACAAACTGAAAGGTTAAGAAATACACTTTATTAACCTTGTTATTGATACAGTATTTATTACAGGTGCTCCATGCATTCTCCTGCTGTATATCATTAAGCAGGGCTGCCCGTTTGTCACCTATTCTGTTCGTAATTATTTTTATGGACAGAATTTCTGGGCGTAGCCAAGTGGCGGAAGACTTTCACTTGGGTGGTCTCAAAATCTCATCTCTGCTTTTCGTAGTTGATGTGGTTCTTTGGCTTCGTCGAGTGATGGCCTCCGGCTCGCACTGGAACGGTTCGCAGCCGAGTGTGAAGCGGTGGGAATGAGAATCAGCACCAAATCTGAGGCCATGATCCTCAACAGGTGGTGTGCCAAAAAGTGATTGTCTGCCAGAAAGTTGCTTATAAAGCTGCAGCGCCCAGATTACGCACGTTGACAGCTACTTCCGTGCGACTGATTATGAAAAAACAACAACATTTATGCATTTGTTATTAGACACAGGTATGCAGTTATGAAACTTTAACGTTTCTTGTAACCGAATTATGACGCTTGTCAGAAGTTTGCTTTCAGTGTGTAGCGCAGTCACGAATAACTACACGCATGAAATAATTAATGCCTACAGGTTTAGTATATATACTCTCGTTTATTATATTTGTTTTAGTATTTTATATTTCATATGCATTCATTTTGTTTTCTTTGTTCTTTTTAAACATACTGTAAGAAGTTTGTAAGAATAAATCATTCCCATTGCCATACACGGGAGGTAACTCTAAAGGTGGTGGAAATTACGGCGGCTGGCTCGAGTACATAATGTCAGTGGCACAGGAAGGGCGACAGTATTGAGTGACCTCAAAGTGATAGTGCAGTAATGCGCCGAAAAGGATGCCAGTTGCCGTTAAGCACCGAAGAAGAAGGGGGGGAAAAACACTCGAGTTGGTATGAAGGAGCAAAAATGTCGCGATTAAGAAATATTTTTTCTTATTCTAAATTGAAAGAAAACATGTCCAAAAGAACTCAAAGACAGAGAAAACTTTCCGGAAGCTATATAGAAGGGTAAAATGGCCTGGGTTTAGGACCAAGTTCGTCTAGAGCCTCAAAACAAGAGTAATTCACTTTTTTTAAATAAAAAAAATGGCAACTTTGCTAAAGCTAAGTTTCGTCTTTGTGTTAATTATTTTTTTAATTATATTATAATTTAAAATTATTGTTTTTGATTGTCAAAAAGACTTCTGAATTATCAGTTGGTTTCTTTTTACTCAGTTCAACAAACTTCACTATTATTCATTAAAGTTCTGCATTCTACATTTATAAAATAACTTTTATCCTCAAAGTATGCAAGGTTTTATTGTTATTAATTATTATTTGGGGGGCGGACGGGGGCTGAAAAACGCAACACTTTTGTACAAACACAAACACTGCAAGAAATCTACAGTGAGGGGAAAAAGTTTGACTGGAAGAACCTAACGCTAGAGTTGTAGAAATATCTTGGACTTCTACTATACATGGCTGTCATACGGCTACAGATATTTTGCTATGTATAACGTTAGTGTTTCTGAAAATCCTAAAAAAATCTATTTATTAACAAAATAAACTAAAAATAGACTTTATTATATTTTATAGTTTTAAAATTGGATAACAACTGACTTGAACATAATATGAAAAAATGTGTTTTCACCATGGGAACACTGGGAACATTGATTGCTTTAATAAAGTTATCTATATTTTTATTTTCGTACTTTCCATTTGTATTTAGTTGGGGCGATGCATGGCAGATTCTCTGATGTTTCTCTGTTTCTACCTGTACTGATGCTAGCACGACTAAAACTAGCCAAGCAGCATTAAATATGTGAAGCAAGGCAGAAGGATATACTCATAAAATGAACAGAATCATGAGAATATAACACCACAACACTGCAAATGTAACAAAAATATGTCAGTATCAACTGGTATGTTATTTAAAATCTATATGAACACTCAACAGCTTATGCTCCGCGGCTGTTGAGTGACCCCTCATCTGGGACTCTCCTCAGCTCTTTCTGGGATAGTGGTGCTGCAGCCCCTCTTTTAGTCTTCCTTGGTCTCTTGTGTTCTGAGGGCCTCTGGATGTCTGGAGTTTTGATCTCCTCCATACCTGCTTCATGCCCTGGTGGACGGGGCTGTGGCCGCCCCACACCCTCTAACAGATCATTACATGGAACCTTTTAAATACAAGCGTGCTCATGCTCACAGGTGTACACACGGGTGCTCATACACACAAACTACACCCTTTTTGGCTCCTACCTTAAAGCACACTGTGCGCTGTCGATCTTACGTGCTGCACAGTAATGTTTAACATTTAGTATTTACTGTTGTATTCCCATAGATCATCGTGATGTTGTTTATTCTATTGCTCTAGTCTTCTTCTGCTTCTTTTCTTTTTTCTTTCTCAACAGGTGATCCAGGAAAAGAAAAAGAGAAAAAAAAGGACACAAAGACAAAGGTGATGAAGCAGATTTTCATTGTCTTTTCTCTCTATCTCTTTTCTCCTTTTTCTTTCCCTCTCCTTCTGTTAACTTTCTTCTGAACTTTTCTTTTTGTTTTTCTTTCCCGTCCACGAGTCTGGCCTGATTACAATAACTTAGAATAAAAATAAGTAATAAAGATCAAATAAACTATGACAATCAAGTGGACCAGTATAGCAAAAGGCCCACTTGGGAAAGTAAATCTGTTGGGCATTTTTCTTGGCCTTCAGACAATAATTCTGATTGCTACAGTGCCAGACAGGACACACACACACACACACACACACACACACACACACACACACACAAAAAGACTATGACATTAGAGGTTTTGTGCTTTGAAGTGATTGGTTACATGTCAATGGAACAGCCTTTGAGCTTTAAGTTATCTCATGTGATGCCATCACAAGCTTTTCTTTTGATGTGTGTTGATTGGAAGTATTGCAAAATAGTTGATTATATAATTATATAATTATAAAATAATAATTGTCCAGAAATAGGCTTTTAAAGGCTTTTATTTTTTTTTAGTATATGCTGAATTAACAGTATAAGAGCCTCTCTACCAGAGTATCACTAAAATATAAAGCAAAATAAAACGTTTAAAGGAAAACATGAGGTTTAATAAATGCTTAGGGTTTCCCCCCCCAATTGAATGCTTTCTTTTAATGACATCGTTAACATTTCTCAACAAAAACACATGAAAGTATCACTGATAATTCAACAATAAAATCGCTTCATGTTGTGGCCATCACACAGTGTTTTCCAAAGTGATTCACGAGCTGAAAGTGCGCAGATTTAACGTATATAATCCTTTGTTAGGTTTATTATTTTCATTTCACACGTAAAACACATTTATAGATTCATCCACCACTCCACCACTGTTAGTTTTGGATGCGCTCGGCTCCAACCAATCAGACCAATTTATGCAGACGGCGCACTAATCCCGTAACTGCACACTACCCATAATCCTCAAACGCCGTTGCTATGGAAATGAAGATAACAACAGCTTGGTGCTACCCGTTATTCCTTTATTTACTCTAAAATAATAACCAGCGATAATACGAAAATAAACTGGCCCAGTGTTTAATTATGTAATTACAAATTGCAAATTTTATTTTTTTATTTTATTTTTTACAAATTGCAATATTTATCTACAGCGCGCCTTTAGTGACATGTCAACAGATCTTAAGCAAGGCGATTGGATGGTTTTTACTGCAATGCATCTTGGGAGTCGTAGTAAATGTATCTTTCAACTCACGGTCCTGCAGCGAATCTTTCGACTCGACACGAGGCAGATCCTAGCTAAGTAAGTTGTAATAAACTGTGGGTAATTTGCATGTTAAACTGATATTAAACTTGAAATGTTTTCACAGAGCAGTCTGTGTACCAAGAGAACTACTTCTGCAAAAGTTTATTTAATTTTTTTTGGTGATGTATTCTCATGTGTAAGACACTTGCTTGGCCACCCAGCTAATGTTAGTGCTGCTCGATTTTAGCAATGTATCTTTTCTGTAATCAATTCAGTTTTTTTTAACCCTATTCACGTAATTAACTCAATATTAACGACTTTAATCTCGTAATTGATTTTTTTTCTAAATATGGTGCAATACTGCCTCGTAATATAAGTTATTTCTTTGGTCATAAATTATTTTTGTAATCATTTCACCAAAACAGACCTGAAATAATCCCTACATGTTCCATTTTCATTTGCAGAAATGACAAAGCCCAAAACCAAACCATGCCCTTCCTGTCAGGCTCCAAACACCTGCAACAGGAAGACATGCAGTGGATGTCTGGGCAGCCTGAACGTAAAGAAAGGAGGGATTGAAAAAAAACAAGAACAGTTTAAAAACAGTAACTGGGCTGCCTCTGTTAAAAACAACAGAAATGCGAGCAGGGTGGTTAATTCAGCCCAGTTGTCAGTAAGTTTAAAAGTTCTGATCTAATAAGTGGTTGGTCTGCTAGACAATTCTTTATTAATCACAGTTGTCAATGTTTTCTTGTATATCATGAAGTAAGAAACTAACAAGGCATGTATATACGCATAAAATATTAATTTATAAAAGAGCATAAATAAAAAAGTTATTCACATCAGAATAACATCGTCACACTAAAGACATCAAACTAGAAAAAACTTGTTAAAAACTATGAGGAGACGACAGGAACAGTCAAGCTAGGTCGCTTAATCCAGAGATGGAATCACTTCATCCTCTACCAGCTCTTCCAGGAGACACAGGAGCAGGAGGATCCACGGGCCTACAGGACGACCAGGAGTAGGTAAAACACATCGTTGTTGACCTGCATTCTTACTGGACACTGTCCCAGTCTTATCATTATGTTTGTTTATAAATGCAGAGTTTTCCTTCTGGTTTCTGAAACTGTGATTTGTGTTTGTGTTGCAGTTCTCTGGGCTCCCCTGGCGACTCTGTCATTAGAGAGCTGTTTTGTTCTGAAGTTGAGAACCGCAGCCCGTGTCTCTGTGGCATAGAAACAGTCTACTCCTCCCTCATGTTGCTGTTCAACATGCATTACCCTGACTCTCAAGGTGAGTCTGAGAGCACTGAGAGCATGGATATCTGTGACTGTGAATTACTCTGTCTTTGAAACTTGAACTATTAATGATTACATAATGGTTTGAATGAATTTAGTTTTTGAATGAGCAGAGGGAAATATCTGCTTGATTTGATGTATACACTGATATTCATTGTACTTTGACACTTCAGGAGAAAGAATAAAGGAGCACAACTTTGCTGAGATCCTGAAGAAAAGCATCTGCCTGCAGCAGAGATCTCACACATGGTGTGGAAACTGTGACAAGTATTCGACTCAAGTATTGAGTCAGGCCTCAACATCCAGGGAGAAACCCACGACAGCATGGAGGACTCATGCACGGCCCTGAAGCTTTACAGGAAGTACCTGGAGCTGTATCAGGAAGGAGGGAATCATTACGTGACGAAGGTGCTCTACGAAGTCTACGACAAAGGCTTCCAGCTGAACTGGAAAGTCCCGGATTCGGACATGAGATAGTCCGTCTGAGTGGACTGAATGCACTCTCCTTCCATCCACGGGTGCTGCTGTGCTTCCCTCTGTGATGGGACTGTGAGCAACACCATGACCTGAAGATGCTCGGGCTGCTTATTTTGTATCATATTTTATAGTTATTTGCTTTGAGTCAGTGACTCAGTTGTTTTTTTCCATATCTAAATGCTTTTTATATCAGAGAGGTTTACAGGGGGGAAAGTGATCATTCAGAATATGAATTTGAACCTTTTTTTTTTCTTTAAAAGAAAAAAACAAAATTGTTGCATGTAAATGAAGTCATCCTGAGCACTGTGTTACAATCCAATGTTGTCAGTGTTTTGTTTAGGCGTGACTGTTATGTGTTTCCTGCTTTACTTTGAAGGTCTGTCTTATCTCAGTGTGTTCAGTTTACGCTTCCTTGTCTCGTCAGTTCTGATTTGCCCCAGCTGTGTTTCCCTCCTGTTGTCCATTCCCTGATAGCTCCCTCTATGTATTTAAGCCCTATATTTCAGTTTGTCATTGTTGCTGTTGTGGGCAGCACGGTGGTTAGCACTGTTGCCGCACAGCAAGAAGGTCCTGAGTTCAATTGCACCATCAGGCCGGGTCTTTCTGTGTGGAGTTTGCATGTTTTCCCTGTGTCTGCGTGGGTTCCCTCCGGGTACTCCGGTTTCCTCCCACCGTCCAAAGACTTGCAGTTTGTGGGGATAGGTTAATCGGATAATCCAAATTGCCACTAGGTGTGAATGTGAGTATGAATGGTTGTCTGTCCTTGTGTGTTAGCCCTGCGACAGACTGGTGACCTGTCCAGGGTGTACCCTGCCTCTCGCCCTATGACAGCTGGGATTGGCTCCAGCACCCCCCGCGACCCTGAAAAGGATAAGCGGTAGCGAATGGATGGATGGATTGTTGCGATCTCCCCCTGTGTTGTAAATAGTTTGTTGTATATAGATGTAAATAGTTGTCGATACTTTGTCTTACTTGGTAGCTGTAGGGGTGAGAAGCCATTTTTCTTTGGGAACCTTTTCTCCTGTTTTTGGTTAGGGAGGCAGGTAAGACACCTGTAATTTTCGTTTGGGGTTTTCTGTGAAGGTAAGCCAGCTGCATTTCATTTCTAGAGTTTTTGTTTGTTGTTTTGGCCATGCTCACCCTGACGCCTGCTACCTTTTGGGACTTGATAAATTGACAGGCTGTTGTGAAATCCGTGGTAGCTGTTTTTTGTTGGTTCGTCTTCCTTGAGAGCAGGGAGTGTGGGGGCATTTCTCCTTATTTTTATTTTTCTTCTGTTGCACGCCAGTTTTCCCTGGGCTGGGGTGTAACAACTGTAAAATGTTTGATGTTTGATACCAGGAAGTGGAGAATGTGCATGAATCCATGCAAATCTTGATTAAAACAGATTCCAACCACAATGAATTTAGTTTGTTTGTTTCACCAGCTTCTGTGAAATCTGTTGCACTGTTCATTTTACAGCTGGATTTTTATTTTTATTTTTTTAGGTTTCTCAGAATTCAGATCGATTTTTAATTTTTCAAAAGCTGTTATTTCTCTTCTATAAATGACACATGTAACATTTTTGGGGGAAAAAAAATGTCCTCAATATTTCACCTCGAGCTCTTTAAAAAGCCCTAACTGGTAAGGACTGTGCTTCAAGTGCAGCATTTACAGCCACCACCTTTGAAAAGTAGTAACTATACTTTAATAGATGTGTTTAATTTAACCCTGTCAAGGCAGGCGTTGCAGATTTGCAACAAGTAAAAGCTAAACAACCTGATTACCCCACATACATATTTTATGAGGTTTTTTTTCCCCCTCAGAAGTACCACTGGAGGTATTCTTTTGTACATTAGCAACAAAAACTTAATTTGAGCCTGAGAGGGTTAATAAATCTTTAAGTCACATTTGAACGATTTTTTGATATAATGGTGCCCTCTGCTGGATGATCTGCATACTCTTACCGTTTCCACACAGTTGTTTTTAAAGGTTTATGTCATTATTTTCATTGTTGTTGTTTTTTTGGCTTGTTTTGTTTTGGGAACCATAAAATTTTTCGAGCTCCTTGTCTGGTCTTACAACAACTCTACAAGTAAAACCAAACATACAGTTAGTAATGATCCAGGAGATATGTTAAAAATCTACACAACACAATGGATTTCGATGTTCCACGAAAGAATTTGTAAATCTACACAGTATAGTAATCCTGTTCAGCTGGATATGAGGTGGTCAGGGATGAATGTGTTGTGTAGTCTCAATAATGTTAAAGCAATAGTGTGATCACAAAACTGATAACTGGGAGGCTTAAAAACGAGCTCTCAGAAATATTGTAACATCGAGTAAGTAAATGCATGTATTTGGAAACATATACTTCTAAAAATACTTTTATTGCACCATGTTCATTCACTCATGAGCTGCTGTAACATGAATCAAATGGCTGAATTTCCAACTCAGCATGCAGTCAAGTTCTATAGTCTTGCTAATGACCTACTAGGTGTGTTACGCGTCGGGAGTGAGAACGGGTTGTGCAACAGGGACACATGGAAAAGTTGCAGGACGGCGGCCCTTGAGGACTGGAGTTTGAGACCCCTGCCGTATGGTGTTCATGCAGTTATCTACCCCACAGTGACAGCATGTCTGACTGCCTGTTCAGCATATGTAAAAATATATGATGAGTTTAAGCATGTGATGACAAACATGGTGTTTGTCATCACATGTCACATACATCTGGATGATCATTTGGAATAAACAAGAAACTAAAAACTTGTTGCTTCATCTTTTACCGTTATTATCATTATTATTATTATTGATCTTATTTTACATTTTTCATTGTTAGGCATTAGGTTTTTTTTTTTTTTCCTTCCAACTTCTTTTCCTCTTCCATGTTACTGTGTCAGCTTGTCAGCATCTATTTGGGGTTGGGAGCGGAACAGAAAGTAAGGAAATCCAAAGTGCCATTTAAACCAGGAGAGGTTCTTTTTCAGAAGAAGGGATTAATTCAAAAGAAATGAATTTACACAGGTGTTGTCGAGTTTGGCGGGCCACTCAAGCGGCCCTACTACGCACAAAAGAGAACAACAAACGCATCGCAGATCGGCACCGGACCCGTTCCCTGTGCAACTGTGACTGAGCAAGAAGAGTGGTGGAGAAAAGAGGAGCTGTTTGTGTGTGGAAACCCCCTCCCCTGGACTCCGGCCCCTTTCACTCCTGGACCCTGGAACCCTGGCCCTTTCCCCCAAACACCTTTGTATATATATTGCACTGTGGCAGATCACTGATCAGTGAATAAATTCACTCTTGTTCGAAAGGAGTTTGTGGTCTGCGCTTGACCACAAACTCCTTTGTGGTCTGCGCTTGAGTCTGTCCCTCTACTCCTCTTCAGTTCGCCTCAACATAAGCTCATCATATTCTATGATTTACTCTCAGGTGTTTGACGAGGTTAATGGTGCTGTCACAACACCTTACTGTCTTGCCACATGTATCGCAAACCGCGTCTTAGCTGTTTGTGGAGGTAAAATACATCCACACATGACTCCGTTTATGCTCAGCCATTGCTGTGAGTGTGCATGCCAGAGGCTGCTACACATTTATCCAGCCGTATTTCACAAATGACTAAGGCGTAAGAGGAAGTAGTTCCTTCCAATTTAGACGATCCGAATGATATAGTTTATTTCCACTGTTCCTGTTAATGAAACACTACAAATTTACCCCAAAGTACTAAAATATCGATATTTTAATATGAGAATCGATTCTAGAACATAAATTACTGGTATCGGAAGAATCGATATTTCAATATCGATCCGCACACCACTATTAGGAACTTCGTCTGTGTGTCATTCCAATTCAGGTTTTTATTATTTTATTCTATTTATTTATTTATTTATTTATTTGTTTGTTTGTTTGTTTTAGGAATTTGGATTTTAGGATGCTTCAAACAAATCTGCCAGATTAACAGGGTGTGTGAAGCTGGAGTTTGACACAAGATTGGTATTTTTAAAAGATTTAAATCACCAAATTCTGAATAAAAGTTTAACAAATTCAGGACATAATTAGTAATAGAAAGTAATAGAAAGCTAGTTGTATACATTATTAATCAGGATCAAAATTAAGGCATGTCAAAGCTATCCAAAAACATACCACATTAAATGCACAAAAGGCGCACAGAAAGCATACTTAGTTAATCTTTGAGTAGCCAGTAAAGATTATGAAGGTGCTAATTAGAATAACAGTTATCTGTTCTGCAAAGAAAAAAATAAATATGGGTAAAATTAACATGAGTATGAGAAATTTCAGCATTAAGATCTACCTAATGTGCAACAGTTCCCTGACATCTGTTTCATCTTTACAACACATGGCTACTTCACAAAATGCACAAAATAAAAGATTACCAGAAATTATTGAATTACAAATGAATGAAATTGTTACAGCTCAATTAACAGTTTTCATGTGGATCTTTGTGGGACTGTGTGCCATGATACATACTGACACAGAATGAAACGGCAAGATTTTGAGTAGATGTCCCCAACACAAAAACGTTTTTTTAAACAAAGGTAGTTTGTATTTCTGTGTATATTGCGAGTACAATGTTTTACTTATGTTTACATCAGACATCAAATCTACTCACTCTTTAGAATATAAGAACACTCAACTCTTTTCTTTAAAAACATCTATAGATTGATAAAAATCTATTAGTATAACTACAAATCTATGCTCTGTGCTGTGTTGATAATCATGCATGCAAATCAAAATCAAAGATGAAAACGATGACATAATTTTTTTTAAAGTTTGATTACAATTCCAAAATTTATTATGCCATTCAAAAATATTTTGGTGATCACACATATTTTTCTTTATTTGTTTTCCTTAAAAACCAAGCCAAATTCTTCTGGGATTAAATATTATATAAGCTATTAATAAAAACACAACAGATTAACTCACTGATACTATGGAAAAAAGGAACAAAGAAAAGCCTGACTTCTTGTTGGTTATCTGAATAACCACAGATTTCTGCATTCATTATGTGTTGCTAGCTGAATGTAAATCACTGGATCCACTGGATGTCATGTTGTAGCCATCTAAAAAAAACAGAGCAGTATAGTTAATCTGTGGCAAAAAATAATACACAGTAGACACTGAAGTAAGAAGTAAAATAATTGTATGAATAAATAAAATTAAAAAAATTAATTTGTGTTAATGTGCAACCCATCCAATTGTTTTCTGTGTTGGACTGCCTGATTAAGGTACAAGCACACCTAACAACACACAGCTTTTCCTGCATCTTTATGTTAATTTTTTAATTGTTATTTACCTCTTCCACGTCTCCAGTTCCTTAAAAATCGAAGTCCACTTGACGATGAGTTTCCAGCACTTGTGCTCTAAAATATAATACAAAAAACAAATCATGCAATATTTGAAAAAACAAAACAAAACAAAAAACAAGTTGGCTGAGATCCAAAAATAAGGAAAGAAAAAAGGAACACGAAAACTGTTCTTACCCCTGTCCCACTTCTGGACGGTCGTGCATATGATGATATTGCTGACCGCACCTGGTAAGTGAAATCTCAAATGTTACACTACAATGGAAGTTGCACAAGTTAGCTGTAAAAGTAAATTAATTCATGATGCCCAGCCAAACACTAAAAGGAATCTTTTTGTAAGTCTATGGTGATGTTTATCTTGCTTTTTTGTGTGCTTGTGTGGGATACGAACACATACATATAACTGTTATTTATTGAAGTGTGGGCCCACCTGCTGTTTGCTACTTTCACCATCAAGTCTGAATTAGTCATTTATATGGATTTACAGAGAAACCATGAAATGGCACTAAAAGGCAGAAGTTTGACTTGACAAGAGGATTTTAGTGTAGTATTATTACAATTCATATTCCTTTGTCAGTAAAGGTTTGTAGACATTAAGCACTTTGTTGGTTAAACCAAATTATATCATTTAACATTAATTTAAAGTAATTCAACAATAAGCACTTATTCATTAACTTGACTTAAAATTGAGCTGTACATACCTTACCATCCAGCAGTGTTCCAAACACCAAAATAAAGAAGCCCTTTTTTAAAAGACAGAGTAATGTCCGTTATCAAGGATTCAGTGATTAAAGATTCTGCTATTATGGTATAAAAAGGTAAAAAGTTTATTTGTACCTGTAGCGAATTGAAGAGTGCGAATGCAATATTGATTCCTATGTCTCTTGGATGCACCAGAAGTCCAGCTCCCAAACCCCAAGTTATTCCAAAAAATGGTGTAAGCACAGCCAAGCTCTTGACAATAACCAGTAAAACGCTCTTTTCACCTGCTTGTGCAGCAGTTGTTCCAACCCTTCTCCTTATAATTTTGTACAAAACCACAACCAGGATAATGAGATTTATCAGCACTATTGAAAGTGCAGGAATCACAAACGCCAGTAGAGCTTTGGACTCATCCCAGTTGAGCCAGCAGATTACATTTTCTCTGATATATTTGTTGTCTGGTGCAGTTGCAGCTATAGTTACTGTTGCTATGATTAGAGGAGCTCCGTAGCCTAGAGAAAATCCAATGGCCAGCATAGATGCTTTAGACAAACCCCCACCAAAGACATTAGTTGTACGGTAGAGCAGCAACAAAGCTGAGGCAAACATCCAGAAGAACAGAGCTAGGTAGAACAAATGGATAAAAAAGGTAGTTGCAGTGCATGCTGAGTGGTTTTTATGATTTGCATCTGAAATGGCTGCTCCAATTATAAACCAAATATCTGCAATCAGGAGGGACACAGCAATGTTTACTATGGAAACATGACGCAGGTAAGAGGTTTCATTCGTTCTTATTTTTCTCCATATGAGGCCTTCAATGATGAGACATATGACCAAGGAACCCATGGAAATGCCAACTCCGATGTAGGTTATATAGTCCAAAATTGGGCTAATTGGACTGTTTGGTGACATCAGGATAGAGAATGAGGTCAGGTGGTTGCAGTTGCAGGTGACAGTTCCAGTTTTATTTGTATTTACCACTTCACAGCCCTCATCATCCCATCCTCCGAGACCATTAAGGAGACTGAAGTTCCAGAAGACACATTTTGGATCTCTCAGTGTATCATTTAAAATATCAAATGTCAAAGAGATATTATTGATTTGGCCACTGGACTGAACAAGTACAACCCTGCCACCGATGACCTTAATCGATGAATTGTCTATTTCTCTTGCAGGGAGTACATTATTCAGCGAGGCAAATGTTATCACTGTGATTGACTTATTTTTACCCTCATTCTGTGGTATTTCTATCACCACTGAAGAATTAAAATCACCAATGATAGGGTTTGTGTATATAGTTCTGTTCAAGATGATAAAAGGCGTGTCAATACCAGAATTATTGAAACTGGCAAGGTGTTTTGTTATTATTTCAAGAGACTGCAATAATGATGAACTAACACCGTCAGGGTTAGAGATGTTATACGAGATACTTTCATTGTTTTTGTTCAGAAAGTTCCATGAGTCCCTTGCCTGATCTGTGGTGAGAACACCTGCAGTTATCAGGATATCCTACAGTAAAAAAAAAAAGTATTAGATTGAATAAACAAATACAAAATTTAAAAAAAGCATGTATTATTTAGAATACTCAAACTTCAGTAAACTAGCATGTACCTTCATTGAGTTTACATTGATTGAGATAGTGAATAATTCTATTCTGTTGGCTACATTTCTGAGGATTTGAACAACAGCATCAATATTTTTAGGTGAGTTAACCACTTGCTCAGAATTCCCATTAGTAACATTTCTGAGCTGTTGCAAAAATGCTGGCAGTGTAGTGGCAGTCAAGACCTGCAAGAGTTGAAGAGAAAAAGTATTTAGTTTCACAATTTAACTCAATGTTTAAGTTAGAATGACAAACTTGGGCTTCCTATTTACTAATTCCTATCTCAAAGGTTTTTGTTTGTAGAAATCCTCACAGAATCTGGCTTACGTTTACTACAGTCTTTTAACCTTAATCTGCCTGCAGTTATAAACCGAACAGTGAATACCGTGTAGTGATGCGCGAATCATGAATGAATCGTTCAATACTCGAGAATCACTTTACTGACTCATGAATCATGATTCACAAGCCCAACTGACTCACTGACTCATCCCTGTTGCTTTTAGCAGCAATGTATCTAGCTTATAATTAAAATTGTGGAGAAAAACACAACATCCAGTATCGTAACAAAAAAACTTCTGCTCTGAACTGGAAGAAAAAACCCTGAGTAGAAGCTCACATCAAGAAAATAGCTCCTCGGTTCACAGTAGCATCGCTCTGCCTAAGCGAATCACTTAGGACTCGCTCACCCCCTCCCTCCTGGCTCACAGCTTCTTCTTCTTCTTGGTTGGCAACCAATGTTAAGGCGCATTACCGCCCCCTGGCTCACAGCTCAGTGGACATTTAGATGAGAAAATATATATTTAACACATTTAAGGAAAATACTAATAAAATAAAATAAAATAAAATAAATGTTTATTAAGCAACTTTGATAGGAAATTGCTTAATTTTAGAAATGTTTTTGCTCTTTTTTGCTCTATAAAATTGTTGTTTTCTTTTAGAATCATTCATCTTAGCAGTAGGATTTACATGAAAAGGGAAACAAATTAAGTTTGATTGAAAATGTACATTTTTTGCACTCTCTGGTCAACTGACACAGTGAATCAAATGACTAAAAAACCGATTCACTTTGGTAAGTGACTCATTAAAACTCGATTCAGTAAAAAGAATCGAATTTACCATCGCTAATACCGTGTTTCATTTGTGCTTTCCATGTCTTCTGATCACAAATTGTAAATAGTGCTGTAGTGGCAAAACAAAGAAACACTACTTACTTACTTTGTGGTTATTTATTGAAAAAGTGTTTTTTTGTGCATACTTTATAAACTTAAACTACCTGCTTACTTTGTGGTTATTTATTTGACAAGTTTTATTTTTATTAAATGGGTGACAAGTTTATTTTGTATTAACAGTTTGTCTGTCATCACAAATTGTATTAACAGTTTGTCTGTCATCACAAATGGTATAAAACTGTAAAACATGTATTGCACAAAGTTAAAGGACTTGATAAGCATTGACTCATTGCAGCTTACTTTAATTTCTGTTGTGCGGGGTTTTTTGGTGCAGTGGTTATCCTTTTTTATCTTTTTTTTTCTTTTTAACTTTCTGAGGTTTGTACTATGAAGCAGAACTTTGTCTTATCCGGGTAACTTTGGGGTGAACCAGGGTTTTCTGTAGTGATGGGATTTCCGGCTCCTTTTAGAGAACCGGCTCTTTCAGCTCCCAAAACTCGAAAAGCACATACAAACTCCAAAGCACGTACAATTTAGGGGCATCTATTTGTACTTGTGGACAATATAAATTGGTTACTTTAAATTAGGGAATATTACATTTCCTACATTTTGTATTTGTATTTTACTTATTCTCAGACTATTAAACAACATCAAGGTTCCAGCTGAAAGAATAATAACTAAAACTGCGTTATGCAAATTTAAACATTTATTTAACTCTTTTTTTTCACCATTGGCACAGCACCTGCCCCAGCTCTGATGCTTTCGGAAGGAAGAGAAGACAAGCTTTATGGTGATATTTTAAGTATCATGTTAGCACAACGCATTCAGAAGGTACTGTTGTCTGAACACAGACAGAAAAATCAGCTTCTACTAGATACTAGTTAACATGTGCAGTTCACATCACTGTAATGCTTTAACCATTTTGGGCTAGAGAGAGAATTCAAATGTTCCTTGAAAGAGGAGAATTATATCTCTAATTTTATAGCTGAAACTTAGTTAACTTAGTAGTTGTGATGTTTGACGTTAGGGCAATTGAATCCAAATAATGGAAAGAATCCCTGTATATATTTAACTTACTTTGTAGTACATAGAGCCCTGGAACTTGAAACTAACACTAGAAAACTAAAGTCAACTAAAACTCAAGTATGTTCACCAAGAAATAAAAACACCACTTAATCCTAAGACCATGATCGTTTTGCTGTCTAACAGGATACCATCCATTTGGAAACTGGTTGAAGGAGCTGTAATAATTTGAGAGGTGGATTCATCTTCCATTATAGCCCAGAATAGAATCAACAGGATTGTGCTGAGAACCATTTATATTTTACATTACATTACATGGTCATTTCCATCATCAGCAAAATTGAAATGTAGAGTAGAAAAAATTAGTCATTTAAGAGCCTATCTTACCATTTGATATAATCTAGTTTTGAAATTTATAGTCACAGTTGTCAAGTAAAACACATAGCAAATTAACTTTAATTAAAAGAGTAACTTAAAGACAGGTTTGTGTAATATTTTTGTGGCTTCACTTAGGTGAACTTTCTAAACTCTTTAAAATATGTAATATTGTGATTTATCTCTAAGGTACATTTTCCACAATACAAAGAACTAAAAAGAACATGGCAGTTTATATAAGTCACCTCAGATTGGTCAAGCAGCTCCTTAATGGGTTGCAGTATGCAGGTGTCTCGTATTTCAGTATATGTTGTGATGTTGCACAATGCACTCTTTTCTCCTTCCTCATTGTTTGCACAGGGTATTCTGGCTCTGGAACCATTAACTGCCTTTCCAAATTCTTTATCATCACACATTTGAGGATCTAATAAAACAAAAACAAAAAAAAGACCTTATTAAATGTAGATAATTTTTAACCTGAATTTAATAAATTGCTTTATAATGTGTTAATACTCACTTCCTTTGTAAAATCTGAGTGTTATTGTTTCTTTGAATTCAGGATAGGTAGTTGATTGACAGGTAATTGTATCCTGCTCTTTGTCTGTGCAGCTATCAGTTTTATATTGATAGGAAATGCTTTTTTTACCTTTGGATAAATCGCAGAAACAACAAAGTCAATATGAATAGCAATACAAGCTAAACATTCAGATCTGATGTAATATTAATCAGACTAGTTTTTAAAAAGTTTTGTCTCATATTAGTAAATAACGTAAGTATTGCAAGATGAGCAGAGAAATTATTTCCCAATAGCTGATTTGCATTTTGTTGATTCTTTGTTTCAGATTTACCGCTAATATTCACGTTTGTGAAATTAATATTGTAGTCATTGTTGACAGTGCAGCTTAGTGGCACATTTTGACCACTACAATTCAAAAATTTTTGAATTGGGTCCACTCTGATCAAGGGTTTCTCTTTGAGTGTGAAGGCTCCATTGGATCGTTGTCGATAAAATGATTCATCCTTTTTCCGTATGAGCCTGCATTCATAATTTCCTGGAATGAAAGTAAATTATTATATACATAAATAAAATTGTGTTGCCAAACAAAAATAATAATATATGGGTTGACAGTGTCACTTATTTCTGTATTATACAGTTGTAATATGGCTGGTTCTCCTATGCAGATTCAGTGTTTCCTACAAAAAAGCAATAATGTAGCTGATAACGAGTTTTTGCTCCATTTTGTTTCAAGAATACCATTCTCTGTCTAGCAACATTTTATTTTACTGTTATATTATTAAGAGCTCAGCAACCACTTATTTCCAAATTTAAATAGGATTTCTAATATGAATTAGTTGACATCTGTGTTCACACAAGTACACATTTACACTGGCACTTGTAATTTGGTATTTCTTTCTCTTGAGAAAGGCTTGTGCAACAGCAATGGTTTAACTATTTAAATCAAATGATTTCAGTCCTTCTGCACTAATATTGATTGCTCCATTGCAGTAACAACGTTTTCCTTAACCCTCTGGGGTTGCAGCGACCCAGCGACTCCATTTCAACTTGGGTCAGAAGTGCGGACTTCAAACTATATACCAGATTTTAAATTGTGTCGATAGGCCACGTAAAAGAGTTATGATAAAAGATACATGTGATGTTTTTTTCTGAACCAAACAAGTTTTACCCTTAAGCCAATCAGAATGTTGTAATTGCACTTGCTGAATCACTAAAAAATGCTGAGACTACACTCGCATTTTAAATGTATATGATTTGTGAATTTCCCCATGGAATGCAGTTGTTTGCTTCTTACCACTGTCAGCACGAATGAACTGTGACACAGATAAGACTGAGTGACTGTTGTTTTTTGAAATGTTATGTACTCCATCTGCAACTATGACATTGCCATCACGTCTCCACTCTGCTCTCCAGTCAGTACCAAAGAGATCCAATGGTGGATGGCCACATGTTACAATGACTTTATCCTCCCAAAATCCACTACCTTCAATTTTAAAATCCAGAAAACGTGGCTCTATAAAAATGAACATAAATATAAAAAAATGATTAAACAATCATCTGATCTCATGTGTTTTTTGATATGACATTAAACATATATGTAAAATTGAATAAAATCACAAATGTAGACAAGTGCTTACCATCTGATATCATAGAGTAGATTTTTGCTAGCTGGTCAAAAATTCCATTGTTTAGTGTTTGGATGACTGTAGTAGCAGCAGTGACATTATATTCAGCGATGGTGCTTCCACTCCTATAATATGGAAAAGGATTGGAAACGCTAACATTTCTGGCATGTAATGTACATTTTCACTCTCACACCTACAGATAAGTCAATGATAGTTGAGTCATAGTTTTATATTTTCAGTCTACTAGCACTTGGAATCCAATCCCCTAAATAGCTTTGCACTATACTTAACTTAAAAAGAATTCTCCAAAAACCTCACATTTTTCTTCAATTTACGAGTTAGTAGTTTACCATTTGGTAAAATCAAGTTATTATTATTATTATTATTATTATTATTATTATTATTATTATTATGACCACAACATATTACTCAAATGACTGGAGAACTGGGCAGGTCTTTCAGGAACTGTACTAAACTGGTTCAAAACATACTTAGAAAACAGGAAATACTTTGTATCAATAGGTAACTTCACATCTGAGCAGACAAGTATCACATGTGGAGTTCCCCAAGGTTCCATCTTGGGACCCCTTCTGTTTAACATTTACATGCTCCCACTGGCACAGATTATAAAGAACAACAAAATAAACTACCACAGCTATGCAGATGACACACAAATATATATCACAATGTCGCCAGGAGACCGAGGCCCTGTACAGGCTCTTGGTAAATGCATTGAGGAAATTAATGACTGGTTGTGCCACAATTTTCTCCAGCTAAACAAAAACAAAACTGAGGTAATAGTCTTTGGCGCCAAAGAAAAACGATTACAGGTCACCAGAGAACTTCAATCTATACACCTAAAAACCACAAACCAGGCGAGAAATTTGGGTGTAGTTATGGATGCAGACCTAAACTTAGAAAAACACATTAAGACAATAACAAAATCAGCTTACTATCACCTCAAGAATATTTCAAGGATAAAAGATCTGATGTCTCAACAGGACCTGGAAAAACTAGTCCATGCATTCATCTTTAGTAGGCTTGATTACTGTAACAGCATCTTTACAGGTCTACCTAAAAAATCCGTCAGACAGCTCATTCAGAACTCTGCTGCTCGAGTCCTCACTAAGACCAAAAAAGTGGACCACATCAGTCCAGCTCTGAGGTCTTTACACTGGCTGCCTGTCCGTGAGAGGATAGACTTTAAAGTTCTGATGCTGGTCTATAAAGCTCTGAATGGTTTAGGACCAAAATACATCAGTGACCTCCTGACCCAGTATGAACCTTCCAGATCCCTCAGGTCATCTGGATCTGGTCTTTTATCAGTTCCCAGAGTCAGAACCAGACACGGAGAAGCTGCATTCAGCTTTTATTCTCCTTATATCTGGAACAAACTCCCAGAAAGCCTCAGATCAGCTGAAACACTCAGTTTATTTAAATCCAGGTTGAAGACTCACCTATTCTCAGCTGCATTTTAATAAAGCACCAAATCCACACTTTGATTGATTGATTGATTGATTGAATCTTTATTTTGAACATGTTGAAAAAGTATAAAAAAAATAGAATTAAAAGAGACAAATGAACAAAGCAAACAAAAGGAAAACGAGCAACCACAACTCCAAATAACGTCCATGTTCAAAAAGGAGCAGGAAGAAGCATAAGCTTATTTAATCCCACCCCTTTTCCACTATCTAGTATCAATAGACTACAGAAATACCTCCTTGCAATTACATTATATGTTATGTGTAATTTTTATTTTTTATTTTTTAAATATATACACATATATGTTTCTATCTATCCATACATACGTATATACACACATACGCACATATACACATTTTCAATAACCCCATTAACACCTCAAGGATACACAGCCTACAATTATATATATATATATATATATACCCATACCAACAAACCCGTGCATGCGCACACACATGAAAATATTAGACAAGAACACCCTATCAAATCTCTACCTTTTCCCTGTACCCTGTAAAAACCGTATCCTTAAACCGCTTTTAAACTGCGCCATGCTTGGACATTGCTTCATATCTTTACTTAGTCTGTTCCACAGCTTCACTCCACTCACAGAGATGCAAAATTTTTTTAATGTTGTACGGATACGAGGATGTTTTAAATTTAATTCCCCCCTCAAATTGTATCCCCGTTCCCTTTTAGAAAACATTTTTAGAATATTGTCAGGAAGCAGGTTATTTATTGCTTTATATATAATTTGTGCTGTGAGAAAATGAACCAGATCTGTGAATTTTAGAATTTTTGATTTTAAGAATAGTGGATTTGTATGATCTCTGTAACCAGTTTTATGGATTATCCTTATGGCCCTTTTTTGTAATATAAAGATTGATGATAGCGAACATTTGTAAGTATTGCTCCAAACCTCTGCACAGTAATTCAAATACGGTGCAATCAGGGAACAATAGAGAATGTGGAGTGATTTGTGGTCCAGAATGTGTTTTACTTTACTCAAGATTGAGACACTTCTTGAAATTTTGTTATGTATATGATTTATATGAGATTTCCAGTTTAATTTATCATCTATAATCACACCAAGAAACTTATGTTCAAGTACTCTTTCAATTTCCACACCATCTACATGAATCTGCACTTGTGCATTTCTAAGGGAATTCCCAAATAAGATAATTTTAGTTTTACTTAGATTTAGCAATAGTTTGTTCCTGTTAAACCATTTTTTAATTTTGCACATTTCTGAAGTAATTGTATCCAGCAGCTCCTTTAGATTCCCCCCAGAACAAAAAATATTTGTGTCATCTGCAAATAATACAAATTTTAATATATCAGATGCCTTACAAATATCATTTATATAAATAATAAATAATTTTGGACCCAGTACAGAGCCTTGTGGAACACCACAAGCAATGTCCAAGCATGATGAGGAATGGACACCCAGCTTCACAAATTGTTTCCGGTCACTTAAATAATTTTTCACCCATTGCAGTACAACCCCCCTAATCCCATACCGTTCCAGTTTATTAATTAATATGTCATGATTGATTGTGTCGAATGCTTTCTTGAGATCCAGAAATACTCCAGCTGCATACTGTTTCTGATCTATAGCATTCGTAATCTCCTCAATTGATTCGATTAATGCCAGAGATGTTGATCTTTTTGATCTGAATCCATATTGACTGTCAGAGAGTAATTTATATTTATCTAAGAATTTGTCTAATCGTTTATTAAACAGGTTTTCTAGGATTTTGGAGAATTGTGGTAGTAAAGAAACAGGCCTGTAATTTGTGAAGTGGCGTCTATCCCCGGTTTTATACAGCGGCACAACTTTAGCTATTTTCATTTTGTTTGGCACTTTTCCCGTCTGAAATGATAAGTTGCAAATATATGTTAGAGGTCCTACAATTCCTTCAATGACCTTCTTGACGATTTTCATGTCAATATCATTACAATCAGTAGATGTTTTATATTTACACATGTGTACAATGTCAATTATTTCTTTTTCCTCCACTGATGTGAGGAACATTGAGTTAGGGTTCCTATCAATCAGGTTTTCACTACATTCTACTGATGGCAGTGACTCAGGAATTTGTTCTGCCAGTTTTGGTCCAATATTTACAAAATAATGATTAAAGCTGTTGACCTTATCAGCAGTGTTTTCCATAATATTGCCATTATCGATAAAGTATTGTGGATAACTTTGTTGTCCAGAATTATTTTTAATGATACCGTTTAAAACATCCCATATTCCTTTCATATTATGTTTATTGTTGTTCAATATTTTACTATAATACTCCTTTCTACATACACGTATAATATTGGTCAACTTATTTTTGTATTTTTTATATTTATTTTCAGCATCTTTTGTTCTTGGTTTTAGGTATTCCCTATAGAGTGTATTTTTCTTTTTACATGCATTTTGTAAACCCTTAGTGAGCCATGGTCTATCTGAATATTTGTGCTTTCTGTTGTATTTTATTGTTGGACAGTTTTTATCGTACAACTCCATGAATATTCTTAAAAATATGCCATATGCAATATCAATATCAGCTTCTTTGTACACATTGTCCCAGTCCTGATTTAATAGATCGTTCTTAAATGCAGTCATAGTTTCTTCTGTCCTTACACGTCTGTATCTCAGTTGTTCTTCATGCTGATTTTTCTTATAATTAGTGTCATAAACTGCAAAAACTGGTAGGTGATCACTGATGTCATTAATTAATAATCCGCTCACAATGTTGTTTTCCATATTGTTAGTGAAAATATTGTCAAGTAAGGTGGCACAATGTGGTGTAATTCTGCTAGGCCTGGTTATTTTAGGATGTAAACTCAAACTGTACATAGTGTTTAGGAATTCGTCGCTCATTTTATGCTTTTTTGGATTCAACAGGTCAATATTAAAATCACCACAGATAAACATAACTTTTTGATTTGTTTTAGAGAATATTTCCTCTATGAAGTCATTAAATACTTGAATACTAGAGCCAGGTGTTCTATATATACAGCTAATTATTACATTTTTTTCTTTTTCGTTATAAATTTCAATTGTTATACATTCTAGTAAATTATCAATTACAGTTGTCATACTTTCTACCACCTTGTAGTTTAGGTTTTTATCCACATACACAGCTACTCCCCCTCCACTCTTGTTCCTTCTATTTACAAAATTCACTTCATATCCCTCCAGTCCAAAGTCCATTCCTTTCTCCGCACTGATCCATGTTTCAGAAATGGCAATAATTCCAAATGGATTTGCCAACTCATTTAGATATTCCTTTATATTGTTGAAGTTGGCATACAGACTTCTGCTATTAAAATGGATTATTGATAATTTATTTTCCGTGTTGATGGTGTGCTTAAACTGTTCATCAGTGAAGTAGCAGCAGTTACAGCTGATGTTGTAGAAGAAAACTTTTAAGCTTAAATTTCAAAACTTACATTTAACTACTGATTTTATCTATTGTTCTGATTTTATCTGTTTTGATTTTATATACTGTTTTGTTTGTTTGTTAATTAGTTTGTTTGTTTGCTTGTTTTAATCAATTTTAAATCATGCTTTTTATTTGTTTTTGTTTCTAATGTCTCTGTAAAGCACTTTGAATCACATTGTTGTTGAATTGTGCTATACAGATAAACTTGCCTTGCCTTGCCTTATTATTAATAATAACAATAATAATAATAATAATAATACATTTTATTTATAGGTGCCTTTAAGACCCCCAAGGTCACCTTACAATAATACAACAATACAATATAATAAAGTATAGCAAAACAAAATTTAAACATAAGGTAAAAAAAAAAACAAGCATGAAAGTATATAAACAAGTATAAAAGGGTATGGAGTTCTGAATAGATGGGTTTTGAGACGTGTTTTAAAAGTACAGAGAGAGTTTGTAGTTTGAAGAGCTGGTGGAAGTGCATCTAAAGTCTTGGGGCAGAGCAACTAAAAGTCCTGTTAGAGAATTGTGCATCAATATGGTTGTCATTGTGCAAGATGATTAGATCTTTAGCAAGGTGATTAGATCTTTAGCAAGAATGCTCAGCTCTGTTTTCTAAACACTGGTTCGTTAAAATGTTACGCCATATATGGGGTGACTGAGGATATTGGTGACATCACATGCTCACACATCGCAGACACACACGTCCCATGTTCACAGGTGGGTGTCTTATCTGTCGCATGATTAATGAGATGTTTGTGTAAATACTGATGTTAATAAAAGGACTGTGAGAGGGGTCCCAGAGTTTGGAGTTGGCTGAGATCAGATGAAGAGCTCAGGCTCCCCTTGCAGCAAGTAAAAGACAAAAAGCACTGTGGTCGTACACAAATGATTGGTCTCTGAGCCAGCGGCGTTTAAGTGTTAGACCCAACAGGTCTGTAGTCAGGCATACATATGGAGAAGATCAGATAAATATGGAGGAGCGAGGTTATGAAGCTCTTTGAAAGTAAGAAGCAGGATCTTGAAATTGACACAGAGGTGAATTGGAAGGAAATGGAGCTGTTTAAGGAAGGAAAGGAAATTGGATCGATACTTTGCTTTTATCGTTCCAGTTGAATATGTAGACCTATTTTCCTTTGGAAAAAATAAACCTCAACCATGCACAATGAAAAATGTCTGAACCTTTTTGTGTGCTCTACAGACAGAAACACTGACATATACCAGGTCGCCAAAAACCCAGTTTCAAAACACATGTAGATCACAGTGATCACAATCACAGTGATATAGTGGTGATTAAAATGTGTTCAGAGATTTCATCTCATAAGTCACGGCACACTACCCTTTCCCCAGTTAGCTGCCTGATTGCCTTTGTAGTGTGGCAGAGCACTTCTGTGAATGAGTGAAAGTGTGAATGTTGAATGTTTTTGTTGAAATATCCAGGCAAGTATATACATGTAAAATGAAAAGATATACGTGTTCAAATAGCGTCAATTAACACACAACTTCAGGTTTTTTAATTTCTATGTGATTATTCTTATAACTAAACAATGAGAACAAGTAGTCTGATGTCCTGTAATCATTATGAAGCTATAATTTGAAATACAATAACACATTAAGTTTTTGAACAAAGTATTGGTATTGGTTGAAAAGGAGACTCTGGGTTGCTGCATCTTGTTGCTGTTTCATCTTAAATTGGTCATGCGATTTTGACGTGCCGGCGTGTCCGTCGACCCCAGTGGGTTAAATAATTTTTTGAATAATAATTTTGAAAAATATTTCTTCATGTCATTATGCAGGCCGCAAGTAGGGGTGACATGGGCTGCAAGATTGAGACCCAGGCATTAGATCCTCTTAATGCATTTTTGTTTGGGTTTCCACTGGCGTGGAATTACCAAAAATAGAGAGGGCATTGCCTAGCATATGAAACAGGAAAAGACCGCTGTGTAATTCCTTTATTTGTAACTGTATTCTGAATATCATCATTTTAAATGGTAACTGTAATGGAATACAGTTACTCATATTCTGTATTTCAAATACGTAACGCTGGTACATGTATTCCGTTACTCCCCAGCACTGCTTAGTTGCAACAAGTGGTTATTTGAGTTGCTGTTTCCCTCCTATCTGCTCAAAGCAGTTAGGGCACTTTCCTCTGAGCTTTGATATTAGCAATGCATTTTTAAAATTCATTCATTTATTTATTTATTACAGAGAACTGTCGCTCACTAGATACACAATATTGCCAAAGGTTTTCACTCCCGCACTTAAATCTTGGGCGCAAGCATTTCCCTACATGTTGAACTGTGTATGTGACAAATAAAATCTGAATTTGAACTCTAGCATTTGTGAAAAAATGGGTCATTCTCAGTGAATTCTAGAATGGTACAGCTGTGAACCTTTCTTAGTACTGAATATTCTAGAGACAATTATTAGTGGCAAACAATCAGTGGGGATTTTATGTGATGGGTAATATAAAATAGTGCTCAGATGTTGCCAAGTTTCAGCAGAGTCAATTGTTACAGCCAATGACTTGTCAGATACTTAGACAAATCTGTCTAATCTTCATGTGGCCTCCAGGTTAGCTCAAGAATAATGTGTAGAGAGCTTCATGGAATGGGTTTCCATGGCCAAGCCTTACATCATCAATTGCAATGCAAAGTGTAGGATGTGGTGGTGTAAAGCATGCTGCCAGTAGACTCAAGAGCACTGGAGTGATTAATAACGCTTCCCTGTATACGATCTTGCTCTGGTGGTTGCCAGAAAAACTGTATACGACTGACTGTTGAAGAGACTGAAATCCTCAAAGCCTCATCCGCCTGAGTCGGTCTAAATAAGGTGCTGAATCTTTAGCCGTATAATTATTGGTAAAGTATGGAGTTCTGGAATATATAAAATTTGTTTGCGCTATGGTTATTTTCTTAAAATTCAGGATCATAAATGTAACAAAATAAGTGGAAGTAATCATTCTGTAATGATTCTGAATGAATGAAGTGCAATAGTATCATGAATAGGAGGTGTTTTTGTACAAAGGTCACGATGAACAGTAAAAAAAGGATTTAAGCATGGTGCAACTGGTGTCATTTGGGTCAAAAGTGATTTCAACAGGACTAGGGAAAGGGGAGAGTAAAGTTTGTGAAAGCGCATAAAGTGATGTTTCTCTTAATAAAGAACTGCTCTCCGGATTTTGTCACAAGCAGATGAACCATTTAGAGAGCAAACTCTTCCTCAAAATGTTCCATCTGCTTTGTTTTTAAAGTGAGGAGCACTGAAGGATTAGGCATGGCAAAGCAAATGCCAATCTCCATTTAAAGTCTAATATTGTGGACAATCCTTTTTTTTCTTTTAACTCTTTGTGAAGCATCAAAAGTAAAACTAGGGTATGAATATCACATCTCATAACGCTTCTTACAGGTTGTTCTAGCTCTTAAAATTAACAGATCTCTGGGACCTATTTTCCTGGGCACTAAAGTTTAACCTTGCTATTCACCAAGTCCATAGATGACTCAGGAAAACTGATTTTATAGATGTGGCAGTTGAATGTGCCTACCTCTACGATTGCTCCTGGGTTGCCTCATCTGGATTTACGTGAATTTCCTCACCACCAGCTTAGGCTACGTCTACACTAATCTGGATAAATTTGAAAACGGTGTTTATGTCTAGAAACACTCCGCGTCCACACTATCATTTTCAGTTGTTTTCATCCACACTGAAAAAGCTACGTTCCTGTACTGCGTATGCATGAAACGTCTGCCGTTTATTTACTTTACGGCTCTTTGAAATGTTGCGGCAAAATGTCGAGGAAAAGTGCTGAGTTTTATCTGAAGGTTTCTGGAGCATGTAGAAACTTATATTATTCTTTACAGTTTTTTCTGATTGCTTAAACCCTAACTGTGATTCCTGTAGCACAATCTCTAAAACTATTCAGACTTATAGCAAAACCACTCACTGAGTTTGCAAAACTAAAAGCACAAAAACTGCTTTGCACTCAGTTTGCAATTTTGTAACACACACTTTGCAAAACTGTAGGCACAATTCACTGCACAACACTCAATTACCAAATTTCCAACACACTCCTAGCAAAAGTATACACATGTATGGCTATCATTAACACTAATTTGCCAACTGTCTGGCACACTTTCACATGTGAAAACTTTTTTAGATAATTAGTTCACTTTGCAATCAGCCTAAGCACTATAATACAGGTAAGCTGTGTGTGCGGAGTACAATGGAGGGAGCAGAAAGAGTGAGAAGTAGAGGAAGCCGAGGAAGCCGAGGAAGAGGACGTGGAGGTGAAGAAGTAGGATGAAGAGGATGACAAGGAGGAGCAAGAGGAAGACGAGGAGGGGGGAGAGGAAGATGAGGAGGGGGGAGAGGAAGATGAGGAGGGGGGAGAGGAAGGGTAGGAAGAGTAAGAAATAGAATTGCTGATGACATCAGAGCTACAATAGTGGACCATGTAATCAACCGTGGAATGACCCTGAGGGTAGCTGGCCAACGGGTCCAGCCTAACTCGAGCCGCTACACTGTAGCAAGCACCATAAGGACATCTTGAAATGAGAATCGGTTAGTACAGTCACTTCGCACAAAGATTTGTAGCACTGCCATATGCCAATGAGAAACACACCAATACCATTGATGTAAAAATACTGAAATTGTTACTTTACAGAATTGCTAGATGACCAGATGCTGGGGCAGAGGAAGCATGTTCACTGCAGACCAAGTAACCCATATAGTCATTATGGCGATTGCAAATAATCCTATACTTGGAAATAAACACTTGTGTTTGTTTTGATGTGTTTGAATAAACACCAGTACTTGAAGTTTGGATCCCTCCATGCTTATGGATCTATGACAGAAGTATGAGCTCAAACTGACATAGCCTACCTTGTGCACAGAGAAAGCAAAAGCCAGATGTGTTTTGTATTCATACCATCAATGTGCAGTTGGCGCATTGTGTGCTTAGTAGATGATGGCTTGTGTGTACTGTTTGATACGGAAACACCATTTTTACGAAGGTGTGAAGAGTTAATCTAGCTGTGTTTGCTTTTGCAAGAGAACTACAATGTTTTGATTATTGGGTGACAGGTTTTCTTATTTGTGTGAAGAGTTTTGCAAAATTAGCCAATAGTTACAAAAAATGTGCTTAAGCAATCAGAAAAAACTGTAAATCTAAAAATGCAGTTTAACCAGCCACAGCTGATTCTCATTGTAGATGAACATCTACACAGGTGTTACTCCTTCAATTTTTCAACTCCTTCAATTCTGGCATGCCAGAAGATTCTTTCCTAGGTGTATTGCCCTAGATGACATAAGATGTGATGTGGATGGGAACCTGTGGCCAAATGGAGAAGACCGAGTAGATTAGCATTACTATTGTATGTGTATCAGTGGATGGTGTGTATACAAATTCTTGTATTTTGGGATTACTTAGTGCAAAAAACTAAAAATACATAAACAAATATTGACGAATTCTGCATGATGTCTAATTCATTCCAGTAACATATATTGAAATTATAAACAGAGATGTGTCCTTGTTTTACACAAGAAAACACTGTGTAATGCTACATGTTGCTAGTGTTTTTTAGGTCATTGTTTTGTGGGTGACAAAGTGTGTTTGTCGGCTGTCAACCTTTGCTAGTGTTCTGGAAGAATGAATTTATTTGAGACCTGAATAAAGTGTTTTGGTAGTTGTAGTGCATTTTGAATGTGAAATGAACTGCTTTGCCAAGCTGAAGGTCAGTTAGGAGAATTGTGTGAAGAGTTTTGCAAAAGTGACCTAAGTATTGAGAAATGTGTCCTAGCGGCTGTAAAAAACTGTAAGTCAAGTTCTTGGCCTGTATTAGAGTCTCAGTCTGCCTCTGTATAAGGTGATGATTATACAGATGTTATACTAGATGTTTTTGCCAGTATGGTGTGTGTGTAAGTGATTCATGGGTAGTGGAACTTTAGGTTGTAGTTATCCCTTTTTTGTAGGGCATTTATGTTAAGAAGCTTCAAGGTAGCCACATAATGATATTTTCTTTTGACTTGCAGTGTTGACACAGAGGAGAAACTTTTCAAAGACTGTAACAACTGTAAAAAAACAAACAAACAAAAAAACCTAAACAAAGAAACAATTGTTAGGATTGGTATATTAAAAAAGATAATGTGACTTACCGGAATTTAATTAATTGTGCTGTGATTTTGTTCTTCTGTGCTTCTGCTTGAATCTGTTTGAGATAGTGACATTGCCAAACATGAATTAAACCACCTGAATTGAGTAGTTTGAGATTATGTGAAAATTGAATGACACAAAGATGGGGCTAATTGAGACTTACAGCAGTGCTAACATTTCTGAAAAAAACACTGTTTGGATTATTGTATGTGTCACTAAATTCCACATTTATGGTCAATTGATCTGTTGTAACAGAAGCAGTAGTTGGTGTTATTGTAGTAGTTGTGTTTGCTGTTGTTGTTGTAGTTGACATCGCTGTGGTTGTAGTAGTTGGCACTCTTGTAGTACTCGAAACCCGTGTTGTTGTTGTGTCTGTCATTGGTGTGGTTGTATTTGGCATCAGAATTGTTGTATTGGTTAGAATTGGTGTTGGTGCAGTTGTTGGTAATGGTTTTGTTGTAGTAGGATCTGGTGTAGTTGTGTTTGGAATCAGTGTTGTTGTGTTTAGCATTGGTGTTGTTATAGTAGGATCTGGTGTTGTTGTGTTTAGCATTGGTGTTGTTGTAGTAGGATCTGGTGTTGTTGTGTTTAGCATTGGTGTTGTTATAGTAGGGTCTGGTGTTGTTGTGTTTAGCATTGGTGTTGTAGTAGTAGGATCTGGTGTTGTTGTGTTTGGCATTGGTGTTGTAGTTGTAGGATCTGGTGTTGTTGTGTTTGGCATTGGTGTTGTAGTTGTAGGATCTGGTGTTGTTGTGTTTAGCATTGGTGTTGTAGTAGTAGGATCTGGTGTTGTTGTGTTTGGCATTGGTGTTGTAGTTGTAGGATCTGGTGTTGTTGTGTTTGGCATTGGTGGACAGGGAATGATATCTGTGGAGAAACATTCAAGAATTCCTTATATTGTTTTAGTGACACGGAGAACACTCATGACGCAAACTTGATGAATTTAAAGTGAATAAAAAAAATACATCTTGTTATAAAAACGACAAGGTCCTTACTTGTGACTGGTTCACAGAATTCTCCATCAGGAGGAAATCCCTTTATGCAATCACAGGTTTGTGAGGTAACATTACTGCATGCGCCGTACTCATCACACTTGCCACATGACCAAGCAAACTGGTCTTCACACTGACACTGGAGTCCTCCAGTGGAGTTTGGATAGCACCCTTTTCAAGACATTTAAAAGAATAACAAAACACAGTTCACAAGTCATACAGCACCATATGAACAGCATTAAATGTGTTGGAGTGCAAAAGTCAAATAAGATCAGGTCCTTACATGTGGTGAAGTTCAAGTCTTTCAGTGTTAAAGACCCAGTGATGATTTTGGGGAAGGAGAAATTTCTCAGAATATTTCTGAGCACAACACTGAAATTCTGGGGCACACTAGATGCTGGGATGTGCAGTTCAAGGTCTATATCAAAGTCCACTGGTGCTGTGAAGGAGAAAAGGGGAAAATCCATCACATACAACTGTTGCAATGATGGGAAACTATATTTACGTGAAAATGTAAAACTGACCCAAGTTCGACTCATGCATGTTACAGATTTTCAAATACCTTTATCATTTAAGAATGCATTACTTATTAAAGTATGTTACTTGTCCAGGTTTATCCATTACCAACACATGGGTTTAGGTCAATGCCTAAAAAGCTACTTGGTAAGTTTTAGAAAATTAGCAGCGGCTGAGCTAAAGCACAACAGTAGCCATATCTTTTGAAAGTGTTTTCTTTGTTGCCAAATTGATGGCCTCCATGTTTTTCTCTCTAAATAAAATATTGTATACACTTTCCATTGTAAAAATAATTTCTTACATATTGATAATTAATAACACAACCAAAATACAAATGAAACATAACAAGATCATTTGTGTCTTTGAACAGAAACAATCAGATAATTCTGTAGTGATGACTTCACAAACTGCCATGAGACTGGGATGCTCAGTTCGTCTGGTGTTTCTTCAAATACAATTTTTTATGTTTTAAGAGTTTACACTATATCTCAGGCATACAAAGAAACAATAGAGGTGATATTTAGAACATCCTGTACAGTATTCTTTTAAAGAATAAGAATGTATAAATGTGTGTCACATTTAAAGAATTTGCAAATAATGAACGCAGTGTTAGATCTGTCAATGTTTCTTTAATACAGTGTGTATAGAATGAATTGAACTGTGCTTCCACAAATGAATAACAAAGATGTTTGTCATACCAGGAGGTGGTGTTGGGCAAGGAGCGACGCCTGTGGAAAAACATTATATGTTTAATTACTTCAATTTCAAGCCAGAAACTAAACACCATGACTTTGGTTATGTCATAGAAATGTCAGCAAGGATAATGAATGCAGTGTTAGATGTGTTAATGTTTCTTTAATACAGTGAGTATAGAATTAATTGCAGTGTGTTTCCACAGAGCAATTCATATCTAATGTCTAATCACTCTCATAACACAATGTTAGGTAATCAGACAGTTGAAAAGTTCATTCATTTATTTGATAAAGGCAGTAGTCTGTTCATCCAACAGCTAGATGATATCAGTTCTTACTTGTGATTGGTTGACAGAACTCCCCACTCAGAGGAAATCCCTTTATGCAATTACAGGTTTGTGAGGTGACATTACTGCATGTGCTGTACTCATCACACTTGCCACATGACCAAGCAAACTGGTCTTCACACTGACACTGGAGTCCTCCAGTGGAGTTTGGATAGCACCCTTTTCAAGACATTTAAAAGAATAACAAAACACAGTTCACAAGTCATACAGCACCATATGAACAGCATTAAATGTGTTGGAGTGCAAAAGTCAAATAAGATCAGGTCCTTACATGTGGTGAAGTTCAAGTCTTTCAGTGTTAAAGACCCAGTGATGATTTTGGGGAAGGAGAAATTTCTCAGAATATTTCTGAGCACAACACTGAAATTCTGGGGCACACTAGATGCTGGGATGTGCAGTTCAAGGTCTATATCAAAGTCCACTGGTGCTGTGAAGGAGAAAAGGGGAAAATCCATCACATACAACTGTTGCAATGATGGGAAACTATATTTACGTGAAAATGTAAAACTGACCCAAGTTCGACTCATGCATGTTACAGATTTTCAAATACCTTTATCATTTAAGAATGCATTACTTATTAAAGTATGTTACTTGTCCAGGTTTATCCATTACCAACACATGGGTTTAGGTCAATGCCTAAAAAGCTACTTGGTAAGTTTTAGAAAATTAGCAGCGGCTGAGCTAAAGCACAACAGTAGCCATATCTTTTGAAAGTGTTTTCTTTGTTGCCAAATTGATGGCCTCCATGTTTTTCTCTCTAAATAAAATATTGTATACACTTTCCATTGTAAAAATAATTTCTTACATATTGATAATTAATAACACACCCAAAATACAAATGAAACATAACAAGATCATTTGTGTCTTTGAACAGAAACAATCAGATAATTCTGTAGTGATGACTTCACAAACTGCCATGAGACTGGGATGCTCAGTTCGTCTGGTGTTTCTTCAAATACAATTTTTTATGTTTTAAGAGTTTACACTATATCTCAGGCATACAAAGAAACAATAGAGGTGATATTTAGAACATCCTGTACAGTATTCTTTTAAAGAATAAGAATGTATAAATGTGTGTCACATTTAAAGAATTTGCAAATAATGAACGCAGTGTTAGATCTGTCAATGTTTCTTTAATACAGTGTGTATAGAATGAATTGAACTGTGCTTCCACAAATGAATAACAAAGATGTTTGTCATACCAGGAGGTGGTGTTGGGCAAGGAGCGACGCCTGTGGAAAAACATTATATGTTTAATTACTTCAATTTCAAGCCAGAAACTAAACACCATGACTTTGGTTATGTCATAGAAATGTCAGCAAGGATAATGAATGCAGTGTTAGATGTGTTAATGTTTCTTTAATACAGTGAGTATAGAATTAATTGCAGTGTGTTTCCACAGAGCAATTCATATCTAATGTCTAATCACTCTCATAACACAATGTTAGGTAATCAGACAGTTGAAAAGTTCATTCATTTATTTGATAAAGGCAGTAGTCTGTTCATCCAACAGCTAGATGATATCAGTTCTTACTTGTGATTGGTTGACAGAACTCCCCACTCAGAGGAAATCCCTTTATGCAATTACAGGTTTGTGAGGTGACATTACTGCATGTGCTGTACTCATCACACTTGCCACATGACCAAGCAAACTGGTCTTCACACTGACACTGGAGTCCTCCAGTGGAGTTTGGATAGCACCCTTTTCAAGACATTTAAAAGAATAACAAAACACAGTTCACAAGTCATACAGCACCATATGAACAGCATTAAATGTGTTGGAGTGTTGGAAGTCAAATAAGATCAGGTCCTTACATGTGGTGAAGTTCAAGTCTTTCAGTGTTAAAGACCCAGTGATGATTTTGGGGAAGGAGAAATTTCTCAGAATATTTCTGAGCACAACACTGAAATTCTGGGGCACACTAGATGCTGGGATGTGCAGTTCAAGGTCTATATCAAAGTCCACTGGTGCTGTGAAGGAGAAAAGAGGAAATCCATCACATACAACTGTTGCAATGATGGGAAACTATATTTACGTGAAAATGTAAAACTGACCCAAGTTCGACTCATGCATGTTACAGATTTTCAAATACCTTTATCATTTAAGAATGCATTACTTATTAAAGTATGTTACTTGTCCAGGTTTATCCATTACCAACACATGGGTTTAGGTCAATGCCTAAAAAGCTACTTGGTAAGTTTTAGAAAATTAGCAGCGGCTGAGCTAAAGCACAACAGTAGCCATATCTTTTGAAAGTGTTTTCTTTGTTGCCAAATTGATGGCCTCCACGTTTTTCTCTCTAAATAACATATTGTATACACTTTCCATTGTAAAAATAATTTCTTACATATTGATATTTGATAACACACCCAAAATACAAATGAAACATAACAAGATCATTTGTGTCTTTGAACACAAACAATCAGATAATTTAATACAGTGTGTATAGAATGAATTGAACTGTGCTTCCACAAATGAATAACAAAGATGTTTGTCATACCAGGAGGTGGTGTTGGGCAAGGAGCGACACCTGTGGAAAAACATTACATGTTTAACTATTTAAATTTCAAGCCAGAAACTAAACACCATGACTTTGGTTATGTCATAGAAATGTCAGCAAGGATAATGAATGCAGTGTTAGGTGTGTTAATGTTTCTTTAATACAGTGAGTATAGAATTAATTGCAGTGTGTTTCCACAGAGCAATTCATATCTAATGTCTAATCACTCTCATAACACAATGTTAGGTAATTAGACAGTTGAAAAGTTCATTCATTTATTTGATAAAGGCAGTAGTCTGTTCATCCAACAGCAAGATGATATCAGTTCTTACTTGTGATTGGTTGACAGAACTCCCCACTCAGAGGAAATCCCTTTATGCAATTACAGGTTTGTGAGGTGACATTACTGCATGTGCTGTACTCATCACACTTGCCACATGACCAAGCAAACTGGTCTTCACACTGACACTGGAGTCCTCCAGTGGAGTTTGGATAGCACCCTTTTCAAGACATTTAAAAGAATAACAAAACACAGTTCACAAGTCATACAGCACCATATGAACAGCATTAAATGTGTTGGAGTGTTGGAAGTCAAATAAGATCAGGTCCTTACATGTGGTGAAGTTCAAGTCTTTCAGTGTTAAAGACCCAGTGATGATTTTGGGGAAGGAGAAATTTCTCAGAATATTTCTGAGCACAACACTGAAATTCTGGGGCACACTAGATGCTGGGATGTGCAGTTCAAGGTCTATATCAAAGTCCACTGGTGCTGTGAAGGAGAAAAGGGGAAAATCCATCACATACAACTGTTGCAATGATGGGAAACTATATTTACGTGAAAATGTAAAACTGACCCAAGTTCGACTCATGCATGTTACAGATTTTCAAATACCTTTATCATTTAAGAATGCATTACTTATTAAAGTATGTTACTTGTCCAGGTTTATCCATTACCAACACATGGGTTTAGGTCAATGCCTAAAAAGCTACTTGGTAAGTTTTAGAAAATTAGCAGCGGCTGAGCTAAAGCACAACAGTAGCCATATCTTTTGAAAGTGTTTTCTTTGTTGCCAAATTGATGGCCTCCATGTTTTTCTCTCTAAATAAAATATTGTATACACTTTCCATTGTAAAAATAATTTCTTACATATTGATAATTAATAACACACCCAAAATACAAATGAAACATAACAAGATCATTTGTGTCTTTGAACAGAAACAATCAGATAATTCTGTAGTGATGACTTCACAAACTGCCATGAGACTGGGATGCTCAGTTCGTCTGGTGTTTCTTCAAATACAATTTTTTATGTTTTAAGAGTTTACACTATATCTCAGGCATACAAAGAAACAATAGAGGTGATATTTAGAACATCCTGTACAGTATTCTTTTAAAGAATAAGAATGTATAAATGTGTGTCACATTTAAAGAATTTGCAAATAATGAACGCAGTGTTAGATCTGTCAATGTTTCTTTAATACAGTGTGTATAGAATGAATTGAACTGTGCTTCCACAAATGAATAACAAAGATGTTTGTCATACCAGGAGGTGGTGTTGGGCAAGGAGCGACGCCTGTGGAAAAACATTATATGTTTAATTACTTCAATTTCAAGCCAGAAACTAAACACCATGACTTTGGTTATGTCATAGAAATGTCAGCAAGGATAATGAATGCAGTGTTAGATGTGTTAATGTTTCTTTAATACAGTGAGTATAGAATTAATTGCAGTGTGTTTCCACAGAGCAATTCATATCTAATGTCTAATCACTCTCATAACACAATGTTAGGTAATCAGACAGTTGAAAAGTTCATTCATTTATTTGATAAAGGCAGTAGTCTGTTCATCCAACAGCTAGATGATATCAGTTCTTACTTGTGATTGGTTGACAGAACTCCCCACTCAGAGGAAATCCCTTTATGCAATTACAGGTTTGTGAGGTGACATTACTGCATGTGCTGTACTCATCACACTTGCCACATGACCAAGCAAACTGGTCTTCACACTGACACTGGAGTCCTCCAGTGGAGTTTGGATAGCACCCTTTTCAAGACATTTAAAAGAATAACAAAACACAGTTCACAAGTCATACAGCACCATATGAACAGCATTAAATGTGTTGGAGTGCAAAAGTCAAATAAGATCAGGTCCTTACATGTGGTGAAGTTCAAGTCTTTCAGTGTTAAAGACCCAGTGATGATTTTGGGGAAGGAGAAATTTCTCAGAATATTTCTGAGCACAACACTGAAATTCTGGGGCACACTAGATGCTGGGATGTGCAGTTCAAGGTCTATATCAAAGTCCACTGGTGCTGTGAAGGAGAAAAGAGGAAATCCATCACATACAACTGTTGCAATGATGGGAAACTATATTTACGTGAAAATGTAAAACTGACCCAAGTTCGACTCATGCATGTTACAGATTTTCAAATACCTTTATCATTTAAGAATGCATTACTTATTAAAGTATGTTACTTGTCCAGGTTTATCCATTACCAACACATGGGTTTAGGTCAATGCCTAAAAAGCTACTTGGTAAGTTTTAGAAAATTAGCAGCGGCTGAGCTAAAGCACAACAGTAGCCATATCTTTTGAAAGTGTTTTCTTTGTTGCCAAATTGATGGCCTCCATGTTTTTCTCTCTAAATAAAATATTGTATACACTTTCCATTGTAAAAATAATTTCTTACATATTGATAATTAATAACACACCCAAAATACAAATGAAACATAACAAGATCATTTGTGTCTTTGAACAGAAACAATCAGATAATTCTGTAGTGATGACTTCACAAACTGCCATGAGACTGGGATGCTCAGTTCGTCTGGTGTTTCTTCAAATACAATTTTTTATGTTTTAAGAGTTTACACTATATCTCAGGCATACAAAGAAACAATAGAGGTGATATTTAGAACATCCTGTACAGTATTCTTTTAAAGAATAAGAATGTATAAATGTGTGTCACATTTAAAGAATTTGCAAATAATGAACGCAGTGTTAGATCTGTCAATGTTTCTTTAATACAGTGTGTATAGAATGAATTGAACTGTGCTTCCACAAATGAATAACAAAGATGTTTGTCATACCAGGAGGTGGTGTTGGGCAAGGAGCGACGCCTGTGGAAAAACATTATATGTTTAATTACTTCAATTTCAAGCCAGAAACTAAACACCATGACTTTGGTTATGTCATAGAAATGTCAGCAAGGATAATGAATGCAGTGTTAGATGTGTTAATGTTTCTTTAATACAGTGAGTATAGAATTAATTGCAGTGTGTTTCCACAGAGCAATTCATATCTAATGTCTAATCACTCTCATAACACAATGTTAGGTAATCAGACAGTTGAAAAGTTCATTCATTTATTTGATAAAGGCAGTAGTCTGTTCATCCAACAGCTAGATGATATCAGTTCTTACTTGTGATTGGTTGACAGAACTCCCCACTCAGAGGAAATCCCTTTATGCAATTACAGGTTTGTGAGGTGACATTACTGCATGTGCTGTACTCATCACACTTGCCACATGACCAAGCAAACTGGTCTTCACACTGACACTGGAGTCCTCCAGTGGAGTTTGGATAGCACCCTTTTCAAGACATTTAAAAGAATAACAAAACACAGTTCACAAGTCATACAGCACCATATGAACAGCATTAAATGTGTTGGAGTGTTGGAAGTCAAATAAGATCAGGTCCTTACATGTGGTGAAGTTCAAGTCTTTCAGTGTTAAAGACCCAGTGATGATTTTGGGGAAGGAGAAATTTCTCAGAATATTTCTGAGCACAACACTGAAATTCTGGGGCACACTAGATGCTGGGATGTGCAGTTCAAGGTCTATATCAAAGTCCACTGGTGCTGTGAAGGAGAAAAGAGGAAATCCATCACATACAACTGTTGCAATGATGGGAAACTATATTTACGTGAAAATGTAAAACTGACCCAAGTTCGACTCATGCATGTTACAGATTTTCAAATACCTTTATCATTTAAGAATGCATTACTTATTAAAGTATGTTACTTGTCCAGGTTTATCCATTACCAACACATGGGTTTAGGTCAATGCCTAAAAAGCTACTTGGTAAGTTTTAGAAAATTAGCAGCGGCTGAGCTAAAGCACAACAGTAGCCATATCTTTTGAAAGTGTTTTCTTTGTTGCCAAATTGATGGCCTCCACGTTTTTCTCTCTAAATAACATATTGTATACACTTTCCATTGTAAAAATAATTTCTTACATATTGATATTTGATAACACACCCAAAATACAAATGAAACATAACAAGATCATTTGTGTCTTTGAACACAAACAATCAGATAATTTAATACAGTGTGTATAGAATGAATTGAACTGTGCTTCCACAAATGAATAACAAAGATGTTTGTCATACCAGGAGGTGGTGTTGGGCAAGGAGCGACACCTGTGGAAAAACATTACATGTTTAACTATTTAAATTTCAAGCCAGAAACTAAACACCATGACTTTGGTTATGTCATAGAAATGTCAGTAAGGATAATGAATGCAGTGTTAGGTGTGTTAATGTTTCTTTAATACAGTGAGTATAGAATTAATTGCAGTGTGTTTCCACAGAGCAATTCATATCTAATGTCTAATCACTCTCATAACACAATGTTAGGTAATTAGACAGTTGAAAAGTTCATTCATTTATTTGATAAAGGCAGTAGTCTGTTCATCCAACAGCAAGATGATATCAGTTCTTACTTGTGATTGGTTGACAGAACTCCCCACTCAGAGGAAATCCCTTTATGCAATTACAGGTTTGTGAGGTGACATTACTGCATGTGCTGTACTCATCACACTTGCCACATGACCAAGCAAACTGGTCTTCACACTGACACTGGAGTCCTCCAGTGGAGTTTGGATAGCACCCTTTTCAAGACATTTAAAAGAATAACAAAACACAGTTCACAAGTCATACAGCACCATATGAACAGCATTAAATGTGTTGGAGTGTTGGAAGTCAAATAAGATCAGGTCCTTACATGTGGTGAAGTTCAAGTCTTTCAGTGTTAAAGACCCAGTGATGATTTTGGGGAAGGAGAAATTTCTCAGAATATTTCTGAGCACAACACTGAAATTCTGGGGCACACTAGATGCTGGGATGTGCAGTTCAAGGTCTATATCAAAGTCCACTGGTGCTGTGAAGGAGAAAAGAGGAAATCCATCACATACAACTGTTGCAATGATGGGAAACTATATTTACGTGAAAATGTAAAACTGACCCAAGTTCGACTCATGCATGTTACAGATTTTCAAATACCTTTATCATTTAAGAATGCATTACTTATTAAAGTATGTTACTTGTCCAGGTTTATCCATTACCAACACATGGGTTTAGGTCAATGCCTAAAAAGCTACTTGGTAAGTTTTAGAAAATTAGCAGCGGCTGAGCTAAAGCACAACAGTAGCCATATCTTTTGAAAGTGTTTTCTTTGTTGCCAAATTGATGGCCTCCACGTTTTTCTCTCTAAATAACATATTGTATACACTTTCCATTGTAAAAATAATTTCTTACATATTGATATTTGATAACACACCCAAAATACAAATTAAACATAACAAGATCATTTGTGTCTTTGAACACAAACAATCAGATAATTTAATACAGTGTGTATAGAATGAATTGAACTGTGCTTCCACAAATGAATAACAAAGATGTTTGTCATACCAGGAGGTGGTGTTGGGCAAGGAGCGACGCCTGTGGAAAAACATTACATGTTTAATTATTTAAATTTCAAGCCAGAAACTAAACGCCATGACTTTGGTTATGTCATAGAAATGTCAGCAAGGATAATGAATGCAGTGTTAGGTGTGTTAATGTTTCTTTAATACAGTGAGTATAGAATTAATTGCAGTGTGTTTCCACAGAGCAATTCATATCTAATGTCTAATCACTCTCATAACACAATGTTAGGTAATTAGACAGTTGAAAAGTTCATTCATCTATTTGATAAAGGAAGTAGTCTGTTCATCCAACAGCTAGACAATTGCAGTTCTTACTTGTGATTGGTTGCCAGAACTCCCCACTCAGAGGAAGTCCATAACTTTTGGTTATGTCATAGCAATGTCAGTAAGGATTTTGAACGCAATGTTAGATCTGTTAATGTTTCTTTAATATGCTTCTAAAATGCTTCTATTTCTTCAGCTGCAAGTTTCTTACTTGCGTTTGGTTCACAGAACTCTCCATCAGGAGGAAGCCCTTTGATGCATCCACAGGCTTGTGAGGTGACATTACTGCATGCACCGTATAGGCCACACTTTTCACATGACCAACCAAAGTGGTCCTCACACTGACACTGCATTCCTCCGGTGGAGTTTGGATAGCACCCTGTTAAAGTCATTCAAAACAATGACAAAACACACCTCATAAACCATGCACCAGAGTATGAACACATTTAAATCTGTCCGAGTACAAAATTCTTACATGTGGTGAAGTTCAAGTCTTCAATTATTAAAGACTGAGTGATGGTTTTGGGGAATGACAAATTTCCCACATAGTTTCTGAACAGATCAATGAAATTTGGGGGCAGGCTGGATACTGGCAAGAGCAAGTTAAAGTCTATATCATACTCCACTGGCACTGTAGAGGAGACAAAAAACAAGCACCCCATTTATTTAAGATGTTTCTACTTCTGTTGCAACTTTATATATATAATATACATGTGAAATACATATATCACATGTATATTAAATTACATGTGATATATCATTTAGTGATATAGCTGTTGGTGTAGCTAGTGTTGACACTGAGAAAACATTTCTCAAACATTTCATAAATTTTAAATATCTCTCGTAAACAAGAAAATTGCGACTACAGCAACTGAACCTTTGAAACAAATTTCATACAAATGGTCAGAGGGCCCGGTGGCGCCAGTGTCCGGCAGCCTCGCCTCTGTCAGTGCGCCCCAGGGTGGCTGTGGCTACAATGTAGCTTGCCATCACCAGTGTGTGAATGTGTGTGTGTGAATGGGTGGATGACTGGAAATGTAAAGCGCTTTGGGGTCCTTAGGGACTAGTAAAGCGCTATATAAATATAGGCCATTTACCATTTTTATACAAAGTTATGGCTTTAGGATAGAATTCAAATCAACATCCTTTACACTTTAAAAAAAATTACATTATTAAATCCTTTCACAGAACACAGACGTAGAAACCTCAGTCTAACTACATATGCTGGATAAATGTACTTACATTTACATTACATACTTACTTACCTATCACATGTGATACATGTTTGCCTAGTCCTACCTGGGTTGCTGGTTTTTAACTGGCAATATTGCCCATCTGCTGGAAGTCCATTAATGCATCCACACGTATCACCAACGATGGCATCACAGGCCTCATAGTCAATGCATTTGTTATATGACCAAGCAAAGCTCTCCTCACATGTGCACTGGTATCCAGTTATGTTTGCAGTTATGTTTGGTGAACACACTGAGAAGAACACAACATAATGGTTCAATGTGACACTTTGAGTGAATAAGATTGGCAAGCAATGGAGATGCAACATAAATGGATGTTTTACCTGTTGTTGTATTAATGCTTGTAATCTCACCAGTGGCGTTGATCAATAAAGGAAAACTGAGAGTGTTCAGTATCGACTGGAATTGTTCCAGATTTGAGACGCTTATAACAGCTTGGAACTCATACTCAGTGGAATTTGATGAAGCTAAAGGTAAAAAAAAAAGAAAAAAAAAGAAAAACCCAAACAAACCATAAAGCAATGATAACACTGATAATCTGGACTTGGTCAGATACTGTTATTGCTATTCAGTTCTGCTTGTTCAATGAATATCCTCCCTCGTCTAGTTTTTCAAAGCACTTTGCAAAGCATGTTTTTTTTTAATAAATACAATTATTATATAATTATATTATTAGTCAACAAACATGTGTTACGTTGTAGTAACACTGCTAAAATTTTACTCACTTTCTCTTTTTTGTCTTAGATGAATGCTGGATTCTTCTGCACTCATTAACTCCTGGAAGAAAATCCAGGAGGAAAATGATTTGTTTCACTGTATTTTTTCATCATTATACATTCATTCATTTTTATTCTTACCTCAAAGAAGCCGTTTAGAAACTCTCTGTGTCTCTCATACTTAAGACAGTTCCATATGACTAGGAGAATAACGATGCATAACGAGACCTTTCGTAATGTCATCCTAACTAAAGAGAAAAGAACACAAGTCCTTTTAATAAAATCAGTCATTATTCACGGTGTCATGCTGCTGGCATTCCTTCTGTAAATGGGAGCCAACAGGAAGGCAAAAGGTTTTCTGCCTTCCAGATAATGTGCTGCTCAACTTGTTTAAATGTATTTGGATCATACCAGCCTGTCAATGTTTATTTGTTAGCATGCAAAAAGAGTTTTAAAAATGTTTAACTTCAAACATTGTCAAAGTCAACAACTTGTAATACTAAGCAAAAAAACAAAAAAAAAACAAACTGATGGTCTATATACAGTATGAGAATTTTCGAGTGCCAATAATCTTTCCTGTTCTTAGATAAGAAAATAGTAACTGATGTTTTAATTTTCTTATCACAGTTGTGTCACGGTATTGGGTCGTGTGACCCAGCGTTCTGAGTTTTCCTTGTATTTTGATATTCATTGTTTCTTTCTTTGGTATTAGCTTCTAGGTTTCTTTAGTCCTTGTTTAGTACGGGCGATCGTGGCTTAAGAGTTGGGAGTTCGCCTTGTAATCGGAAGGTTGCCGGTTCCAGCCCCGGCTTGGACAGTCTCGGTCGTTGTGTCCTTGGGCAAGACACTTCACCCGTTGCCTACTGGTGGTGGTCAGAGGGCCCGGTGGCGCCAGTGTCCGGCAGCCTCGCCTCTGTCAGTGCGCCCCAGGGTGGCTGTGGCTACAATGTAGCTTGCCATCACCAGTGTGTGAATGTGTGTGTGAATGGGTGGATGACTGGATATGTAAAGAGCTTTGGGGTCCTTAGGGACTAGTAAAGCGCTATATAAATACAGGCCATTTTAGTAGATCCATTTATGTAGTCATCCCTGTGTTAAGTATTCCCTGTTGGCTCGTGTCCCCATGGCTCCTATTTTACTTTGAAAGGTCTTGTGTTTCTTTGTACTACGTGTTTAGTCTTACTCTCCCCTTTAATGTCATTATGTTTCATTCTAGTCAGCTGTGTCCTCATGTGTCTCCACTTCCCCTGATCACCTCATGTATGTATTTTTGAGTGCCTACTTGGTAAATTCTTTTGTAAATAGCTTTTCTGTTTCCATGAATACTCATGGTCTTCAAAGAGTTCAATGTAGGAGGTCAAACAACTTGAACAGCACAACCTCCAAAACAACTCCAGTACTATCGCAAATCTGATTTTGTTTGTAAAAATGCACTAATTTTTTATTTTATTTTATTTCTTTCAGGACCAATGGATTGGTGAATGAGTGAGAAGCTGTGGTTTGCTGCATTTGTTTTTCCTATAAACTGTAGGGGGAAAAAAGATAAACTGGCTTTGTTGTACAGGTGATTTAAATTATAGCTTACTTTCATTATCCATCTGGACAAACACACTTGGGGCCACCATGGAAACTGAAGACAAAAATAGCTGTGTCCCAGGTTGGTAACCCAAGTGGGCCCCAAGTATCAGACCTGCTTCTATCCATCTGGGCCCCATACTCATTTGTTGTCTTGGGCTGATTTGGGACCCATCATTAACCCATCTGGGAAAACACATTTGGGGACATCATGGAAACTGAGGACAAAAGTAGCTGGGTGCCAGGTGGGTAGCCCAAGTGGGCCCCAACCATCAGACCCGCTTCTACCCATCTGGGCCCCATACTCATTTGTTGGCTGGGCCTGATTTGGGGCTTATCTCGGACCCAGCATAAACCCATCTAGGAAAACACATTTGGGGCCACCATGGAAACTGAGGACAAAATTAGCTGGACCCTAGTTGGGTTTCCCAAGTGGGCCCCAAATATTAGCCCTGCTGCTCCCTATTTAGGCCCCACATATGTGTGTTGACTGGGAGGCAACCGCCTGTGTTGCCCGTATCAAAAACCGCTACTGCATCTGATGATTAACAGGTGTGCCAGGTTCAGTGACTCACTGCCCCGCCTACCTATACAAAAAGGGAGGCACCAAAAAACACATACAGACAAAAACACCACATAACCAGAACCCAACTCCTAACAGTGCAAGCCTTTTACCTCAAACTTAGTCACTGCTCGGTGACATTCGTCTATCCTGGCCTGAAAGGAGACACTACCCGTAGACTGCAGCGAGAACTGCCAGCATCTGAGCCAGCCAGACTCTGACCATGATGAGAGAGGCTCTCTCTCATCATGGTCACCTAAATGCAACACACAGTAATGGCAGGTTTTGTAATAAGGCAGATCGCGCTAACATAATATGCACTGTTAGTTGATTATTTACCTGCTGCATTAACGGGAGAGGACGTGCAACGTCACCGCTGCTGCTGGGTTGTGATTCACGAGTCCGGGGCGGAATTAACCGTCTCGAGGCAGGCGTTGCCGATTTGCAACAGTTAAAAACTAACAATCTGATTACCCCACATACATATTTTATGAGTTTGTTTTACTCAGAAGTACCACTGCAGGACTTGGTTGTGCATTAGCAACAAAAAACTTAATTTGAGCCTGAAAGGGTTAAAAACATGACATTCATTTAAGGTCATCGCGAGCAAATGCTTTTGCATATTCATAGTGTTTCCTCCCTTAAATGAAATATCTACTTTGCAAGTATTGCAAGTTGCCCTGTTCTCATAAAGTATAACAAAACATTTGAGCGTTTGAGCTGCTTAGGCGCCGTGTTTCCTGACAGGTAAATGATGCTCCGCAACGTGGTGACATCATTCGCGGTAACTGGAATCGATAAGGGAATCATTTGCAAAAATGGCAAACAATTTCAAGGAATTGAAACAGTGGGAACCAGTTCTCAACAAGAACCGGGTTTCGATACCCATCCCTAATTATGTCAGACTTTGAAACAAAGACACTGTGTTGTGCAATACATACTAAGTGCATTAAAATAAAGTTTATATGTACAGCAGTGGTAAAGAATTTAAACACTCACTTTTGACTTTAGCAGCACAGTGTGAGTAGAATTTCGTTAAGTTAGAGAAATGACACAGACATAAAAACGTAACAATGAGATTAGTCTAAGTTTAGGTGAAGATGGCGTTTGGTTTGCTGAAATGTGCCCATGTTTATTAGTTGTTCTGGATCATGAACTCGATAAATGTTTCACAGTTCTTAGCAGCATTATACCCCAAGAGTTCAACCTTACTAATAAGATTTTTGTCTTATAATTTATTTTAAAAGGAAACTAATAAGTTAATGCGCATGTGTACCTCTGAGACTGTCTCAGATCTGTTATTGATGTTATTGATGTTTGTTCCTGAATTGAAAAGTGTATTATCTCCAGTCATCCATCCATTAATCCATCCGTCTTCCTCAACATACCCTATTCGGGGTAGCAGGAGTTGTAAGCTTGTCTCAGCTGTCATACGATAACAGATAGCAAACATTCAAAATATTTAATTTATTGCTGTTTGCTTGCAAAGTTAATTATTTGTTTGTTTTTAGCAGTATTGAATAGCAGTATGCTATTCAATACTGCTTATTGAATAGCAGTAAATGCAAAATAGCTAGATATTAGATATGTCGGTAAACATTCTAGGATACTTTTTTAAAATTGGTCTGAAGATATGAGGAATAATAATACAATATAAAAGACACTGAGTAATGGAAATTCTACATTAAGTTGATTACCTTTTGCCGTTGTTGCCGTCTGTAAAGACTTGTCAGGAGAGCATAATCATTTTGCAGCACACCTTCACATACAGACTACAGCATCAAATGAGAAACCAACTTCCTTGATTGCTTTTTCTGAGTCACAAACCTGTCTGTCTGGTTTCTTTGAGAGAAATGTAGATCATACACTTGATAAACTTCAATGTGTTGATGATTGTCCTTGTTGAGGCAGACAGTGCTTCATGGTCTTCGTTCAGTACCTCAAATTGGCTGACTGGTGTTTACAAACAGAAAACCAAACAGGGGTGCCAAAGCTGAAAATTTCTCTCATAATATGCATGAATTTAGCTCCTGGATCCAGAAACATATCTGCTTTATTTTATTAGTTTGTGATATTTTCTTAGGATGTCATGCAGGTTTTTTTTTTAATCATTATTTGTCATTCAATTTGTTTGATGAAAAATTTCATATTTTATTGTTCATTGGTAAAAAGCAAATAAATGGGCTTTCCAGTTGTATGAAATTTATTGCCAAGAACCATTGTTGCAGAAAAGAAACAATGAGCCAAACATGGTTTATGTTTTGTGGTAAGTTTATGTGAATTATTATGTATTATGTATTATTATACATATTACCAGTGCTATAAAAGTTCCAAAGTTGTGGTACTCATCTGATAGTTATTTGTTTAGATATCTGTGTAACTAACATCATAAAGTGGATGAAGTGAACTTCTGATGTGTTCCTGTAAATACACAGAATGTATTCCCTTGTCTGTTTTCCTTTTTTCATGTTAATTGGACTCTGTGGGTATAATCTCACTTTATTCAGATCATTAAATGGCCATTAATTGGTTTGTTTTTTTAGTTTTCTTATTGCTGGAAAAGAGTGAGGCCCCATGTTGAACACCTCAGATGATCTGGGGAAGGAGAATATATTTGTGTTTTGTTGTTTGGTAACATATTAACTCAGGGCCCAGCAACACTCACACTATATAATCACACCTTTAATTGAAGGCTTTTGAGACATAATTAACACATGAGTTTGCATTTGCGATATCACATATTAAACTATTTATTTTAAATCATGTTGTATATTACTAGTGCTGTTATTTATAATAATTTTAGGGAAAAAATAGAAATGAAGCAAAAATGTAATATTACAAGAAAATAATAAAAAAAAGAAAATCTCAAAACTGTAGGTTGTGATTATTACATGTTTTGTTTCATTCAGTTCATTAGTGAAGTCAGCTACATGTTACAGTACCATACTATACTAAGTTGCAGTAAAACTAAGGTCCCCGAACCCAAAAACTGTACGAACCTGATTAAAAACTGTTTGCAAAATTACAAAATCAAATCAAATCTGGTGACTTTTTCTGGTGTTATTGGAGACTTATTTATGACAACTTTTGACGTGAAAGTATGTATTGCTCTTCTCAACAAGCAGCGGGTGCTGCCGTGGGCACCTCGCCCGTGCCAAAGCGCTCACGGGCAGAGGATAGTCCTCCCCCAGCTGCTATCAGGGCAGGAAATGTTCCCACCTATGCGTCCAAACTGCAAATGATCGTGCGTGAGTGAAACATCTGCTCCCGCAATGACTGTAACGCAATCAATTCTTCTTTTACTGTTATGTTGTTTTGTGGCTCACAAGGTTTAAAACTACTTAAACACACACACGCACTCTCTCGGGATAACTTTGTCGGAGATGAAATGCCGGGTTGCTAGCGAAGCTCCAAATGCTATCCAGACCACCGACAGGTCCCGCATGCCACAGCCGCTCTATCACGTGATGCATACTGCTCTGACGTGCTAACGTTCTGAGGTGAGTTATGGTGTGTTGCAAGTTTTGTGAGGTGCTTTCGTGATATTTAATGGATCGGATTACATTTTTTATTTTTCTCCGATATCCGATCCAGTAATTTAGGTCAGTATCGGACCGATACCGATACGTAATATCGGATCGGTCCATCTCTAATACACACACACACACACACACACACACACACACACACGCACAAAGTAACTCCACCAGAGTGCCTATTTCGGGTCACTTTTGCCGGTCCAAGCCCAGATAAAGGAGCAGGGTTAGAATTGGGACATTAAAAAAAACAATAATCGCTAAAAGAAATTTAATTTGTAGTTCTAAATAAATTCTAAATGCATTTAGGACGTTTTTTTACTCACTTTATGTCTCTTCTTTTTTTCTCTCCTACAACGTGGGTTACAATTGCATTAGCATGACCAATTATGCAAATTAGGCGATTATGCTATAGCGACTTCTAGAGATTTTTAGGATAGCCAATAGTGATTTTCCTTACTGAGGAGTTGGCAACACTGGCCAGGGGCTGCGACACATTTATACAGCCATATTTTGCATATGACTATGAAAGGCCCCTGGCCAGGAAGTAGTTCCTTCCAATTTAGACGATCCGAATGATACAGTTTCTTTCCACTGTGTTCCTGTTAATAAAAAACTACAAATTTTTCCCAAAGTACTAAAATATCAATATTTTAATATGAGAATCGATTCTAGAACATAAATTACTGGTATCGGAAGAATTGATATTTCAACATCGATCCGCACACCACTAATAGCGACACTGCTCAGTGGCTAGTAGATCTAAGAGCAGACTAGAGCAAACTCTCTGACTAGTATCCAATAACCATCGCAGTGGCAGACATCCAAGACAGAGTCGCCAATATTGTATGAAGAGTTGGACAGAACCATTCCCTGACATGATTCGCACTTACAAGCTAAAGAGGCACCAGTGTCTGGTGGCACAAATGAACCTGCTGGTAAGGGAGAAGACACATCCAGAGTGGCTAACCAAATGCCGGACAGTCCTGGTCCCCAAGGATCGCCAGAAGGCATTGGTCCCATCCAACTACCAGCCATCTACTGGCCAATAACCTGCCTTAGTATGGAAGCCCTTGTCAAGCAACATAGTGACTATGAATAACAGGCACATGGCTCAATACATGAAACGGGCACAGAAAGGAATTGACAGAAACATCAGAGGGGCAGAACACCTGCTACTAGTAGATAGATCAAACTGACAAACTGTAGTCTGGATTCACTACAAGAAAACCTATGACTCAGTACCTCAAACATGGATCAAGAAATCCCTGGAACAATACAAGAGCACACCTTCACATACAGACTACAGCACCACATGAGAAAATAAACTTCCTTCATTGCTTTGTGTGAGTCACACACCTGTCTGTCTGGTTTCGCTGAGACGAATGTAGGTTGATACATTTGTTGAATGTGTAAAAAACTATGTTGATTGTCCTTGTTAAGGCAGACAGTGCCTCATGGTCCTTGTTCAGTATCTCAAACTGGCTGACAGGTGTTTACTGTGTGGCCAGTCTGTTTGTCTATTCACAAAGTGCTTTGTGCACCTCTGTTACAGAATATCAAAATCAAAAACACGCCTGCAGTGTCATACTAATGGTTGGTGTCAGTAAGATTAATTTAGAAACTCTTGCCAGTGGTGCTAAAATAAATAAAGATCTGCAAGGCTAACTTTACAGGGAGTGCAGAATTATTAGGCAAATGAGTATTTTGTCCACATCATCCTCTTCATGCATGTTGTCTTACTCCAAGCTGTATAGGCTCGGAAGCCTACTACCAAGGTTTTATGGACTGATGAAATGAGAGTGAGTCTTGATGGGCCAGATGGATGGGCCCATGGCTGGATTGGTAAAGGGCAGAGAGCTCCAGTCCGACTCAGACGCCAGCAAGGTGGAGGTGGAGTACTGGTTTGGGCTGGTATCATCAAAGATGAGCTTGTGGGGCCTTTTTGGGTTGAGGATGGAGTCAAGCTCAACTCCCAGTCCTACTGCCAGTTTCTGGAAGACACCTTCTTCAAGCAGTGGTACAGGAAGAAGTCTGCATCCTTCAAGAAAAACGTGATTTTCATGCAGGACAATGCTCCATCACACGAGTCCAAGTACTCCACAGCGTGGCTGGCAAGAAAGGGTATAAAAGAAGAAAAACTAATGACATGGCCACCTTGTTCACCTGATCTGAACCCCATTGAGAACCTGTGGTCCATCATCAAATGTGAGATTTACAAGGAGGGAAAACAGTACACCTCTCTGAACAGTGTCTGGGAGGCTGTGGTTGCTGCTGCACGCAATGTTGATGGTGAACAGATCAAAACACTGACAGAATCCATGGATGGCAGGCTTTTGAGTGCCCTTGCAAAGAAAGGTGGCTATATTGGTCGCTGATTTGTTTTTGTTTTGTTTTTGAATGTCAGAAATGTATATTTGTGAATGTGGAGATGTTATATTGGTTTCACTGTTAAAAATAAATAATTGAAATGGGTATATATTTGTTTTTTGTTAAGTTGCCTAATAATTATGCACAGTAATAGTCACCTGCGGACACAGATATCCCCCTAAAATAGCTAAAACTAAAAACAAACTAAAAACTACTTCCAAAAACATTCAGCTTTGATATTAATGAGTTTTTTGAGTTCATTGAGAACATGGTTGTTGTTCAATAATAGAATTATTCCTCAAAAATACAACTTGCCTAATAATTCTGCACTCCCTGTATAGTGCTTTTATCTGAGCTCAATCTGTGCTCTCACCTTAGCTAATACTGTAACACGATCTAATCTGTTATTTACAAATTGGCTGATAACATATGTTTAGAAAGTACACTATTCTTTTAGACAGCTCATGAAATGAGGCATCCAAAAACAAACAGAAAACCAAACAGGGCTGTCAGGAACTAAATTCATAATATGCATGCATTTAGCTCCTGGATCCAGAAACATATTTGCTTCATTTTTTAAAATTTGTGATATTTGCTTCAGATGTCATGCAGTTTTGTTTTGTTTTTTAATCATTATTTGTCATTCAATTTGTTTGATGAAAATTTTCATTCTAGAAGCTAACCTCATGACATTAAGGAGTGAATGTGATATCAAACAAGTGATACACAACCACGAGCACTTATAGCAATGATATCGGAGTGTAATTGTATGGTATCAATGAGAGGAAAAGTAGTCACAACAAAGGGCATTGTGCTATTGGAAGGCAAATCCAATCACAAAGGCAAATCATGAAAAGGCTGCTAGGAAAGCTGCAACATACCTGCAGAGGGTCCGGCAAGTCCTGAGGAGTCAGCTGAATGGAAAGAATACAATTAACACCTACGTCCTGCCGGTTATCAGATACCCTGCTTAGATAATAAGATGACCAAAGAAAGAGGTAGAAGCCACTATCATCAAAATAAGAAAGCTTTTTACCGTGCATGGAAGTTTTTACCCCAAATCCAGTACCCTGAGATTGTATGCTAAGGAAGGTGACTGAGAACTAGTGAGTGTCAGAACCACTATCCAGGATGAAACAACGTGGTGGAGGGTGAAGGCAACAGTGGGGCAACAGTGATCCCTGGTAGTCAGAGCACTTGGGACAGTGACCCATGGCTGGGTGAGTTGCTCCAAAAGATCGCAGGAACAACATCCAAGATCTCTGTCCCAAAGAGCGCAGTCCTAGGAACAGCAAAGATCCTGTGCAGGACCCTCAAGCTCCCAAGCCTTTGGTAGAAGATCCAGGCTTAAAGGATAAAGACCACCTGCATGGCGAGTGGCGAGAACTTTTTAAAATATATATAGAGAGAGATTTACAAACCTTTGTCACTCACTAGTGGGTAATTTTCCTCAAGAAATAAATGAAAAAGTAAATTTCCTTATTTGTTAATGAATTTTACTTTGATCTAATTTTAGACTTTTTTTTTTTTTTAACTTTTGGGGTTTGAGCCATCATAGGTGACAATTGTAACCCTAACTCTACCCTAATTCTATAGTTCGAACGGCACAATCGACTCTTTAAAAGTGTGACTGGTTTTGATATGTAACTGTTAAATTTATTATTTTCTTTGTTGCCTGATTACCAACAATTTAATAAAAATATTATTTTTTTTAAACAGGAGACTTAGTGAAAGATAGGGGCGACTGGGTTTTCTGTTCGACAAAGAGGGTTACCTAGATCTCTGAGACAGTCACCTGAGTAGTGAAGCTGCATGCTGGCAAGTTATCTTCAACAAACTCTGAGTTTCTCTCTGACTCCTCCTGTCCTGCTACAGCTGTTCCAGCTGACTGACTTGGTTTCATTTCCTCATTCACACAGCCTTTGATAAAGTATTACTCTGCAGAAATTCCCATCTTTGCAAACATAATAATCTGGTTAGATGTTAGTTTCTTGTTATATTTAACATGACAACTTTTATTATTGGTCACTGGATAGCACTGATTTATTATCAACTCAACCCCACCCATCCCATATATGTCTTAACTTTAGCAATTACAGTTTAAAAAAATCTTTAGGATATGGGGCTCTGATTATTATGTTTTCAACACACCCTTTTTCCACAGGAAATTTTACAAACATTTACATCTGAATTCAAGTGTTATGACTGAATGTTAAATTGAAATATTTACTAATATAAAATTGATATTATATCTAAATATTTTTAAAATCTAAATACACTGGCACTGATTAGTGATCAGTTATTTAGATATTTCTTTAAGCAACACTGAATTGTGCCCTAACCCTAACCCTAGTTGATGGTTGGTCTGTTTTCATTCAGCACTTCCTGTACCAAAAGAGTACGTAAGGAAGGTGACAAATCAAACTTAAAACCTTTGAGTCCTTAAAGTGAAGGAATTATCCATCAATTATCTACCCTACTACCTTATCCACCAATTTCAGATCAATTGGTGGATAAGGTAGTAGAGTAAGTTCACTTCCCTGGCAAAGAAGAGTCATTACAAAACCAGCATGATGCTCTGGATCTTTCTATATCCAGTGATAAACAGTTTCTATGCAGATGGCCCTGTTTCCATTTACAAAGCTTGAATCTATTGGTGAGTTCTGTGATGAAAATGAAAATAATGTGAATCCTGTGTTATGGCTTTAATATTTAGAAAATATGCCAAAACACCACAATTACCAGAAAATTGCATGAGAGAATGGCTTTTGAATAAATTATGATTCATCCTTCCAGTACGTTGTTTACACGTTACCTTGTTTTTCATTCATATATTTTTTGTCACCTTTTCTGACAAGAGACTCCTGATTGAGTCCTTCGGGTATTCTGGATGCTCCCAGTTTTGTTTGTTATCCTTTGAGCTTGTGTAATTGACCAAATCTCAATGCTGTTTCCCTCTTTGACAACCTCTTTTAACTCAGTCTGGACTCTCACTCTTCTTAGCAATCAGTAGTTGACCTGCACTGAAGGACAATCTACATCAAGTCAAGTCCCAGGTTAGTGCAGCAGAAAAAATCATATTGTTGGTTTAAGCTGCTTAATTATGAAACAAAAGGTCAGTATGAACATGACCAACATTGTAAATGATCTACATCCCTGTTATGTAATACAAGACTCCAAATACATGCTGACAAACAGCCCTTTCATTATGTGTGTATTCTTGTATGCATTCCTTGCATTATTGTCTGTTATAACAATATGTGGAAATCTCCTTGTAATAATTTCTGTGATTTACTTCAAACAGCTCCATACTCCTACTAATTCTCTCATCCTCTCTCTTGCTGTGGCTGACCTGCTCGTTGGGATTATAGCATTTCCTCTCAGCATGGCATTCTCTCTCAGCTCATGTCTTTATCATGAGGGTTTGTTTTGCAAAGTGCGAGGGACCTTTGATATTTCACTGAGCACATGTTCCATCCTGAACCTCTGCTGTATTTCTATTGACAGATACCATGCTGTTTGCCAGCCTCTGACATATCAAACTAAAATCAGCCATCGTGTTGTTGTGTTCATGATCCTGATGAGCTGGGGGGTTTCTGGGATAATTGGAATTAGTGTCACCATTGCTGGATTTAATAATGAAAAATGTGAGGAATCATGTTTGATTGACGTTCTAATGGAAAGCACTGTTGGACCCATGTTATCATTTTACCTGCCAGTGACCATAATGCTTTGTATCTACCTAAAGATTTTCTTTGTTGCTTTGAGGCAAGCAAGAAGCATCCAGAACACAAAGTGTGGACAAACTGCCAGTATCAAGGAGAGAAAGGCGACCAAAACTCTGGCTATTGTTTTGGGAGTTTTTATATTTTGCTGGAGTCCTTGTTTTCTTTGCATCACATTCCCACCATTTACCAGTGATTCTGTACCAGTTCCTGTAATTGAAACTCTTAACTGGCTTGCATTGGCAAATTCAATGCTAAATCCATTTATTTATGCTTTCTTTTATAGCTGGTTCAGGTCAGCCATCAGAATGATTATTTGTGGGAAAATATTCCAAGGGGATTTTACCAACACAAATATGACTTGATAAAATATACACATTTCACAAATCTTACAGTAAAAACAAACATAAAACAGCCACTGAACCCTACCTGAAGCATCACACACATAATGTCTCAATAGCGACTGAAAGAAATAATCTGAATAGCAAATACATTTTGTACAAATGTACAAACACATTGTTTGATTGTTCAAATAGTTTTGCAAATATTGTCATCGCTTATCGTTATGGAGGGCCAGGAGTGACAAAATGAATGACTTAATAAATATTTTATTAATTAATTTAAATTTAAATTAATTATATTAAATAAATATTTCAATAATTATTGAAATAGCGCTCAAGCTGTTATACCGCCAGCAAAGTGCAGGTCCCGGTACACAACTGTCATAGCCCCCACTGACTGTCACCTCTCACAGGTTGAACACAGACATTTACTGAGAATATATCTATTAGGTCTTTATTTCCTGATGTTCGTATGTGACATACTTTGTTTCAGTTGCCAATTCTGAATTTAAACTAACAATAAGAATATGTTTAACCCTTTAAGACCTACCATAGAACCAAGTTCGCCAGAGCTTATATTATATTTTTACATGCTGTGGAGCCATTTTTGGGAGCATTTCAAGTTGCTATACATCAATACAACCATTATAGCCCAAACTTTAATAATATGTCTGCATTAGGTGCATAGTAATTACATAAATTGCAAAAAAGTGCAATAAACTACAAAAAAATTGAAAATCGTTTTTGTTTTTTTAACATATATTTCTAGTTAGAGAAATTTAAGAGGCTTATCCCTCAAAACTGTAAATACAAAAAAGTTACACAAACTAGTTTCCCACCACAGGAAATTTATTTTGAGTGTCTTCATAGTTTTATTTTTGAAATACACCAATTTTTATATACTGCAGGAAAAACGAAAATAAATATTATAGTGCAAATTTGCAAAATAACAGCATATGCATCAAAATAAACTATTTCCAGCAGTGCAATATGAGTCTTAAGCATCCCAGAAACGACACAGAAAGTCATAAAGTCAAACATAACTTTTTAAAACACATAACAAGTAAAACACAAGCTCATAAGGCCCCGATCGTAAAAAACTACATTTCCGCAAAATGACGTCACTTCCGGTTTCGGGCAGGTCATGCGGTCATGTGATAGTTCGCGCTGATGGACGTAGGAAGTGTTACAAACAGCTGATGGATCGGCGAAGCGTGTTTCTGGAATATCATGTTTTTGTTGCTGCAAGTGATTTTTATGCAGTTTTTGCAAAGCTATATGTGGAAGGAAACTGTGACCTAGGACAAGCTGATGGCATCAGATGTAAGTACAACTCCTCTGGTTTCATATGCAAAAAAAATTATTGCGCTAGCTTACTTGGTTGCAGAGCTACCGGGATTTAAAAATAGTTACGCAAAACAGAGCGTGCCCGCTCCGATCGGCTGTAAAGGGTTAAGGGGGAGGAAATAAATAGTCAATAATCAGTGTGCCCTGTGTATTCACGCATAATCTTTATAAAAACAGATAACATTGTTGTTTCCATCATGTAGTAACTGTTAGGTTTAACAGTTGCTCAAATGAATAACACCAATACTGTGCTTGACATTCTTCCATCTCGTTTAGCTAAGGACTGTTTTGATGTAATCGGACCTAGTATCCTATTTCTTATGAACTTTTCCTTGCTCCCAGGCTGTGTTCCTTTGTCCTTTAAGCATGCTGTAGTCCACCCGATTCTTAAAAAAAGAAATTCTGACTGTTATGACCTTTCAAACTATAGACCGATCTCTAAGCTTTCGTTCTTGTCCAAGATCCTGGAGAGACTAGTTCTCTCCCAACTCCAGGCGTACTTGGACACGAACAATATTGCTGAGAAATTTCAATCTGCCTTTAAGCCATTGCATAGCACTGAAACAGCGTTGGTTAGAGTTCTTAATGATATTCTTGTAATCACTGATACTGGACGCTCTATGGTCCTAGTTTTACTGGACCTCTCTTCGGCCTTTGATATGGTAGACCATAACATTTTATTACTAAGACTTGAGCACACTGTGGGTATTAGAGGCACTGCCCTCGACTGGTTTAAATCATACCTCGCTGATAGATCCTTATCAGTTCACTTAGGCACCTTCTCCTCTTCCTCCGCTCCGGTCTGTTGTGGTGTGCCTCAAGGATCAGTTTTAGGCCCTATTCTCTTCTCATTGTATTTGCTCCCTCTAGGCACAATCTTTGAAAAATACAATATCGCCTTCCACTGTTATGCCGATGACATACAGATCTATTTTGAACTTACTGACGACCTTGCTGTGTCCCTGCACTACTTTCAAGAATGCATGCGGGAGGTCAAAGAATGGTTCCTGAGTAATTCCCTCGTTTTAAATGATAAGAAGACTGAGATTGTGGTGTTCAACAGTAAAATCCCTCGTGCCCAACTCTGTGCTGCCCTGGGTTCCTTTGCTAGTTTTTCTTGTGACTATGTCAGTAACTTGGGTGTACTGCTGGATAGCTCGCTCAAACTCGATAAGCAAGTGTCTGCTGTAGTGAGATCTAGCTTCCACCAACTGAGCCTTATCTCTAAGGCTAGGCATTATATTCCGCATGAGGACCTGGAGAAGCTTATTCACGCTTTTGTGACCTCCAGGTTGGATTATTGTAACTCCGTGTACTACGGTCTTCCCTCTTCTCTTCTTCTTAAACTGCAAACAGTCCAAAATGCAGCAGCCCGCCTTTTGACTGGTACCAGGAAATTTTGCCATATTACCCCTGTCCTAGCTAGCCTGCATTGGCTGCCCATAAAGTACCGTATTCAATTTAAAATATTACTCCTTACTTTCAAAACTATTAATAAATTAGCGCCAAGTTATCTTAGTGAACTTCTCAAACCACATACTCCTGCTAGAACACTCAGATCTGCCACTCAACTACTTCTGACCCAACCCAGATCTCGACTGAAGTCCCGGGGTGACCGTGCGTTTGCTCTGGCTGCCCCGGTACTGTGGAATACCCTTCCTCTCGACCTCCGCGCATCTGACTCCATTGCACTGTTCAAATCACGATTAAAAACCCACTTATTCAATCTTGCCTTTCCCTCTAGTTAATATTTCTTTTATGATTTTATATCATGCACTTCTATGCTCATTTAAATTCTTGTTTGCTCTGTACCTGTTGCTTTCCTATGTATTAGTGACAGTTATCTGTTTGCATATTTAGTACTTGCTTTGGTCCTATTTCTATTATCCTCCTCCTATACTCTATTTTACTTGTTAAGCACCTTGGCATACCCTTGGTTTTTAAGTGTGCTTTATAAATAAAGTTTATTATTATTATTATTATTATTATTAACTATACAAAGCTTGTTAGAAACACATACAGACTTCACGATGTTTGACTAATATTTTCATTGTGAATATTAAGCATGAGTGTAATGTACAGTCGAGCTGCTGTCTCAGAGCCCTGCATACTACAGAGTGAGGTCAGCATATCCAGGATATCTTTCCGTTATCTGGAATCACTGACCCTAACACTGGGAACTGGATAAACAGTCACACAAAGCTGGTTCTCAGCTCTCTAAGTTAACCCAGTGTTTCCCAGCATGGTTAAATAAAAGCGTTGGCAGCATCAAACTAATCTAACATCATCTACGAGTCTGATTAATTGGTCATATAAATACTCTTTTACAGAAAATCATCCTTATTAGTGCCAACTATTCCAGAGAAGTGAAAATCTCTGGAATAAAGAAAATAAAGACATACCAGCCAAACACAACACTGTTGTAAAAGAAATGAACGCTTCAGGAATGCATAGTGGAATGAACATGATTGGTTGAACAGGTGTTCCTGCATGTTCTGTGTTATCTGCATTTCCATCAGCATAAGAGACTCAGCAGCAGATTAGAATATAAGTGTTATAAGTATAATGTTATAAGTATAATATCATTTATACATTTAATAAATCACCAAATTAATTAACGCATGTTCCCGTGACACGACGAAGGGGATGACCTGCCAATCTCTGGGGGCGAGATCACTGAGGCGGTTAAACAACTCCTTGGTGGCAGAGCCCCTGGGGTGGATGAGGTCCGCCCCGAGTTCCTGAAGGCTCTGGATGTTGTAGGGCTGTCTTGGTTGACATGTCTCTACAATGTTGTGTGGCGATCAGGTTCAGTACCCCTGGACTGGCAGTCCGGGGTGGTGGTCCCCATCTTTAAGAAAGGGGACCAGAGGGGGTGTTCCAACTACAGGGGAATCACACTCCTCAGCCTCCCTGGGAAAGTCTATGCCAGGGTGCTGGAGAGGAGAGTCTGTCCGTTACTTGAACCTCGGATGCAGGAGGAACAATGCGGTTTTCGTCCTGGTCGTGGAACATTGGATCAGCTCTTTATCCTCTCAACGATACTTGAGGGTGCATGAGAGTTTGCCCAACCAGTCTACATGTGTTTTGTGGACTTGGAGAAGGCATTTGACTGTGTCCCTCGGTGGGTCCTGTGGGGGGTGCTCTGGGAGTATGGGGTTTCTGGCCCGTTGCTATGGGTCATTCAGTCCTTATACAACCATTGCAAGAGCTTGGTCAGCATAGCTGGCAATAAGTCGGACTCGTTTCTGGTGGGTGATGGGCTCCACCAGGGCTGCCCTTTGTCACCGATCCTGTTCATAATTTTTATGGACAGAATTTCTAGCCATAGCCAAGTGGCGGAAGGCTTTCACTTTGGTGGTCTCAGGATCTCATCTCTGCTTTTTGCAGATGATGTGGTTCTGTTAGCTTCTCCGGGTGATGGCCTCCAGCTCGCCTTGGAACGGTTCACAGCCGAGTGTGAAGCAGTGGGAATGAGAATAAGCACCTACATGATCCTCAGCTAGAAAAGGGTGGAGTGCCCACTCCGGACGAGTTCCTGCCCCAAGTGGAGGAGGTCTCGGGGTTTTGTTCACGAGTGACGGGAGAAGGGAGTGGGAGATCGACAGACCGATTGGTGCAGCGGCTGCAGCGATGCGGATGTTGTACCGGTCTGTTGTGGTGAAGAGAGAGCTGGGTGTAAAAGTGAAGCTCTCAATTTACCGGTCGATCTACGTCCCTACCCTCACCTATGGTCACGAGCTGTGGGTAGCAGTGTTGGTCAAGTTACTTGAAAAAAGTAATCAGTAACTAATTTCTGATTACTACTCCAAAAAAGTAATCCTGTTACTTTACTGATTACTTATTTTCAAAAGTAATTAATTACTTAGTTACTTAGTTACTTTTTAAAAACATGATTTGCAACCTGAAGAGGTGATAAAGCGATAGATCTTTCAGCAAAAATTTAAGCAAAAATGTAATCATATGCAACATTCTCTGACTTGAATAAATTAGTTTAACATTTAAACCTATTTTCTACACATTCCAGCACATAAAATAAAAATATTTTTTGTCTTTACACTCACTCTTTCAAATAGATGCAAGTAAAACACAGCAGAAAATAAATAAAGTCAAAGACTCAGCGGTCCTGTTGCTCTATTTTCACCTGTAAAGCAGGACTGCGGTAGGCGGAGGCTTACCCTGGTGCAGGTGTGGCGCGGTCAGTTGAAGAATCCGCGAGTTTCTCTGTGAATTTCCCATTACGTCGTTGCACACTCGGTGCTTGCTTGGAAGTTTAGGGTTTTTTTCGCTGTAAAAAGAAGTTTTCTTCCCACGCACGATGGACGCTAATGTTTTTGTCACTTTTTATGGAATCAAACTCAAAGTAAGGTCAGTACTTCCACGCTTTAAACGCTGCACGCTCATACTGTCTCCCACAATCGATATATGATCCATTGTTGATCTGCAGACAGCTGTTGTCACTAACGGCGCACTCGCTTACGTCACTGTCGTGAGACATTCTCGCAAAAAATCACGGTTTTAGTAGCGCAGTAATGCAGCGTTACTAAGGGAATGTAACGGTAATCTAATTACCATTTTTGCAATAGTAATCCCTTACTTTACTCGTTACTTGAGAAAAGTAATCAGATTACAGTAATGCATTACAAGTAACGCGTTACTGCCCATCTCTGGTGGGTAGTGACCTAAAGAATGAGATCGCGGATACAAACGGTGGAAATGGGTTTCCTGCGAACCGTGGCTGTCCTCTCCCTTAGAGATCTGCAAGGCTAACTTTATAGTGCTTTTATCTGAGCTCTTCTTCTCTCATCCTCTCCCCTCTCTCTCCAGTTTCTGCTTCAATCATGAAAACTGATCAATGATCAGCTAATCGGCTCTCTTGTTTGTTTATCGCTCACTTTGCGCCGAAAGAGGAAACCAGCGGATGTCGCGCTAAACAACAGCAGCACGTTTAAGCTTGATCAGCTGTTGTTAGAATTTATTTAATATTAATTTCTAGTATCAGCTGATGTTTGCTGGAGCCACAGCTGCAAAAAAGCTGCTGGTCATGATATGGCTTGGTTATCTGGTGAGAGGGAAACATGAAGATGAAACCAGGAGATGTCCTTACTGGATCATCACACCTGAACAGGTGATGGAGAAACAGGTTTACCTTTTAGGTGACATGAATGAGTTGAAGGGAAGTTATGAACTGTTTCTGAGAGACAAATAACCCCAGGATCCTACAGGGCATGTAGGGCATTAACAGGGAAAGGGGGGCACAAAGAAATACTTTTCTTTCTTATTCTCATTTAAAATGTCTAGCTTTTAAAAAAATAATTATCTGAATCTTACAACAAACGATTGATAGATTGATGCATATATACCATCAGAACAGTGTACATCACTGTTTCATTCAAAGGCTTTATGATTTTTCCTATAATGGTGGGCCAGTCTCTAGTCAAAATGCCCGGGACAATTTTCTGTCCCAGTCCAGCCCTGTATGCAGCTTATCTGCAGTCTGGTGTTGCCTACATCTTCCTATTCAGAAGGCAGAATTTCCGAGTTCTGAGTACAATCGAAAGCACCACGACTGCAGTTTTTGTGTTGGATGTAAAAGGTGCACATGACGCTGTGACGTAGGCTAGAATCATGGCAGCTGTCAATGACGGTCCAGGCGTGGGATTTCTCTCGTGGAAATATGCACATTATCTTTTCCTTTCTATTGGTAGGTGGCACAGTGCACTGTGGCAAGTAAGCAAGCTAGAAGACTGGCAAAGTTATGGAAGAAACACATTAACAAGAGAATTCTGAGTAAAACCAAAGTTACTTTCCCTAGTAACTAGTTACTTTGAAAGTAATGAGTAACTTGAAGTAACTGAGTTACTTTTGAGAGAAGTAACTAGTAATGTAACTAAGTTACTATTTTAAAGTAACTTACCCAACACTGGTAAAGACCTATAGTAAACGTTTGACCTCTGTTATTGCCAACAAAGGTTATGTTACAAAGTATTGAGTCGTATTTTTGTTATTGACCAAATACTTATTTTCCACCCTGATTTACGAATAAATTCTTTACAAATCCTACCATGTGAATTCATGGATTTTTTTTTTCACATTCTGTCTCTCACAGTTGAAGTGTACCTCTGGTGCAAATTACTGACCTCTGTCATCATTTTAAGTGGGGGAACTTGCACAATCGGTGGCTGACTAAATACTTTTTTGCCCCACTGTACCTAGATCTCTGAGACAGTCACCTGAGTAGTGAAGCTGCATGCTGGCAAGTTATCTTCAACAAACTCTGAGTTTCTCTCTGACTCCTCCTGTCCTGCTACAGCTGATCCAGCTGACTGACTTGGTTTCATTTCCTCATTCACACAGCCTTTGATAAAGTATTACTCTGCAGAAATTCCCATCTTTGCAAACATAATAATCTGGTTAGATGTTAGTTTCTTGTTATATTTAACATGACAACTTTTATTATTGGTCACTGGATAGCACTGATTTATTATCAACTCAACCCCACCCATCCCATATATGTCTTAACTTTAGCAATTACAGTTTAAAAAAATCTTTAGGATATGGGGCTCTGATTATTATGTTTTCAACACACCCTTTTTCCACAGGAAATTTTACAAACATTTACATCTGAATTCAAGTGTTATGACTGAATGTTAAATTGAAATATTTACTAATATAAAATTGATATTATATCTAAATATTTTTAAAATCTAAATACACTGGCACTGATTAGTGATCAGTTATTTAGATATTTCTTTAAGCAACACTGAATTGTGCCCTAACCCTAACCCTAGTTGATGGTTGGTCTGTTTTCATTCAGCACTTCCTGTACCAAAATAGTACGTAAGGAAGGTGACAAATCAAACTTAAAACCTTTGAGTCCTTAAAGTGAAGGAATTATCCATCAATTATCTACCCTACTACCTTATCCACCAATTTCAGATCAATTGGTGGATAAGGTAGTAGAGTAAGTTCACTTCCCTGGCAAAGAAGAGTCATTACAAAACCAGCATGATGCTCTGGATCTTCCTATATCCAGTGATAAACAGTTTCTATGCAGATGGCCCTGTTTCCATTTACAAAGCTTGAATCTATTGGTGAGTTCTGTGATGAAAATGAAAATAATGTGAATCCTGTGTTATGGCTTTAATATTTAGAAAATATGCCAAAACACCACAATTACCAGAAAATTGCATGAGAGAATGGCTTTTGAATAAATTATGATTCATCCTTCCAGTACGTTGTTTACACGTTACCTTGTTTTTCATTCATATATTTTTTGTCACCTTTTCTGACAAGAGACTCCTGATTGAGTCCTTCGGGTATTCTGGATGCTCCCAGTTTTGTTTGTTATCCTTTGAGCTTGTGTAATTGACCAAATCTCAATGCTGTTTCCCTCTTTGACAACCTCTTTTAACTCAGTCTGGACTCTCGCTCTTCTTAGCAATCAGTAGTTGACCTGCACTGAAGGACAATCTACATCAAGTCAAGTCCCAGGTTAGTGCAGCAGAAAAAATCATATTGTTGGTTTAAGCTGCTTAATTATGAAACAAAAGGTCAGTATGAACATGACCAACATTGTAAATGATCTACATCCCTGTTATGTAATACAAGACTCCAAATACATGCTGACAAACAGCCCTTCCATTATGTGTGTATTCTTGTATGCATTCCTTGCATTATTGTCTGTTATAACAATATGTGGAAATCTCCTTGTAATAATTTCTGTGATTTACTTCAAACAGCTCCATACTCCTACTAATTCTCTCATCCTCTCTCTTGCTGTGGCTGACCTGCTCGTTGGGATTATAGCATTTCCTCTCAGCATGGCATTCTCTCTCAGCTCATGTCTTTATCATGAGGGTTTGTTTTGCAAAGTGCGAGGGACCTTTGATATTTCACTGAGCACATGTTCCATCCTGAACCTCTGCTGTATTTCTATTGACAGATACCATGCTGTTTGCCAGCCTCTGACATATCAAACTAAAATCAGCCATCGTGTTGTTGTGTTCATGATCCTGATGAGCTGGGGGGTTTCTGGGATAATTGGAATTAGTGTCACCATTGCTGGATTTAATAATGAAAAATGTGAGGAATCATGTTTGATTGACGTTCTAATGGAAAGCACTGTTGGACCCATGTTATCATTTTACCTGCCAGTGACCATAATGCTTTGTATCTACCTAAAGATTTTCTTTGTTGCTTTGAGGCAAGCAAGAAGCATCCAGAACACAAAGTGTGGACAAACTGCCAGTATCAAGGAGAGAAAGGCGACCAAAACTCTGGCTATTGTTTTGGGAGTTTTTATATTTTGCTGGAGTCCTTTTTTTCTTTGCATCACATTCCCCCCATTTACCAGTGATTCTGTACCAGTTCCTGTAATTGAAACTCTTAACTGGCTTGCATTGGCAAATTCAATGCTAAATCCATTTATTTATGCTTTCTTTTATAGCTGGTTCAGGTCAGCCATCAGAATGATTATTTGCGGGAAAATATTCCAAGGGGATTTTACCAACACAAATATGACTTGATAAAATATACACATTTCACAAATCTTACAGTAAAAACAAACATAAAACAGCCACTGAACCCTACCTGAAGCATCGCATACATAATGTCTTAATAGCGACTGAAAGAAATAATCTGAATAGCAAATACATTTTGTACAAATGTACAAACACATTGTTTGATTGTTCAAATAGTTTTGCAAATATTATCATCGCTTATCGTTATGGAGGGCCAGGAGTGACAAAATGAATGAATTAATAAATATTTTATTAATTAATTTAAATTTAAATTAATTATATTAAATAAATATTTCAATAATTATTGAAATAGCGCTCAAGCTGTTATACCGCCAGCAAAGTGCAGGTCCCGGTACACAACTGTCATAACCCCCGCTGACTGTCACCTCTCACAGGTTGAACACAGACATTTACTGAGAATATATCTATTGGGTCTTTATTTCCTGATGTTCGTATGTGACATACTTTGTTTCAGTTGCCAATTCTGAATTTAAACTAACAAAAAGAATGTGTTTAAAGGGGAGGAAATAAATAGTCAATAATCAGTGTGCCCTGTGTATTCACGCATAATCTTTATAAATATAGATAACATTGTTGTTTCCATCATGTAGTAACTGTTAGGTTTAACTATACAAAGCTTGTTAGAAACACATACAGACTTCACGATGTTTGACTAATATTTTCATTGTGAATATTAAGCATGAGGGTAATGTAGAGTCGAGCTGCTGTCTCAGAGCCCTGCATACTACAGAGTGAGGTCAGCATATCCAGGATATCTTTCCGTTATCTGGAATCACTGACCCTAACACTGGGAACTGGATAAACAGTCACACAAAGCTGGTTCTCAGCTCTGTTAACCCAGTGTTTCCCCGCATGGTTAAATAAAAGCGTTGGCAGCATCAAACTAATCTAACATCATCTACGAGTCTGATTAATTGGTCATATAAATACTCTTTTACAGAAAATCATCCTTATTAGTGCCAACTATTCCAGAGAAGTGAAAATCTCTGGAATAAAGAAAATAAAGACATACCAGCCAAACACAACACTGTTGTAAAAGAAATGAACGCTTCAGTGGAATGAACATGATTGGTTGAACAGGTGTTCCTGCATGTTCTGTGTTATCTGCATTTCCATCAGCATAAGAGACTCAGCAGCAGATTAGAATATAAGTGTTATAAGTATAATGTTATAAGTATAATATCATTTATACATTTAATAAATCACCAAATTAATTAACGCATGTTCCTGTGACAGGACGAAGGGGATGACCTGCCAATCTCTGGGGGCGAGATCACTGAGGCAGTTAAACAACTCCTTGGTGGCAGAGCCCCTGGGGTGGATGAGGTCTGCCCCGAGTTCCTGAAGGCTCTGGATGTTGTAGGGCTGTCTTGGTTGACATGTCTCTACAATGTTGTGTGGCGATCAGGTTCAGTACCCCTGGACTGGCAGTCCGGGGTGGTGGTCCCCATCTTTAAGAAAGGGACCAGAGGGGGTGTTCCAACTACAGGGGAATCACACTCCTCAGCCTCCCTGGGAAAGTCTATGCCAGGGTGCTGGAGAGGAGAGTCTGTCCGTTAGTTGAACCTTGGATGCAGGAGGAACAATGCGGTTTTCGTCCTGGTCGTGGAACATTGGATCAGCTCTTTATCCTCTCAACGATACTTGAGGGTGCATGAGAGTTTGCCCAACCAGTCTACATGTGTTTTGTGGACTTGGAGAAGGCATTTGACTGTGTCCCTCGGTGGGTCCTGTGGGGGGTGCTTTGGGAGTATGGGGTTTCTGGCCCGTTGCTACGGGTCATTCAGTCCTTATACAACCGTTGCAAGAGCTTGGTCAGCATAGCTGGCAATAAGTCGGACTCGTTTCTGGTGGGTGATGGGCTCCACCAGGGCTGCCCTTTGTCACCGATCCTGTTCATAATTTTTATGGACAGAATTTCTAGGCATAGCCAAGTGGCGGAAGGCTTTCACTTTGGTGGTCTCAGGATCTCATCTCTGCTTTTTGCAGATGATGTGGTTCTGTTAGCTTCTCCGGGTGATGGCCTCCAGCTCGCCTTGGAATGGTTCACAGCCGAGTGTGAAGCAGTGGGAATGAGAATAAGCACCTACATGATCCTCAGCTAGAAAAGGGTGGAGTGCCCACTCCGGACGAGTTCCTGCCCCAAGTGGAGGAGGTCTCGGGGTTTTGTTCACGAGTGACGGGAGAAGGGAGTGGGAGATCGACAGACCGATTGGTGCAGCGGCTGCAGCGATGCGGATGTTGTACCGGTCTGTTGTGGTGAAGAGAGAGCTGGGTGTAAAAGTGAAGCTCTCAATTTACCGGTCGATCTACGTCCCTACCCTCACCTATGGTCACGAGCTGTGGGTAGCAGTGTTGGTCAAGTTACTTGAAAAAAGTAATCAGTAACTAATTACTGATTACTACTCCAAAAAAGTAATCCTGTTACTTTACTGATTACTTATTTTCAAAAGTAATTAATTACTTAGTTACTTAGTTACTTTTTAAAAACACGATTTGCAACCTGAAGAGGTGATAAAGCGATAGATCTTTCAGCAAAAATTTAAGCAAAAATGTAATCATATGCAACATTCTCTGACTTGAATAAATTAGTCTAGGGAATAAGTAGCTCGTCTACAGAAAGACTGGCAGCTCCCCTTATGATAAGGGTTCCGATCGCGCGAATAGGTGTGAATGTGAATGTGTGTGTGTGTATTGTTTTAATTAACGGAGCAAGCTGAATTTTCACGGTCCAATAAGAGACTGAGCTGCTCCTACTGTGTTTTTCTTTTACTGCTGTTCACTGACGTGCTGGTGAGTTGAGAGAATGGTCGAGTTCCGTCTCGTAAAGTTCACACCGCTTTTGGAAATAGTCCGAAAGTAGAAGGGCGTGTGAGCAACCACTCTCGTCTCTAATACCAGCGAAGGTGATAGCAGCTGTATCGTGTATATATTACTTAAACAAAAATAAGTAAATACATAAATAAGATGGGTAATCAAGCAAGTGAAATTAAAACTCATTCCTGCTGACGAGCAGTGGTGAGAAAAGAAAAGTCCAGACGCCGGACAAAAACAGAGAGAGATTTAAGAAAACAAAATATAAACAGTCAGAAGAACAGAATCCAACTGCCAGTTTAGTAAAACCAGAAGACGAGACACTGTGCAGTGTCCACAATCCTTTTAGTAAACCATCACTCATTCCTGCAGCCGCATGTGCAGCAACACCCATATCAGGAAGAACATAATAATCCCTTATTAAGTGAAAACTAGAGATCAAAGTAGTTTGAGGTAGTTTAAAAGGGTTGAAAACAGACCCCACTGAGTAGATATAAATATAAAAAGTACGAAATAAAGATAAACAAAGGGAAAATTACAGTAGAAATTATCTTTAGAGTATTTGAAATTAATAATAGCAAGGATAACAACCTGTAAAGTGATATTATCAATGAAACACAGTTGGCATGATGACCATGCCCACAATGTATAAAATGAATATAAAGCAAATAATTCACACGAAAATATTTTAATAACATAAATAAAGTATATTAAGGCTGTGTCACTGTTCAGCCAAGGACAGTGTGTGAAAAGGTAACTGTCTCCACCTTGGGAAAAGGATGATTCTGCAGGTCATCTGAAGCCCTTGATGGATACAAAATAAAATATAAATAATATATTATAATAGAACTGCCTGGTCCGCCATGCAACAGAGAGAACAAATGTGACCGCAGATTGGATGAATTCAAAATTATCTGTTTGCTGAATAAGATGATCCTAACTATCAAATTGGCTCAGTAGTAGTATAGTGGTACACACTGATAAAATATTATAATATGCTATTGCTGTCATATAAGACAAAGAGGATAATATTAACAATGACATAATATTAATATGAAGAGGCACCTTAATCGGTTATGATGTGAGGTGGATAATTGTTAAGCAGTAGTCTGCATCAAGCTTAAGGTTTGCTGAAACTCAGTGTAATGACATGTGAGATGAAGACAATACAGAGAATAACTAAACTAATGAAGTGCATAGAGGCACTTGACCAGCTTGAAACCTATCATCCTAGAATGACACATTGCTGAGATATAGAGCACACCTATAATAACAACCAATAAGCAAAACCCTGTAGACAACAGCTAAAACTACAGGATTGAGAAGCTGAATTAAATATGTAGACACTGCTAAGCTGATGAGCATGTTCCACATTTTCTTTTCTTTTTCTTTTTTGTTTCTTTTAGAGCAGAAGCTGCTGTAACACACCCAAAGAAAGACTCTAGGTCTGACCAACCGTCTCAGTCGTGGGCAAAAAGATGACAGTCAATAAAATTCTAAAAGATAATTTATTGACGAAAAATATATCAAGAGATAAAAGATAAAACAGTCCAGTGTCCCACTTATGAATTGTATAAAAACACACAGTCCCAAGGCCAGAGCCAGCTATGCCACACGGCCAAGTTGCACCCCACACAGCAGATAACATAGAGACAACGCCTGCTAGAACCGTGGAGAGGAAGGTCACTTCACACGAGATTGTAGGAGTAGGCCACAGAGAAATAATGCAAAACAGTTTTGAGGCAGCCACTTAAGAACTTATTTGACCTTACAGCACAGGCCGAAATTGTGTAGGTTACGCAGTAACCACAGATAGTAAAATAATAGAAGCAAAACCACTCTCTTCTTCATGTTCTGCACAGAGCGCTGAGCTGATAGCTGTGATACGCGAAAGTGAAATACACAAAGACAAACTAATAAATATACATACAGACAGCCAGTATGTTTTCTCTGCTGTACAATATTTTGCAAAAAATTTGGCATAGCAGAGGAATGATTACACCAACTGGAAAACCGGTTCAGCATGCCAACCTCTTACAAAGCCTACTGACTCTTTCATTACTACAGGCAACAATTTTGCTGACAGAGCAGCAAAATAGGCGGCACAAAAGACAAACATCACATTGATGGCAGTAAACACACATCAGATTCCACTGGATGTGTTGAAAAATGAACAAAAGCAGCAAGCACAGCAGAGCAGGCAAAATGGCTAAAACACGGTGCAGTTCTGACAAACGACTTAATGATGTGTTATGGCAAGCCAGTGTTGCCAAAATTCCTCCACAAAATGGCGGCATTAGTGACTCATGGCTGTACGAATTTGTCATCGGGGGGAATGACCTGTATTGTCAACTCTCATTTCTACACTATAAAGCTAAGCGAATGTCAAGGGTCGAAATATGCCCTAGTGGTTATAGACGTGTTCTCAAAGTGGCCGGAAATCTATCCAGTGAAAAAGGCAGATGCAATTTCAGTAGCAAAATGCCTGTGCAATCACTTCATACCCACATATGGCATTCCAGCTTTGATACGATCAGACAACGGCACTCATTTTGTAAATGATGTCATCACTAAGGTCTCTGAAGCGCTCGGTTTCAGCATAAAACACCACTGTGCGTATCATCCTCAGAGCGCAGGCCTTGTAGAGAGAACTAACGGCACTATAAAACAAAGGCTCAGGAAATGCATGGCAGAAACAGGAAGGCCGTGGCCTGAATGTTTGGGTTTAGTGAAAATGTGGATGCGCTTAACACAAGGCTCCCATAAACTAACTCCATTTGAAATCATTCATGGTAGGCCGTTCCCACTGCCCATCACCAGTCAACCAATAGACAAATCAATCAGAGAAAACACATTAGCAGAATGGATTTCTAAACTGTTAGAAAACAAGGAGATCATTGTACATAATCAACAACCTGATGATGTTTCTCCAGTGTCTTGCAGATTACAGCCCGGTGACTGGGTTCTGATAAAGGTGCTCCAAAGGAAAAACTGGAGCGCACCCAGGTGGGAGGGACCGCATCAGGTTCTCCTCACCACGCCCACCGCTTGCAAAATTGCGGAACGACCATCCTGGATCCATCACAGTCACTGCAGGCGAGTAAGTGAAGCCATCTAAACTCAGCCGACACAGGCTCACCCAATTGTTGTGATCTCGCCCGGTGGAGGGAACAGCCTTTCTGGCCGGGGGGTCTACTCACGACAGGAGGGTGTGTCCTGTTGTCATGAGGTGGTGCCTCCTAATAACTGCAGCGGCCCTGACCCTGGCCGGGCTCCTCATCTTTGCTTCCGTGAGGGACAACAAGTCACGCTATCTGAAGAAACGGCAGACACTGTATGACAAAGGAAAGTACACCAAGTTTCCCCATGGCTACGCCACTAACTTCTGGTGGCAGTTTATGAACACTACAGCTCACTTGAATAATAAAACTGACTGCTATGCATGTACCCATATGCCCCTATCCTCACAGACGTCTGGCCTGTGGCCATACAGCATACCTGAAGATCGCAGTTGGTGCCTGTTGGGCCTGGCAACACACCCAGGCTACGGTACTCTTTGGTCCAAGGCCAACTACAGTATCCCAGCTAAAGCAACCTGGAGGTCATCGTCACTCACGAATGTGCACTGTTCCGGACAGACCTACCTACTGACCTGGCCCCAAGTCTCAGACCCACTGCCTGATGTAATTCTACTGAACAAACTGAACGCATCACAACTGCCAGTATGTGTGATGAACAACGGATCGCGGGCAGTGGGGGAGCTGCCTACTCACCTATGTAAGTACATATACACTTTCTGTCCACCGAGGAACGAGAGGAAGTGTATGGCCTGTTCAATCAACGAAACCTGTGCCAGTAACACGACGCTGATGAGCCTGAACTGTCGCTCCGACTACAGCTACCGAATGCCACTACAAACAAAGACTCAGTACCAGACAGGATGTGCACGGACGGCACCCAGCAGTAGAGGAACCAGAGTCTTGGCTGACTGGTACTTCCTATGTGGCAATAAGGCTTATCTGTCACTCCCTGAAGGTTGGGGGGGGGGGGGGTCTGTGCGCCCTGGTGCAATTATCAGATCACGTCTTCTTCATGCAAAGTGTTGCACATCACCCAAGCAGCCGACAGAGACGTGAAGTGGACATCGCCTCACCCAATTCTTTCGGCATTACAGTGGACACTGGAGTGCCGGGAGAGTTTCGCATCTGGGGAGGAGGAGTGAAATTCTTACAGAGCTTGATCCCCGGCATTGGAGTTGCCGAGGTGCGGGATCATGTGGAAATCAACCGATATGCTCTGCTACGACACATCAACTTGACTAAGACCCTGGGAACCGCCTTAGCAGGAGAACAGCAGGCCATCAGAACGATGGTGCTGCAGAACAGACTGACACTAGACCTGCTAACAGCATCACAAGGAGGAGTTTGCAAGCTGATCGGGGAGACATGTTGCACTTTTATCCCTGATGGATACGAAACTGGAGGAGACATTTATGAAGCTTTGCAGAATTTGACCGCTCTGCAAAAATATGTCACTGACCACACACCTGGAGCAGCTACAGCACAAGGCTGGCTGGACTGGCTGTTCAGCGGTTCATGGCTGGCTGCTGTAGCAAAGCCATTTTTCCTTCTAGGTCTCATTATGATAGCACTGCTCATATTAGTGTTATGTGTGTTGCCATGCCTAAGAGTAATGATTTCAAAGATGATAACAACTACAATGACTGCTTATGTTGCCGTGCCTGAAGAAGACCAGCATCCCGTTGCAATTCTGTTAGAGGAGAACTTGTAATAACTGCTAATGAATGACGTGGTGATTAAAAATGACATGTCAAGTGATCACGCACTGATTAAAACATTAGTAGGTTATGCAGGTTTTCATCCTTTTATTTTTTGAAGTTTTCAGTTTTAAACATAAAGTTTTTCATTTTAAATATAAAGTTTTCATCCTTTTATTTTTTTGAAGTTCTCATCCTTGTATTTTTTGAAGTTTTCATTTTACATATTAGGTTTTCATCATTTTTAAATACAAAGTTTTCATTTTAGTTTTCATCCTTTTATTTTTTGTAGTTTTCGTTTTAAAATATAAAGTTTTATCCTTTATTTTTTGTAGTTTTAGTTTTATTATTTTTTCTTGTTTATTCCACTTGTTATTTCATTTACTATGATTTTCATTTACTATGTTTTTCTTTTTATTATTTTCTTTTGTTTTATTCTTTAGACCAAATGACTTCCATTTCTGCTATGCTGACATTTTGAAAATTAAAAAATTGCTTAAGATACTTAATAAATAACCTTCACAGACAATTGTTGTATACATTTAAAATAAGTTAAAACAGGAGGGAATGTTACAGGAAAAATGATTCTATGTTTCTTTACCTTCTTTTAAATGTACAAAGATGCTTTTTGTCTGCCCTCTGCCTATGGTTAGATTAGTTTAGAATTATCTTTTCAGACTTTCCCAGCAAACACATCTTGTTTCTGGGACATATTGTTTTAGATTGTTTTATCTTCCCTAGCTCTCTGCTGACGAGACTAGCACCATATATGGAGTTGTTTTATTTTATCTGTTTATTATTTGTTATCCTGTTCTCACTGTCTCTGTGCTCTGTGCCTATAAAAATTACCAAGCCACTGTGCATGGTGTGAGTTGTTCTTCGCAGCTCACCCGTGTACACGTTTGATAAAGAAAGTAACTTTGTCTCATTGTGTCTTTATTTCTCCTGGGTCTTTTGCAGAGTTTTCCCCCAACAACATTTAAACCTATTTTCTACACATTCCAGCACATAAAATAAAATATTTTTTGTGTTTACACTCACTCTTTCAAATAGATGCAAGTAAAACACAGCAGAAAATAAATAAAGTCAAAGACTAGCGGTCCTGTTGCTCTATTTTCACCTGTAAAGCAGGACTGCGGTAGGTTGAGGCTTACCCTGGTGCAGGTGTGCCGCGGTCAGTTGAAGAATCCGCAAGTTTCTCTGTGAATTTCCCATTACGTCGTTGCGCACTCGGTGCTTGATTGGAAGTTTAGGGTTTTTTTCGCTGTAAAAAGAAGTTTTCTTCCCAAGCACGATGGACGCTAATGTTTTTGTCACTTTTTATGGAATCAAACTCAAAGTAAGGTCAGTACTTCCACGCTTTAAACGCTGCACGCTCATACTGTCTCCCACAATCGATATATGATCCATTGTTGATCTGCAGACAGCTGTTGTCACTAACGGCGCACTCGCTTACGTCACTGTCGTAAGACATTCTCGCAAAAAATCACGGTTTTAGTAACGCAGTAATGCAGCGTTACTACGGGAAAGTAACGGTAATCTAATTACCGTTTTTGCAATAGTAATCCCTTACTTTACTCGTTACTTGAAAAAAGTAATCAGATTACAGTAATGCGTTACAAGTAACGCGTTACTGCCCATCTCTGGTGGGTAGTGACCTAAAGAATGAGATCGCGGATACAAACGGTGGAAATGGGTTTCCTGCGAACCGTGGCTGTCCTCTCCCTTAGAGATCTGCAAGGCTAACTTTATAGTGCTTTTATCTGAGCTCAATCTGTGCTCTCACCTTAGCTAATACTGTAACACGATCTAATCTGTTATTTACAAATTGGCTGATAACATATGTTTAGAAAGTACACTATTCTTTTAGACAGCTCATGAAATGAGGCATCCAAAAATAAACAGAAAACCAAACAGGGCTGTCAGGAACTAAATTCATAATATGCATGCATTTTGCTCCTGGATCCAGAAACATATTTGCTTCATTTTTTAAAATTTGTGATATTTGCTTCAGATGTCATGCAGTTTTGTTTTGTTTTTTTAATCATTATATGTCATTCAATTTGTTTGATGAAAATTTTCTTTCAAGAACCGAAGTTCCACGCACAAGCTGGACCCAGGAGCAGAACACACACACAGTGGTACGAGAGAACAAAAAATAAACTTTATTATAACTGACGGTGTCCCGGGAGGGTAGAAGGGAAAAAACGCACGGAACCAGAGAAACCGAGGGACCGGGAGGCGAGTCGCGCTGGAACACCGAGAGCGGGACTGTGGGAGGGATGATAGCGGGGCCGAGGGAACCGGAGGGAGGGGTGAGGTTCCGTGGGGAGAAGCTCCAGAAAGGTCGAGGCAGCTGGGGCTGATGTGATCCAAATTTCCGGACAGGCAGGTGGACAGGCTGGTGGCTCAAACACGCCGAGCTGTGATCTGAGTACACAGGGCAGAGTTAGTGTTAGTTCACACGGATAGGTTTGCATAAGGGCTTTCCCGCAGGTGTACGTTACCGCTGAAGGACGACTACGGACTGGCGTGGAGCAGCAGGCTGGGCAGGATTAAATAGTCCACCTGGTGATCGCCTGGGATGGGATGCAGGTGTGGAGTTAGCAGCCACGCCCACGGGAGTGGGCATTCCATCAGCACCTTGGACGCCGGGCCGCGGACCATGACATTTTCATTCTAGAAGCTAACCTCATGACATTAAGGAGTGAATGTGATATCAAACAAATGATACACAACCACGAGCACTTATCGCAATGATATCGGAGTGTAATTGTATGGTATCAATGAGATACCATACCCGCTCCACCACAACCACCCACACATGCAGGACCTTGGAGTAGGGGTATGTCACCAGGGTGCAGAGGAGGCCACCCCCCCCCCCCCCCCCCCGTCCCCTTCTGGCTGCCTCTGCCTCAATTTTATCCCACAACTTAGACATTCACATTACTCACACTCTCATTACACATACATATAGGATCTTGGGGGTGGGCTCGATACACGGAATCCAAAGTACCATCAGGGTGTACACCCCACCCCTGGCGTCGTTGCCCACCTCTCAATGTTAAATACACGTAGACATTGAGGGCTAGCAGGAGGGACCGTGCGCTTACCTGCTGCTCTCTGGCAGGTAGCTCCATGCCCTCCTGGGTTTTAAATGCACCTTAGAACACACATGCATCAACACTACAATGAGCGGGTGGAGGGAGGTTTGGAGTCTTCTCTCACCCCCATTCTCTGCGACCTGCTGGAGCGGGGGGGCTAGGAGGAGGAGTTGGCAGTCCGACTGCGGTCTGGAGTGTGGAGCCTCCCTGCTGCTGCGGAGTCGGGGTGGTCTGCCTCCCCCCACCGCAGGGAAAAGGGTAACACCACCTGGGTCTGGGTGCAGTTCCCCCCTCCAGGGGCAAGGGTACCTAGACCCTGTTTGTAGAGTAGAGTAGAGTTTGTAGAGTGTGATCGTGTGTACAGCGTCTCTTTATGTCTGTCTCCACGTTGGTTGAGTGTGGAGTAAGTGCATATGAGAGCATGAGGGTGGGAATGGATGTTTGTATATGTGTGTGCCTGTATTTCTGTGTCTATATGTCAGGTTGGGTGTCAGGCGCCACCTCTCTGGGGACATCTTAGGCCCTCCAAGGTTTGGAGGCCTATCTCCCCCTACCACCACTTCCCCTGCCAGTGGCGGACTCCCTCAGACATCGGTGCGTTGGTGGTTCTTTGTGTCCGGGGATGGACGTCCAGGTACACACCGGCTCACTCCTTGGCGGCCGCTTATCGGGGCCTGGAGCCCGGGGCTCGCTCGGGCCACTTCGGAGGTGGGGTGCCCCCGGCCTCTCGGCCTGGGGCTCGGTCACTCAGGCACGGCTGGCTGCCGGCGGAGCTCACGGGCGCGTCACTGCAACTCCCCCTGGCTTCTGCCCCGCGGCTGCTGAGTGAGCCCTCATCTGGGACTCTCCTCAGCTCTTTCTGGTACAGTGGCGTGGCTGCCCCTCTGTTGGTCTTCCTTGGTCTCTTGTGTTCTGGGGGGCTCTGGATGTCTGGAGTTTTGATCTCCTCCATACCTGCTTCATGCCCTGGAGGACGGGGCTGTGGCCCCCCCACACCCTCTAGCAGATCATTGCATGAAGGAACCTTTAAAAAAACAAAACAAGCGTGTCCATGCTCACAGGTGTACACACGGGTGATCACACCCAAAAACTACACCCTTTTTGGCTCCTACCTCAAAGCACACTGTGTTCTGTTGATCTTATGTGCTGCACAATAATGTTTAATATTTAGTATTTACTGTCATATTCCCATATATCATTGTGATGTTGTTTATTCTATTACTCTTGTTCTCTTCTGCTTGTTTTCTTTTTTCTTTCTCAGCAGGTGACCCAGGTGATTGATATATGCATTTTTTTCTTCTTTTTTTTTCTGCTCATTCTGTTGGTTTTTGTCTTTTGCCCTTCTCCCCCGTCCCTCTTCTCAGCTGTTTCTATTTCCCTCTTTCTTTCTCCCCTTCTTTCCCCCATGGTCAATTTGGTAAAGTAAATCCGTTGGGCATCTTTCTTTGCCTTTAGACAACAATTCTGATGGCAAAAGAGCCAAACGGGACAGGCAAAAAAAAAAAAAAAAAAAAAATGAGAGGGAAAGTAGTCACAACAAAGGGCATTGTGCTATTGGAAGGCAAATCCAATCACAAAGGCAAATCATGAAAAGGCTGCTAGGAAAGCTGCAACATACCTGCAGAGGGTCCGGCAAGTCCTGAGGAGTCAGCTGAATGGAAAGAACACAATTAACACCTACGTCCTGCCGGTTATCAGATACCCTGCTTAGATAATAAGATGACCAAAGAAAGAGGTAGAAGCCACTATCATCAAAATAAGAAAGCTTTTTACCGTGCACGGAAGTTTTTACCCCAAATCCAGTACCCTGAGATTGTATGCTAAGGAAGGTGACTGAGAACTAGTGAGTGTCAGAACCACTATCCAGGATGAAACAACGTGGTGGAGGGTGAAGGCAACAGTGGGGCAACAGTGATCCCTGGTAGTCAGAGCACTTGGGACAGTGACCCCTGGCTGGGCGAGTTGCTCCAAAAGATCGCAGGAACAACATCCAAGATCTCTGTCCCAAAGAGCGCAGTCCTAGGAACAGCAAAGATCCTGTGCAGGACCCTCAAGCTCCCAAGCCTTTGGTAGAAGATCCAGGCTTAAAGGATAAAGACCACCTGCATGGCGAGTGGCGAGAATGTTTTAAAATATATATAGAGAGAGATTTACAAACCTTTGTCAGTCACTAGTGGGTAATTTTCCTCAACAAATAAATGAAAAAGTAAATTTCCTTATTTGTTAATGAATTTTACTTTGATCTAATTTTAGACTTTTTTTTTAAACTTTTGGGGTTTGAGCCATCATAGGTGACAATTGTAACCCTAACTCTACCCTAATTCTATAGTTCGAACGGCACAATCGACTCTTTAAAAGTGTGATTGTTTTTGATATGTAACTGTTAAATTTATCATTTTCTTTGTTACCTGATTACCAACAATTTAATAAAAATATTATTTTTTTTAAACAAGAGACTTAGTGAAAGATAGGGGCGACTGGGTTTTCTGTTCGACAAAGAGGGTTACAGTGGGGCAAAAAAGTATTTAGTCAGCCACCGATTGTGCAAGTTCCCCCACTTAAAATGATGACAGAGGTCAGTAATTTGCACCAGAGGTACACTTCAACTGTGAGAGACAGAAGGTGAAAAAAAAATCCATGAATCCACATGGTAGGATTTGTAAAGAATTTATTCGTAAATTAGGGTGGAAAATAAGTATTTGGTCACCTCAAACAAGGAAAATCTCTGGCTCTCACAGACCTGTAACGTCTTCTGTAAGAAGCTTTTCTGTCCCCCACTCGTTACCTGTATGAATGGCACCTGTTTGAACTCATCATCTGTATAAAAGACACCTGTCCACAGCCTCAAACAGTCAGACTCCAAACTCCGCCATGGCCAAGACCAAAGAGCTTTCGAAGGACACCAGGAAAAGTATTGTAGACCTGCACCAGACTGGGAAGAGTGAATCTACAATAGGCAAGCAGCTTGGTGTGAAAAAATCAACTGTGGGAGCAATCATCAGAAAATGGAAGACATGCAAGACCACTGATAATCTCCCTCGATCTGGGGCTCCACGCAAGATCTCATCCCGTGGGGTCAAAATGATCATGAGAACTTTGAGCAAAGATCCCAGAACCACACGGGGGGACCTGGTGAATGACCTGCAGAGAGCTGGGACCAAAGTAACAAAGGTCACCATCAGTAACACACTACAACGGCAGGGAATCAAATCCCGCAGTGCCAGACGTGTTCCGCTGCTGAAGCCAGTGCATGTCCAGGTCCGTCTGAAGTTTGCCAGAGAGCACATGGATGATACAGCAGAGGATTGGGAGAATGTCATGTGGTCAGATGAAACCAAAGTAGAACTTTTTGGTATAAACTCAACTCGTCGTGTTTGGAGGAAGAAGAATACTGAGTTGCATCCCAAGAACACCATACCTACTGTGAAGCATGGGGGTGGAAACATCATGCTATGGGGCTGTTTTTCTGCCAAGGGGACAGGACGACTGATCCGTGTTAAGGACAGAATGAATGGGGCCATGTATCGTGAGATTTTGAGCCAAAACCTCCTTCCATCAGTGAGAACTTTGAAGATGAAACGAGGCTGGGTCTTCCAACATGACAATGATCCAAAACACACCGCCCGGGCAACAAAGGAGTGGCTCCGTAAGAAGCATTTGAAAGTCCCGGAGTGGCCTAGCCAGTCTCCAGACCTCAACCCCATAGAAAATCTGTGGCGGGAGTTGAAAGTCCGTGTTGCTCGGCGACAGCCCCAAAACATCACTGCTCTCGAGAAGATCTGCATGGAGGAATGGGCCAAAATACCAGCTACTGTGTGTGCAAACCTGGTATAGACCAGTGTTGGGACTAACGCGTTATTAAGTAACGCGTTACAGTAACTACGTTATTATTGTGGTAACGAGCACGGTAACTAGTTATTATGCCAAAATCAGGAACGCGTTAGTCGTTACTGGGATTTAGAAAGGGTCGTTACTCGTTACTTCGTGTGGTGGCTATCGCGGAGCTTCCACAGATTCAATAACATTAGCAAGTGGTGGAAGCCAGCAGGTGGATGAAGGAAAGGGGACGCAGAAGGAAAAGAGACCCGAGGCGGCCGCCGGTCCAAGTGTGAACTGAACTTCAGGTAAGAAGTTATGACCTGCAGTCTCTCTGGGTCAGATATAAACCAAGTTTAGGTGGAGTTTATTTTCGTTATTCTGACTTTTTCCGTACTGCGTGCTAGCTAGCATGACGGAGTTTCTATACAAGCTGGGTGGGTGCTATGATGTTAATGATGTTGAACTTTATTTTGTTCATAAGTTATTAGAGTTGCCAACCGTCCCGTCTGGTATTCAGAGAAAATATTACGCGTTTCTTATTGAGGTGAAAAGGGACAGTTTGTCCCGTAATTCAGCTACAATGAAAAAGGCACAAAGCTGGAGTTATTCTGTCTTTGCTGCACAGCTGCCTCTTCTTCTTTCATTCTCTCCCCTCCGTCTCCAGTTTCTGCTTCAATCATGAAAACTGATCAATGATCAGCTGATCGGCTCTCTTGTTTGTTTATCGCTCACTTTGCGCCGAAAGAGGAAACCAGCGGATGTCGCGCTAAACAACAGCAGCACGTTTAAGCTTGATCAGCTGTTGTTAGAATTTATTTAATATTAATTTCTAGTATCAGCTGATGTTTGCTGGAGCCACAGCTGCAAAAAAGCTGCTGGTCATGATATGGTTTGGTTATCTGGTGAGAGGGAAACATGAAGATGAAACCAGGAGATGTCCTTACTGAATCATCAGAGCTGAACAGGTGATGGAGAAACAGGTTTACCTTTTAGGTGACATGAATGAGTTGAAGGGAAGTTATGAACTGTTTCTGAGAGACAAATAACCCCAGGATCCTTTTTTAGGTAGCTGACAGCTGGTAAATGTGCAGGTGCGGGTCTAGCAAAGTGTTGCCAGGGGGGCATGTAGGGCATTAACAGGGAAAGGGGGGCACAAAGAAATACTTTTCTTTCTTATTCTCATTTAAAATGTCTAGCTTTTAAAAAAATAATTATCTGAATCTTACAACAAACGATTGATAGATTGATGCATATATACCATCAGAACAGTGTACATCACTGTTTCATTCAAAGGCTTTATGATTTTTCCTATAATGGTGGGCCAGTCTCTAGTCAAAATGCCCGGGACAATTTTCTGTCCCAGTCCAGCCCTGTATGCAGCTTATCTGCAGTCTGGTGTTGCCTACATCTTCCTATTCAGAAGGCAGAATTTCCGAGTTCTGAGTACAATCGAAAGCACCACGACTGCAGTTTTTGTGTTGGATGTAAAAGGCGCACATGACGCTGTGACGTAGGCTAGAATCATGGCAGCAGTCAATGACGGTCCAGGCGTGGGATTTCTCTCGTGGAAATATGCACATTATCTTTTCCTTTCTATTGGTAGGTGGCACAGTGCACTGTGGCAAGTAAGCAAGCTAGAAGACTGGCAAAGTTATGGAAGAAACACATTAACAAGAGAATTCTGAGTAAAACCAAAGTTACTTTCCCTAGTAACTAGTTACTTTGAAAGTAATGAGTAACTTGAAGTAACTGAGTTACTTTTGAGAGAAGTAACTAGTAATGTAACTAAGTTACTATTTTAAAGTAACTTACCCAACACTGGTAAAGACCTATAGTAAACGTTTGACCTCTGTTATTGCCAACAAAGGTTATGTTACAAAGTATTGAGTCGTATTTTTGTTATTGACCAAATACTTATTTTCCACCCTGATTTACGAATAAATTCTTTACAAATCCTACCATGTGAATTCATGGATTTGTTTTTTCACATTCTGTCTCTCACAGTTGAAGTGTACCTCTGGTGCAAATTACTGACCTCTGTCATCATTTTAAGTGGGGGAACTTGCACAATCGGTGGCTGACTAAATACTTTTTTGCCCCACTGTACCTAGATCTCTGAGACAGTCACCTGAGTAGTGAAGCTGCATGCTGGCAAGTTATCTTCAACAAACTCTGAGTTTCTCTCTGACTCCTCCTGTCCTGCTACAGCTGATCCAGCTGACTGACTTGGTTTCATTTCCTCATTCACACAGCCTTTGATAAAGTATTACTCTGCAGAAATTCCCATCTTTGCAAACATAATAATCTGGTTAGATGTTAGTTTCTTGTTATATTTAACATGACAACTTTTATTATTGGTCACTGGATAGCACTGATTTATTATCAACTCAACCCCACCCATCCCATATATGTCTTAACTTTAGCAATTACAGTTTAAAAAAATCTTTAGGATATGGGGCTCTGATTATTATGTTTTCAACACACCCTTTTTTCACAGGAAATTTTACAAACATTTACATCTGAATTCAAGTGTTATGACTGAATGTTAAATTGAAATATTTACTAATATAAAATTGATATTAAATCTAAATATTTTTTAAATCTAAATACACTGGCACTGATTAGTGATCAGTTATTTAGATATTTCTTTAAGCAACACTGAATTGTGCCCTAACCCTAACCCTAGTTGATGGTTGGTCTGTTTTCATTCAGCACTTCCTGTACCAAAAGAGTACGTAAGGAAGGTGACAAATCAAACTTAAAACCTTTGAGTCCTTAAAGTGAAGGAATTATCCATCAATTATCTACCCTACTACCTTATCCACCAATTTCAGATCAATTGGTGGATAAGGTAGTAGAGTAAGTTCACTTCCCTAGCAAAGAAGAGTCATTACAAAACCAGCATGATGCTCTGGATCTTTCTATATCCAGTGATAAACAGTTTCTATGCAGATGGCCCTGTTTCCATTTACAAAGCTTGAATCTATTGGTGAGTTCTGTGATGAAAATGAAAATAATGTGAATCCTGTGTTATGGCTTTAATATTTAGAAAATATGCCAAAACACCACAATTACCAGAAAATTGCATGAGAGAATGGCTTTTGAATAAATTATGATTCATCCTTCCAGTACGTTGTTTACACGTTACCTTGTTTTTCATTCATATATTTTTTGTCACCTTTTCTGACAAGAGACTCCTGATTGAGTCCTTCGGGTATTCTGGATGCTCCCAGTTTTGTTTGTTATCCTTTGAGCTTGTGTAATTGACCAAATCTCAATGCTGTTTCCCTCTTTGGCAACCTCTTTTAACTCAGTCTGGACTCTCGCTCTTCTTAGCAATCAGTAGTTGACCTGCACTGAAGGACAATCTACATCAAGTCAAGTCCCAGGTTAGTGCAGCAGAAAAAATCATATTGTTGGTTTAAGCTGCTTAATTATGAAACAAAAGGTCAGTATGAACATGACCAACATTGTAAATGATCTACATCCCTGTTATGTAATACAAGACTCCAAATACATGCTGACAAACAGCCCTTCCATTATGTGTGTATTCTTGTATGCATTCCTTGCATTATTGTCTGTTATAACAATATGTGGAAATCTCCTTGTAATAATTTCTGTGATTTACTTCAAACAGCTCCATACTCCTACTAATTCTCTCATCCTCTCTCTTGCTGTGGCTGACCTGCTCGTTGGGATTATAGCATTTCCTCTCAGCATGGCATTCTCTCTCAGCTCATGTCTTTATCATGAGGGTTTGTTTTGCAAAGTGCGAGGGACCTTTGATATTTCACTGAGCACATGTTCCATCCTGAACCTCTGCTGTATTTCTATTGACAGATACCATGCTGTTTGCCAGCCTCTGACATATCAAACTAAAATCAGCCATCGTGTTGTTGTGTTCATGATCCTGATGAGCTGGGGGGTTTCTGGGATAATTGGAATTAGTGTCACCATTGCTGGATTTAATAATGAAAAATGTGAGGAATCATGTTTGATTGACGTTCTAATGTACAGCACTGTTGGACCCATGTTATCATTTTACCTGCCAGTGACCATAATGCTTTGTATCTACCTAAAGATTTTCTTTGTTGCTTTGAGGCAAGCAAGAAGCATCCAGAACACAAAGTGTGGACAAACTGCCAGTATCAAGGAGAGAAAGGCGACCAAAACTCTGGCTATTGTTTTGGGAGTTTTTATATTTTGCTGGAGTCCTTTTTTTCTTTGCATCACATTCCCACCATTTACCAGTGATTCTGTACCAGTTCCTGTAATTGAAACTCTTAACTGGCTTACATTGGCAAATTCAATGCTAAATCCATTTATTTATGCTTTCTTTTATAGCTGGTTCAGGTCAGCCATCAGAATGATTATTTGTGGGAAAATATTCCAAGGGGATTTTACCAACACAAATATGACTTGATAAAATATACACATTTCACAAATCTTACAGTAAAAACAAACATAAAACAGCCACTGAACCCTACCTGAAGCATCACACACATAATGTCTCAATAGCGACTGAAAGAAATAATCTGAGTAGCAAATACGTTTTGTACAAATGTACAAACACATTGTTTGATTGTTCAAATAGTTTTGCAAATATTGTCATCGCTTATCGTTATGGAGGGCCAGGAGTGACAAAATGAATGAATTAATAAATATTTTATTAATTAATTTCAAATTAAATTAATTATATTAAATAAATATTTCAATAATTATTGAAATAGCGCTCAAGCTGTTATACCGCCAGCAAAGTGCAGGTCCCAGTACACAACTGTCATAACCCCCGCTGACTGTCACCTCTCACAGGTTGAACACAGACATTTACTGAGAATATATCTATTGGGTCTTTATTTCCTGATGTTCGTATGTGACATACTTTGTTTCAGTTGCCAATTCTGAATTTAAACTAACAATAAGAATATGTTTAAGGGGGAGGAAATAAATAGTCAATAATCAGTGTGCCCTGTGTATTCACGCATAATCTTTATAAAAACAGATAACATTGTTGTTTCCATCATGTAGTAACTGTTAGGTTTAACTATACAAAGCTTGTTAGAAACACATACAGACTTCACGATGTTTGACTAATATTTTCATTGTGAATATTAAGCATGAGGGTAATGTAGAGTCGAGCTGCTGTCTCAGAGCCCTGCATACTACAGAGTGAGGTCAGCATATCCAGGATATCTTTCCGTTATCTGGAATCACTGACCCTAACACTGGGAACTGGATAAACAGTCACACAAAGCTGGTTCTCAGCTCTCTAAGTTAACCCAGTGTTTCCCAGCATGGTTAAATAAAAGCGTTGGCAGCATCAAACTAATCTAACATCATCTACGAGTCTGATTAATTGGTCATATAAATACTCTTTTACAGAAAATCATCCTTATTAGTGCCAACTATTCCAGAGAAGTGAAAATCTCTGGAATAAAAAAAATAAAGACATACCAGCCAAACACAACACTGTTGTAAAAGAAATGAACGCTTCAGGAATGCATAGTGGAATGAACATGATTGGTTGAACAGGTGTTCCTGCATGTTCTGTGTTATCTGCATTTCCATCAGCATAAAAGACTCAGCAGCAGATTAGAATATAAGTGTTATAAGTATAATGTTATAAGTATAATATCATTTATACATTTAATAAATCACCAAATAATTAACGCATGTTCCCATGACATGACGAAGGGGATGACCTGCCAATCTCTGGGGGCGAGATCACTGAGGCAGTTAAACAACTCTTTGGTGGCAGAGCCCCTGGGGTGGATGAGGTCTGCCCCGAGTTCCTGAAGGCTCTGGATGTTGTAGGGCTGTCTTGGTTGACATGTCTCTACAATGTTGTGTGGCGATCAGGTTCAGTACCCCTGGACTGGCAGTCCGGGGTGGTGGTCCCCATCTTTAAGAAAGGGGACCAGAGGGTGTGTTCCAACTACAGGGGAATCACACTCCTCAGCCTCCCTGGGAAAGTCTATGCCAGGGTGCTGGAGAGGAGAGTCTGTCCGTTAGTTGAACCTCGGATGCAGGAGGAACAATGCGGTTTTCGTCCTGGTCGTGGAACATTGGATCAGCTCTTTATCCTCTCAACGATACTTGAGGGTGCATGAGAGTTTGCCCAACCAGTCTACATGTGTTTTGTGGACTTGGAGAAGGCATTTGACTGTGTCCCTCGGTGGGTCCTGTGGGGGGTGCTCTGGGAGTATGGGGTTTCTGGCCCGTTGCTACGGGTCATTCAGTCCTTATACAACCGTTGCAAGAGCTTGGTCAGCATAGCTGGCAATAAGTCGGACTCGTTTCTGGTGGGGGATGGGCTCCACCAGGGCTGCCCTTTGTCACCGATCCTGTTCATAATTGTTATGGACAGAATTTCTAGCCATAGCCAAGTGGCGGAAGGCTTTCACTTTGGTGGTCTCAGGATCTCATCTCTGCTTTTTGCAGATGATGTGGTTCTGTTAGCTTCTCCGGGTGATGGCCTCCAGCTCACCTTGGAACGGTTCACAGCCGAGTGTGAAGCAGTGGGAATGAGAATCAGCACCTCCATGATCCTCAGCTAGAAAAGGGTGGAGTGCCCACTCCGGACGAGTTCCTGCCCCAAGTGGAGGAGGTCTCGGGGTTTTGTTCACGAGTGACGGGAGAAGGGAGTGGGAGATCGACAGACCGATTGGTGCAGCGGCTGCAGCGATGCGGATGTTGTACCGGTCTGTTGTGGTGAAGAGAGAGCTGGGTGTAAAAGTGAAGCTCTCAATTTACCGGTCGATCTACGTCCCTACCCTCACCTATGGTCACGAGCTGTGGGTAGCAGTGTTGGTCAAGTTACTTGAAAAAAGTAATCAGTAACTAATTACTGATTACTACTCCAAAAAAGTAATCCTGTTACTTTACTGATTACTTATTTTCAAAAGTAATTAATTACTTAGTTACTTAGTTACTTTTTAAAAACACGATTTGCAACCTGAAGAGGTGATAAAGCGATAGATCTTTCAGCAAAAATTTAAGCAAAAATGTAATCATATGCAACATTCTCTGACTTGAATAAATTAGTTTAACATTTAAACCTATTTTCTACACATTCCAGCACATAAAATAAAATATTTTTTGTGTTTACACTCACTCTTTCAAATAGATGCAAGTAAAACACAGCAGAAAATAAATAAAGTCAAAGACTAGCGGTCCTGTTGCTCTATTTTCACCTGTAAAGCAGGACTGCGGTAGGTTGAGGCTTACCCTGGTGCAGGTGTGCCGCGGTCAGTTGAAGAATCTGCGAGTTTCTCTGTGAATTTCCCCATTACGTCGTTGCGCACTCGGTGCTTGCTTGGAAGTTTAGGGGTTTTTTTCGCTGTAAAAAGAAGTTTTCTTCCCACGCACGATGGACGCTAATGTTTTTGTCACTTTTTATGGAATCAAACTCAGGGCTCTAGACTAACTTTTTGACATGGGCGCACCGGTACGCCTAACTTTAAAAATTTAGGCGTACCGGCACAAAAGTTAGGCGCACTCAAATTTTTCAACCGCATCGCTTAACACCGCAGTTTTACATTTGCACTTTCTTTGGGGGGGGAAGTCCATACAGACAATATTAATTTCTAAATTATTAACTAACAAACTTGTGCTTAAAGTGCTTTGTCAATATTGTAGAAAATGTTAAAAACTTAATCATCATCTTGGCCTCCTCTGACGACCTGTTTGCTGCTGTCTGCTGCTGAAAGGCCGTGGGGAGAGGGGACACTTGGGCAGTGCATTTACTGCAGCATATAATGTGTTTTCTGGATACACTGTGCTTTTTCAGCATTCAAATATTGATGGCACCGTGTCAGAGCATTGGCTATGAATTTCAGACAGATCAGGCCTTAACTTAACAAAAAAGTTATCAATAGTTCTTTTCATCTTTTCTTATTACCCACAGCTACAGTACATCCACTTCTCTCAGGCCTAGGCTGCTCACTAGGGCTGAGTATCATCACTGATTTCTATAATCCATTCAATTCCGGTTCTCAAAGTCCTGATTTGATTCAATTTAGCCTCAGACAGTCAGAAATATTATAATTCTGATCATTTATCAGTACTGATACACATGAGACTTCATCAGAATTGTGAAAATCACAGCAGATGCCTTTGTGTGAAAGTAACTGAGAATAAAACACAGGAAAACATGAAGGAGATTTTCCTGGTCTGGCTTTTTATAGCAGATAACCTTAAAAATATTCTGCAATTTTGCATAATTTTAAGAAATTTAAATTTCTTCAGTATTGAACAGCAGAAATTAGGCTTTCTTGTCCGAGGTCATTTAAGTGAAAAAAGAAAAAGCGCTGTAAACAACGCTAGACTGGTGGGTAATAAGCGAATGAATAATGCAGAAAACAGATTTGAGACGGGAAACTGTTCCTGAAGTACAGAGAGAGAGAGAGCTGTGCAGGAAGTGTGATTTTTATCGTGGTGGAAGCAAAACAGCAAAAGTCAGAGGGAATTCATGACGACATTGATCAAATGTGAAGCGCAGTTTGCTGCTTCTTTTGCTGCAGGCTCGGTGAATTTTGGTTGGAGAGAGGCAAAACCTGCAGCTCAGAATCAGCGCAAAAAGACGTAAACACAGCGCGGACCCGAAGAATCGCTAAGCTCCGACAGCGTGTCCGTGTTCAGGCCGTCGGGTGAGAAAGCCGAGAAAGACGAAGCTGATTCTGATGTGTTGGGTCCGCTCCGTGTTTAGGTCTTTGTGTGGAATCCGTTAATGAATTGATATCGCTTTATTCAAGCTACTCACCTCTCTCTTCCACCTGCACTTTCAACTGGACCACGGCCAATCAGAGAGGTCCCGCCCCTGACTATCTCTGATTGGTTTAGTCCACGATAGGGGCATAATGTGTGTCTGTTGTTGACCACACGGAGAGTTACAGAGATTTTTTTTTGTTACCAGAACAGTTGGTCGCACCTGTGCGACCAAATATTTATTTTTAGTCGCACCACTGAAAAATTTGGTCGCATTTGCGACCAAATTGGTCGCACTCTAGAGCCCTGAAACTCAAAGTAAGGTCAGTACTTCCACGCTTTAAACGCTGCACGCTCATACTGTCTCCCACAATCGATATATGATCCATTGTTGATCTGCAGACAGCTGTTGTCACTAACGGCGCACTCGCTTACGTCACTGTCGTGAGACATTCTCGCAAAAAATCACGGTTTTAGTAACGCAGTAATGCAGCGTTACTACGGGAAAGTAACGGTAATCTAATTACCGTTTTTGCAATAGTAATCCCTTATTTTACTCGTTACTTGAAAAAAGTAATCAGATTACAGTAATGCGTTACAAGTAACGCGTTACTGCCCATCTCTGGTGGGTAGTGACCTAAAGAATGAGATCGCGGATACAAACGGTGGAAATGGGTTTCCTGCGAACCGTGGCTGTCCTCTCCCTTAGAGATCTGCAAGGCTAACTTTATAGTGCTTTTATCTGAGCTCAATCTGTGCTCTCACCTTAGCTAATACTGTAACACAATCTAATCTGTTATTTACAAATTGGCTGATAACATATGTTTAGAAAGTACACTATTCTTTTAGACAGCTCATGAAATGAGGCATCCAAAAGTAAACAGAAAACCAAACAGGGCTGTCAGGAACTAAATTCATAATATGCATGCATTTTGCTCCTGGATCCAGAAACATATTTGCTTCATTTTTTAAAATTTGTGATATTTGCTTCAGATGTCATGCAGTTTTGTTTTGTCCAGTACCCTGAGATTGTATGCTAAGGAAGGTTACATGTTTTTGATATGTAACTGTTAAATTTATTATTTTCTTTGTTGCCTGATTACCAACAATTTAATAAAAATATTATTTTTTTTAAACAGGAGACTTAGTGAAAGATAGGGGCGACTGGGTTTTCTGTTCGACAAAGAGGGTTACCTAGATCTCTGAGACAGTCACCTGAGTAGTGAAGCTGCATGCTGGCAAGTTATCTTCAACAAACTCTGAGTTTCTCTCTGACTCCTCCTGTCCTGCTACAGCTGATCCAGCTGACTGACTTGGTTTCATTTCCTCATTCACACAGCCTTTGATAAAGTATTACTCTGCAGAAATTCCCATCTTTGCAAACATAATAATCTGGTTAGATGTTAGTTTCTTGTTATATTTAACATGACAACTTTTATTATTGGTCACTGGATAGCACTGATTTATTATCAACTCAACCCCACCCATCCCATATATGTCTTAACTTTAGCAATTACAGTTTAAAAAAATCTTTAGGATATGGGGCTCTGATTATTATGTTTTCAACACACCCTTTTTTCACAGGAAATTTTACAAACATTTACATCTGAATTCAAGTGTTATGACTGAATGTTAAATTGAAATATTTACTAATATAAAATTGATATTAAATCTAAATATTTCTTAAATCTAAATACACTGGCACTGATTAGTGATCAGTTATTTAGATATTTCTTTAAGCAACACTGAATTGTGCCCTAACCCTAACCCTAGTTGATGGTTGGTCTGTTTTCATTCAGCACTTCCTGTACCAAAAGAGTACGTAAGGAAGGTGACAAATCAAACTTAAAACCTTTGAGTCCTTAAAGTGAAGGAATTATCCATCAATTATCTACCCTACTACCTTATCCACCAATTTCAGATCAATTGGTGGATAAGGTAGTAGAGTAAGTTCACTTCCCTGGCAAAGAAGAGTCATTACAAAACCAGCATGATGCTCTGGATCTTTCTATATCCAGTGATAAACAGTTTCTATGCAGATGGCCCTGTTTCCATTTACAAAGCTTGAATCTATTGGTGAGTTCTGTGATGAAAATGAAAATAATGTGAATCCTGTGTTATGGCTTTAATATTTAGAAAATATGCCAAAACACCACAATTACCAGAAAATTGCATGAGAGAATGGCTTTTGAATAAATTATGATTCATCCTTCCAGTTCGTTGTTTACACGTTACCTTGTTTTTCATTCATATATTTTTTTGTCACCTTTTCTGACAAGAGACTCCTGATTGAGTCCTTCGGGTATTCTGGATGCTCCCAGTTTTGTTTGTTATCCTTTGAGCTTGTGTAATTGACCAAATCTCAATGCTGTTTCCCTCTTTGACAACCTCTTTTAACTCAGTCTGGACTCTCGCTCTTCTTAGCAATCAGTAGTTGACCTGCACTGAAGGACAATCTACATCAAGTCAAGTCCCAGGTTAGTGCAGCAGAAAAAATCATATTGTTGGTTTAAGCTGCTTAATTATGAAACAAAAGGTCAGTATGAACATGACCAACATTGTAAATGATCTACATCCCTGTTATGTAATACAAGACTCCAAATACATGCTGACAAACAGCCCTTCCATTATGTGTGTATTCTTGTATGCATTCCTTGCATTATTGTCTGTTATAACAATATGTGGAAATCTCCTTGTAATAATTTCTGTGATTTACTTCAAACAGCTCCATACTCCTACTAATTCTCTCATCCTCTCTCTTGCTGTGGCTGACCTGCTCGTTGGGATTATAGCATTTCCTCTCAGCATGGCATTCTCTCTCAGCTCATGTCTTTATCATGAGGGTTTGTTTTGCAAAGTGCGAGGGACCTTTGATATTTCACTGAGCACATGTTCCATCCTGAACCTCTGCTGTATTTCTATTGACAGATACCATGCTGTTTGCCAGCCTCTGACATATCAAACTAAAATCAGCCATCGTGTTGTTGTGTTCATGATCCTGATGAGCTGGGGGGTTTCTGGGATAATTGGAATTAGTGTCACCATTGCTGGATTTAATAATGAAAAATGTGAGGAATCATGTTTGATTGACATTCTAATGGAAAGCACTGTTGGACCCATGTTATCATTTTACCTGCCAGTGACCATAATGCTTTGTATCTACCTAAAGATTTTCTTTGTTGCTTTGAGGCAAGCAAGAAGCATCCAGAACACAAAGTGTGGACAAACTGCCAGTATCAAGGAGAGAAAGGCGACCAAAACTCTGGCTATTGTTTTGGGAGTTTTTATATTTTGCTGGAGTCCTTTTTTTCTTTGCATCACATTCCCACCATTTACCAGTGATTCTGTACCAGTTCCTGTAATTGAAACTCTTAACTGGCTTACATTGGCAAATTCAATGCTAAATCCATTTATTTATGCTTTCTTTTATAGCTGGTTCAGGTCAGCCATCAGAATGATTATTTGCGGGAAAATATTCCAAGGGGATTTTACCAACACAAATATGACTTGATAAAATATACACATTTCACAAATCTTACAGTAAAAACAAACATAAAACAGCCACTGAACCCTACCTGAAGCATCACATACATAATGTCTCAATAGCGACTGAAAGAAATAATCTGAGTAGCAAATACGTTTTGTACAAATGTACAAACACATTATTTGATTGTTCAAATAGTTTTGCAAATATTGTCATCGCTTATCGTTATGGAGGGCCAGGAGTGACAAAATGAATGAATGAATAAATATTTTATTAATTAATTTCAAATTAAATTAATTATATTAAATAAATATTTCAATAATTATTGAAATAGCGCTCAAGCTGTTATACCGCCAGCAAAGTGCAGGTCCCGGTACACAACTGTCATAACCCCCGCTGACTGTCACCTCTCACAGGTTGAACACAGACATTTACTGAGAATATATCTATTAGGTCTTTATTTCCTGATTTTCGTATGTGACATACTTTGTTTCAGTTGCCAATTCTGAATTTAAACTAACAATAAGAATATGTTTAAGGGGGAGGAAATAAATAGTCAATAATCAGTGTGCCCTGTGTATTCACGCATAATCTTTATAAAAACAGATAACATTGTTGTTTCCATCATGTAGTAACTGTTAGGTTTAACTATACAAAGCTTGTTAGAAACACATACAGACTTCACGATGTTTGACTAATATTTTCATTGTGAATATTAAGCATGAGGGTAATGTAGAGTCGAGCTGCTGTCTCAGAGCCCTGCATACTACAGAGTGAGATCAGCATATCCAGGATATCTTTCCGTTATCTGGAATCACTGACCCTAACACTGGGAACTGGATAAACAGTCACACAAAGCTGGTTCTCAGCTCTGTTAACCCAGTGTTTCCCAGCATGGTTAAATAAAAGCGTTGGCAGCATCAAACTAATCTAACATCATCTACGAGTCTGATTAATTGGTCATATAAATACTCTTTTACAGAAAATCATCCTTATTAGTGCCAACTATTCCAGAGAAGTGAAAATCTCTGGAATAAAGAAAATAAAGACATACCAGCCAAACACAACACTGTTGTAAAAGAAATGAACGCTTCAGGAATGCATAGTGGAATGAACATGATTGGTTGAACAGGTGTTCCTGCATGTTCTGTGTTATCTGCATTTCCATCAGCATAAAAGACTCAGCAGCAGATTAGAATATAAGTGTTATAAGTATAATGTTATAAGTATAATATCATTTATACATTTAATAAATCACCAAATAATTAACGCATGTTCCTGTGACATGACGAAGGGGATGACCTGCCAATCTCTGGGGGCGAGATCACTGAGGCAGTTAAACAACTCTTTGGTGGCAGAGCCCCTGGGGTGGATGAGGTCTGCCCCGAGTTCCTGAAGGCTCTGGATGTTGTAGGGCTGTCTTGGTTGACATGTCTCTACAATGTTGTGTGGCGATCAGGTTCAGTACCCCTGGACTGGCAGTCCGGGGTGGTGGTCCCCATCTTTAAGAAAGGGGACCAGAGGGTGTGTTCCAACTACAGGGGAATCACACTCCTCAGCCTCCCTGGGAAAGTCTATGCCAGGGTGCTGGAGAGGAGAGTCTGTCCGTTAGTTGAACCTCGGATGCAGGAGGAACAATGCGGTTTTCGTCCTGGTCGTGGAACATTGGATCAGCTCTTTATCCTCTCAACGATACTTGAGGGTGCATGAGAGTTTGCCCAACCAGTCTACATGTGTTTTGTGGACTTGGAGAAGGCATTTGACTGTGTCCCTCGGTGGGTCCTGTGGGGGGTGCTCTGGGAGTATGGGGTTTCTGGCCCGTTGCTACGGGTCATTCAGTCCTTATACAACCGTTGCAAGAGCTTGGTCAGCATAGCTGGCAATAAGTCGGACTCGTTTCTGGTGGGGGATGGGCTCCACCAGGGCTGCCCTTTGTCACCGATCCTGTTCATAATTGTTATGGACAGAATTTCTAGCCATAGCCAAGTGGCGGAAGGCTTTCACTTTGGTGGTCTCAGGATCTCATCTCTGCTTTTTGCAGATGATGTGGTTCTGTTAGCTTCTCCGGGTGATGGCCTCCAGCTCGCCTTGGAACGGTTCACAGCCGAGTGTGAAGCAGTGGGAATGAGAATCAGCACCTCCATGATCCTCAGCTAGAAAAGGGTGGAGTGCCCACTCCGGACGAGTTCCTGCCCCAAGTGGAGGAGGTCTCGGGGTTTTGTTCACGAGTGACGGGAGAAGGGAGTGGGAGATCGACAGACCGATTGGTGCAGCGGCTGCAGCGATGCGGATGTTGTACCGGTCTGTTGTGGTGAAGAGAGAGCTGGGTGTAAAAGTGAAGCTCTCAATTTACCGGTCGATCTACGTCCCTACCCTCACCTATGGTCACGAGCTGTGGGTAGTAACCTAAAGAATGAGATCGCGGATACAAATGGTGGAAATGGGTTTCCTCCGAACCGTGGCTGTCCTCTCCCTTAGAGATAGGGTGAAATGTTCAGCCATTCGGCCTAAGAGTAGAACCGCTGCTCCTGCACATCGAAAGCAGCCAGTTTAGGTGGTTCGGGCATCTGATAAGGATGCCTCCTGGGTGAGGTTTACCAGGCATGTGCCACTGGGAGGAGGCCCCAGGGCAGACTCAAGACATACTGGAAAGATTATATCTCTCGGCTGGCCTGGGAACACCTTGGTGTAGCTGGAGGAGGTGGCTGGGGAGTGGGATGTCTGGGCTTCTCTGCTTGGGCTGCTGCCCCTTCGACCCAGCACCGGATAAGCGGAAGAAAATGGATGGATGTTCCCGTGACAATACCGGGCTTCGTTTCCGCAGTGATTTTAGCACAGTTGTCACGGTTCTGGGTCATTTTGCTATACTGATGTTTTTAAAAGTTATGTTTGACTTTGACTGTATTGTTTCTGTGATGCTTAGAACTCAAATTGCACTGCTGGAAATAGTTTATTTTGATGCACATGCTGTTTTTCTTTTGTTTTGTTTTTTTTGCATATTTGCATTATTCGTTTTTTCCTCCTGTATATAAAAATTGGTGTATCTCAAAAATAAAACTATGAAGACACATAAATTTCCCATGGTTGGAAACTATTTTGTATTTACAGTTTTGAGGGATAAGCCTTTTAAATTTCTCTAACTAGAAATATATGTTTAAAAAAACAAAAACAATTTTCAATTTTTTTGTAGTTTATTGCACTTTTTTGCAATTTATGCAGTTTCTATGGACTTAATGCATACATAGTATTAAAATTTGGGCTATAACGGTTGAATTGATATAATGTATAGTAACTTGAAATGCTCCCACAAATGGTGCTACAGCATGCAAAAATATAATAATAATAATAATAAAAATAATAATGTATTGCATTTACATAGCGCTTTTCGGGGCCCTCAAAGCGCTGTAAAATTCCACTATTCATTTACTCTCACATTCACACACTGGTGGAGGCAAGCTACAGTTGTAGCCACAACTGCCCTGGGGTAGGTACATATCGCGCCATCGGCCCCTCTGGCCATCACCAGTAGGTGATAGGGGAGACAGAGCAACTAAAGAAGACAGAGACATAAACCATGAGACAGAATTCAAAGAAACCAAAAAACTAGAAAATATGAATAATATCATACACTCAAAAACCCTGGGTCAACGACCCAGGCATCCTAACAGTACCCCCCCCTTAAGGGCTGGCTTCCAGACAGCCCAAACCAAAACCTCAAAATAAAAAAAACCAAAAACAACCCAACCAGGGTGGGCGGCGGGGGAAACAGGATGGAGGGCTCGAAACAAATGAAACACATTGAGCCAGAAACAAAAAAAAGTGCAAACACTGGAGCCCGGAAAGCAACAGAACAAAAAACAGGCTCATGACAGGCGCAGGCAGCCAGGAAAAACAGTTCACAAAAAGTTCAGGGGGCCGGCCCGGAGGCTGACAGCACAATAGTCCAAACCCGGGCAGTTCAGGGGGGCAGCCCGGAGGCTGACGGCCCAAGAGCCCAGAAAACAGTTCAGGAGGCCGGCCAGGCGGGAGGCACCGGTGGCGACGGAGCAGATCAGGAGGCCGGCCGGGCGGGAGACACCGGCGGCGACCGAGCAGATCAGGAGGCCGGCCGGGCGGGAGGCACCGACGGCGACGTAGTTCAGGGGGCCGTCCATGACAGCAATGATGTCCAGTCATCGGCCGGAGAGGACGTGCAGGACGAGCAGGCCGGACGGGACGAGCAGGACGTGCAGGACGAGCAGGCCGGACGGGATGAGCAGGACGTGCAGGCCGGACAGGACGTGCAGGACGAGCAGGCCGGACAGGACGAGCAGGCCGGACAGGACGTGCAGGAACAGACAGCATGGAGACCTCTGGAGCAGACGAAGCTGAACACTCGGAGGCTGGACCAGGCGGAGCTGCAGAGGCCGAAGCCGGACCAGGCTGAGGCGAAGCAGGAACAGAGGCTGCTGCAGAGGCTGAGGCCGGACCAGGCGAAGCTGCAGACTCGGAGGCCGGACCAGGCGGAGCTGCAGACTCGGAGGCCGGACCAGGCGTAGCAGAGGCAGAAGCTGGACCAGGCGTTGCAGAGGCAGAAGCTGGACCAGGCGTAGCAGAGGCAGAAGGCTGAACAGGCTCCTCGGGCCCTCCAGCTGACGTGGCACGTGGCTGAACGGGCTCCTCGGGCCCTCCAGCTGACGTGGCACGTGGCTGAACGGGCTCCTCGGGCCCTCCAGCTGACGAGACAGGTGGCTGAACGGGCTCCTCGGGCCCTCCAGCTGACGAGACAGGTGGCTGAACGGGCTCCTCGGGCCCTCCAGCTGACGAGACAGGTGGCTGAACGGGCTCCTCGGGCCCTCCAGCTGACGTGGCAGAAGGCTGAACGGGCTCCTCGGGCCCTCCAGCTGACGTGGCAGAAGGCTGAACGGGCTCCTTGGGCCCTCCAGCTGATGAGACAGGTGGCCGAACGGGCTCCTCGGGCCCTCCAGCGGAGACAGGTGGCCGAACGGGCTCCTCGGGCCCTCCAGCGGAGACAGGTGGCCGAACGGGCTCCTCGGGCCCTCCAGCGGAGACAGGTGGCCGAACGGGCCCCTCGGAGCCTCCAGCGGAAACAGGTGGCCGAACGGGCCCCTCGGAGCCTCCAGCAGAGACAGGTGGCTGAACGGGCCCCCCCTCGGACCCTCCAGCGGAGACAGGAGGCTGAACGGGCCCCTCGGACCCTCCAGCGGAGACAGGAGGCTGAACGGGCCCCCCCTCGGGCCCTCCAGCGGAGACAGGAGGCTGAACGGGCTCCTCGGGCCCTCCAGCGGAGGCAGAAGGCTGAACGGGCTCCTCGGGCCCTCCAGCTGACGTGGCAGAAGGCTGAACGGGCTCCTCGGGCCCTCCAGCTGACGTGGCAGAAGGCTGAACGGATGACAGAGGAGAGGAGTGACGATGGCGTCGCTTCCTTCTAGATGAGGGAAGTGAAACTGGTGGAGATACGGAGACCTCCTCCTCATCCGACCACATGGCCGCCAGGAAAAAGGCAGGCGAACAAGGTCCTGGCTGGTGTGAGGAAGGAGAGGCAGTCTGAGGTAGCGACGAGGCAGGTGGTGAGTGTGTGTTGTCCTGGGGCGGCGGTGAAGAAGTGGAAGTGAAGGTAGAGAGAGCAAGCTCGCCAGCCCTGACTTGCTCCCTCCAGGCCGCTATGGAGCTGCCCAGCACTGTGTCCATAGAAAACTGAGTAAGCCGAGGGTTGCTCCGAATGATGGCATCCACAGCACTTAGCCCAACTGCCATGGTCCTCAAATCATTGGCCTGAGCAATGCGGTCAAGCAGGCGCACCAGCCGCTCCATCTCGCCGTTGAACTCAAAGGAAAAAGAGTCTGCAGGGTCCATGTTCTGGTCGCGATCTTCTGTTAGGTGGGGCTGTGTGCAGGCAGGAATAGGACCCAAGGTGCAGACTCCGGAGACAGACGTGAACTCAAAAAAGGCTTTAATTCTGAACGCAACATGACATAACTTGAAAAAACTCAAAATAAACTTACACCGGTGGACAGACAAAACACACAGCAAAATAAACGGTAGATCGCGACACGGACACAGAGAAACACAGGGCTTAAATACACAGAGGGAGCAATCAGGGAATGAGTAACAGGAGGGAAACACAGCTGGGACAAATCAGAACTGACGAGACCAAAGAAGCGTAACCTGAACACACTGAGAAAAGACAGAGACCTTCAAAGTAAAACAGGAAACACATAACACAGACTGAACAAAGACACAGCCTCACATGTAGGCACTACAGAGGGAACAGAGACGTGGGACCAGGGCAGACACAAACACTGAGTGGACACGGGGATATAGGAACTAAGGATACACATAGACGCGAACTAGACAAGGGGATGCAGGTGATAGGGGAGACAGAGCAACTAAAGAAGACAGAGACATAAACCATGAGACAGAACTCAAAGAAACCAAAAAACTAGAAAATATGAATAATATCATACACTCAAAAACCCTGGGTCAACGACCCAGGCATCCTAACAACATTTGCGTGGAAACCTTTGACTTGTTTAAAAAAAATAATCTTTAGTATATTACACAGGAAATCTGAATAATTTGGAACCAGCCATGTGGTCTCGCAACACAATCTTCATACCTTTAACCCCAATTTTTGTAGATAAGGAAATACCTTTACTGCAGAAAAAGTGTTGATGAAATTGAAGGAGAAAAACCTGCACTGCTAAGGCAAGAGGAGAAAGTGAATAACATTGTCTGAAGGAAGCCAGGAGACGTGCAGCTTTTTGAAACTCTCTCTTTAAGTTACCCTCTCACTAATTCGGCATAAGTGCCCTTCAGATATCAGCTCAGGATACTCAGTTCACGGCTCTCAGTTATCACACAATGACTCTCAAACCTTCCCAAATCATGTCTATTTATTCTGAATGTAACGGTTCCCTCTACCTGATGTTTCTGGTACTGCATGGAGATGTCATTTATCTGTTTGCCATCCGTTCTGTCCATATTTACCAACAAAGGAGTAGGGAACATTATTCTTCAACTTTTGTCACTCTTGTAGATTTAATGGTACATATTTAAGGGATTAACAGCTTGTAGCATGTGAAGGGTGTTAGATGTACACCATGATATCCTTGGGTATGGTTTTTTCTTTTTCTTATGAAGTCATGAAATCTAAGCCACAAGGTCCTGGTCTGGTTAGACAGAGTAATGGAAAACTCTATAATGCAACTCTATAAATTAAAAAAAACAAAAAAACAAAACAAAGCATACACACTCAGTATTGCAAACTGTTTATTTGTAGTAAATGGAAAGTGTGCCATTCAGTGAGAGAGGGAGAAAGAGGGCTGGGTAGTTGGGGACGGTTGATGTCTTTGGTCCATACTCTGGTGGAGGGGACTTTGATAAATCAGTGGGAAAAGAGAAAAAGGCACTTGAGTTTACAGTTGTCTCAGAAAGGTTTTTGAGAAGATGGACAAAGGGTTTACTGGAAGAAATTAATGAACTTTATGTTTTAACCTCCATTAGGCCTAATATGAATATCACATACAAAATGCCCTATGTGAGCACAAATTATATACCTACATATATGTATATACAGTAAGGAAACAAATAAAGGATTGAAAAAAAAAGAATGTGAATTGTTTGATTTATCCCAGTGGGAATTCTTTACAGGCAGAGGAAAAGAAGGAAAAAAAAACAGGCAGAAAAGTTGCACAGGACGATAGTTTCTTTGGCGATAACTTAATATCCCTACAGTTAGGAATGTAAAACAAAGGGTGGTTGAAGGAAGGCAGACAACTTTGCAGATGAGATAATTAATGAATTGTTTAGCATTTGTCCTGCAGCTTTAAATCACTACATACCGCAGCCTGTCGATGATGAGCTGGCTCAGATTTTGGTACAACTTCAGTCTATACAGATCTTTGTGATGATATAACCCCCCTACCAGCTGTGCATGCACTTAAAAGGAAACATTTTGGGAAATGCGCTCGCCGTCTTATGGAGTGTCCAGCAAGTTTGGATGAGAAGAGCAATTGCCTATCTGAACAGGGTTAGCTTTGCATAGCATAGGCCAGTCTGGCTTTATCCAGCTGTAACACAATGCACCTAATCAGCACATCCGACGCCCATAAATCACATTAAATGTTTTGAAGATTTTTTTTTTTTAAATTTACATGTGACTATTTTGCAGGGTCAGGCTGCGTGCCAGAGAACCATATTCAAAAGGGGTGAATTTGTTCCCGAATTAAAGATTTACAAAATTTGTAAAAAACAATAACTTTAGATTCATAACTTTACTGCATTTAACGATTCTAGTTTGTTACTTTACACAGCTGCAATAGGATAGCTCACAAGCAGTGTGACAGATGCATCCAGTGACTCTGTTATTGCAGCTCTATGCAGCTGTGACTTCTGTTATTGAGGTGCTTAGCAGACAATTTAGTTACACTGGAAATGAATTTGTATCATATTTTACAGTTATTTGCTTTGAGTCAGTGACTCAGTTGTTTTTATCATATCTAAATGTAAGCTTTTTATATCAGAGAGGTTTGGGGGGGGGGGGGGGGGGGGGGCGAGTGATCATTCAAAATATGAATTTGAAGCTTTTTTTTTTTTTTTAAAGAAAAAGACAAAATTGTTGCATGTAAATGAAGTCATCCTGAGCACTGTAAAATGTTTGTTGTTTGATACCAGGAAGTGGAGAATGTGCATGAATCCATGCAAATCTTGATTAAAACAGATTCCAACCACAATGAATTTAGTTTGTTTTTTTTCCGCCAGATTCTGTGAAATCTGTTGCACTGTTCATTTTCCAGCTGGATTTTTGTAGCTTTCTCAGAATTCAGATCAACGTAAAGTTTTTCAAAAGCTGTTATTTCTCTTCTATAAATGACACATTTAGCAAGTTTGAAAAAATTGTCCTCAATATTTCACCTCGACATCTTTAAAATGCTCTAACTGGTAAGGACTGTGCTTCAAGTGCAGCATTTACAGCCACCACCAAAAGTAGTAACTATACTTTAATAGACATGCTTCATTTAATAAAGCTTTAAGTCACATTTGAACGATTTTTTGATATAATGGTGCCCTCTGCTGGATGATCTGCACACTCTTACCGTTTCCACACAGTTGTTTCTAAACGTTTTTGACATTATTTTCATTGTTTTTCGGCTTGTTTTGTTTTGGGAACCATAAAATGAAATTGTTCGAGCTCCTTGTCTGGTCTTACCAACAACTCTACAAGTAAAACTCAACATACAGTTAGTAATGATCCAGTAGATATGTTAAAAAACTACACAACACAGTTATTTCAATGTTCCACGAAAGAATGTGTAAATCTACACAGAGTATAGTAATCCTGTTCAGCTGGATATGTGGAGGTCAGGGATGAATGTGTTGTGTAGTCTCAATAATATTAAAGCAATAGTGTGATCACAATACTGATAACTGGGAGGCTTAAAAACGAGCTATTACAGTCTCAGAGATATTGTAATATCGATAATAATACTAAAATAAATCAGTACGAATATTGTTGTCAATATGTGGCGAGTAAGACAGTCAAGGCCTTTGAACCAGTTCAAGGCTCCGAAATCAACAGATTCTGTGAGAGAGAGGAAGCATTTTTTCAGGGGTATAAAAGTCCAAAGAAAGCCGTAACCTTTTCCGTGCCAGAGTATTGTTTAAACTTAAAAGTCAGTCAGAAGTCACCAAACACTCAGGACTCTTCAGAAGATCGTGAAGTAGACTTATAACACTACGAATGGCTGGTGTGAAGCTGATATCCAGGTCCAGATTTAGTATCAGTCCGGGCAACGCAAAAACCTCTTTAAGCTGCTTTCGTGGTTACCCGAAGAGGTGCAATGTTAGTTTTATGATGAATTTACCCGTGTGAGTGGAAATTTCTTTGGGTGATGTACAGTGCGCTAATTCATGTGATTCATATACAAAGATGTAAACATTTAATTTCAGCAATTCCCAGCCAAACGCAGCGCAAAGCAGCGGCGTACACACACAAGAGTGTAAGAAGTTTTATAAAAGATTCTCTCTGAAAACAGTGTGACAGTTCAGATAAATCAGAGGATGCTGCAGGAGAATCAACACGGTTTTCTATAAGGATGAGCTCGTCTGTTAGAAATGGTTGGGACTGACGCCAAATCACCAACTTAAGTTGCGCGTGTAGCAATGTACCTGCGCGAATGGATCTTGTTTTTATTATTATAATAATAATAATAATAATAATTATTATTATTATTATTATTATTATTATAGCTTTTTCGATCTTTATTATTTATTTTATTTTATTTTAAATTACTACAATCTAAACAGACAGGACCGGTGGACAAGGAAGAGAAAGACGAGAGAAGTTGGGAAGAGGCTCCACAAAGGAGAATGGAAAGAAAATAGATGGAACAGAGAGAAAAGACACTAAAATTAACTGGATCACCTGCCAGGGGAAAAACATGCAAGAAGAGAACAACAAAGCAGGGAAACTACAGCAACAACCAACATAACCGTACATTACAGTGAATGCAAGACCGACAAGTTCAGCTCAGTTTTGCTGTTCCATAACTGATCAGAATTATTCCTGATGAGCAGAAACAGAGAGACAGAGCGGGAGCGCAACCTTTCGATCATTATTATTTCGATCCCTCTCTCATATTCAAAACATCAATGAAAGAATATCTGATTGGGACCTGATTGAAAAGCTGAGTAAAATGAGAAATGTATAAACAATTTGTTTCATTGTGCATATGGATGAAATATAATGTAGATAAATGGGATAAAGGTTGAACTGAATGTTAACATTCATCAGATCACAGCTCAGGTTGTGTCAAACCAGCAAGTAAAAACATTTTTGAGACACTAGAGGATGTTACCCTTCAGAGGTCCTAAATGTACTAAATGTAATTGATAAATATAAGTTATTAGCCAGTAAATTACTTGGCAATGTTCATGTAATACAAATATATGTATTATATTTTTCCTGGAGGGCAGTCATTTTTAAAAACAAGATGGCAGCTGCAGTGTAAGTCAGATAAAAGATCAGAGAAGACTTAAACAGTATTTAAATATTCAGGATTTTTCAACATTTAGAAAAATTGTGTTTGAAATTCAAACTAATCTGCTGCACACTTTCTCTAACTCTGCTGCCACAAGGAAAGATACAGGAAGTCGCTCAAACCACATGAAACTAATCTTTATAGTATTTGTTTTATTTTACTCCAGGAGCAAAAGATGTTTTCCAAAAATGGGACAAACTGTTGTTTAATTTTATGGTTGGTGTGGTCCTGAGAGTCGTTGAGCTTGTCTTTGTTTTTTAGGGTCACAGGTTTCAAGCTGGTATCAAGGTGTGAATCATAAATGAGCCCCGCCTGGTCTCCAACAAGCCTGCCCCATAAAAGACTTTTTCTTTTGTTTCGGCCCAAATCATGTCTGTGGATCTTTTCTTTGTTAGTAACACTAAACATGTTAAAAGCTGAATTAAGGCTACACAGGGTTTATTTCCTCGCCCGATGAGTTAAATTCTTTGCTAAAAAAGTTAAAAAGCTTAAATTTTCATGTTCTATTGCTGTGACACAGGTGAGTGGGTCAAACATGAAACAGGAAGTTGACCCAGAAAAGCACAGGCTGAGGAAAATGACTTAAGTGTCTTTATTGTAAGATCATAAACTTGTTATAGCTAGTTTGTTGAATAAACTGATGGAAACAGGAACATGATGAAATCAATAAAAATGCTAATTTTTGTGTTTTTGAATGTTGGTTGTCATTTATTTTATTCACACAAATGCAGTTTGGATAAGTGCTGATGGTCCTTTGTTAATTAAAACCAAACAATCACCATTCCAAGATTAATCAATACCACGGAAACAGATAACAGACAATAGCTGAAACTATCTTTAATCAACAGTCAACTATCAGCTTCAATTGAACTGACTCAACCAATGAGAGCATCAAATTTGGATTATATGGTTTCAGCTAGGACTAAACCAAAAGTTGTATTTTTCATTAATTGGATGAGAAAATAAAACCTGTAAAGTTTAAAACTTTAATTTTATTTAATCAATGTTGAACTCTGAGATTAATCCAGTAAATTTTTATTTTAATTGTTACTGAAATGTTGAATTCACCACTGATGATAATCTTTTTCATCTATATGGATCCATTTCCACAACTTTTTGATCACCACTTCAGAACAACAACTACCTGGATACACAGGATCAAGACTGAACTCTGACATTAATCCAGTGAATTTTAACAACAGTCATGCTAAAGGACCACTTAATTGATTAAATCATGGTTAGTTTGTTACAATATGTGTAACATAACTGTCGTCCGACATGCAGCAGATTTGTTGGAGAAGCTCAGAAGAATCAAACTCAACATCTGGTGCATCTCGGACATCAAGGAATTTGGTGCTTTTGACGACATGTTGACGACGGCTGTTAATCAAGGTGTGGATTAAGCGTGCTAAACGAGGTCCTCCCAGTCTGATCAAACTCATTATCTTGGTACAATTCAGAAACAACACGCTCAGGCAAAAACTGGGTCGACCCCCCTCTGACACCTTAATGTGGGCTTAATGATGACACGATGCCCACGTCTCCCAAAGAATTCACACCTGTATTCATGTAAACTCAGCCACACCCACCTTGATTCAGACCCTGAAACCTGTGAGCCTAACGTTGAATACAGGGACAGTCAACGACTCTTAGGACCGCCTTGAATCCCAGTGGAGGTTAAATACCCGGCTCTCTCCACTACTATTTACAGAAGTTCCAGTTCCTCTGCAGGCTGATTTAGCTGAACTCAAGAAGATTTTTGAAGCTCTCAGCACAAGATTAGGTGAATACTGGGCCAACCATCACAGGACTATGAACTCTCCTCACTGGACTCCTCACTGCTCTCCTCGGTGGACTCCTGGGGGACTGGAACCCTCCATGAACTCATATCTGAATCCAAACCTCCACCAAGACGTGGGAGTGTACACACAGGAGCTGGCTGTGACCGTTCCTAAACCTGTGCACGTAAGGAAGGGGATTTTTTCTGAGCTGCACAGTAAAGTTTCAGAAGCTGGCATCCCCGTCACTGCAACACATTTTGACCAGCAGCAGGAAATGCTCTGGATGGGAAACTACACGGTAAGAGCCAAAATGATGCTTCAGCAGAGTTTGTTTCTTCTACATTCACCTTAAATGTTGCACTCTGTAATAATATTTGTGCTCTTCTCTTAGGGTCATGTAAAATCCTTCCTTGGACCTACGATGGCACACTATTCTTCTTTCCAAGTGCACGCAACTGATGCCATCAGACACATACAGAGTTTGGAAACAGGCGTGCTGTTCCTTTCTGAGTGCAACCTCAGATGTTACACTCGTGGAGGCCTCGTCATGTTTGATTATCGGTAAGTGTTACATTGACTGTTGATGACCTGAAGCTGTGAAATTATTCCTTATGTTATTGAATTAATGGCCATTTTTGGTGCTTTGCAGGATGGAGAAAGGAGCTGATATGCACAGTCTCCTCATGACTGATAACATGCTGCTCATGGGGGGATTACAAAACTATGTGGTTGAAATTGACATGAACACACTTCAAGAAACTCAAAAAGTAAGACACCAGGCTTATGTTTATCAAAATCCACAACTATCTATGCTTACACCACTGGCACATCATACAACTGACTTCACAGCGAGTGTCTGACTGTCTGCTGTCTTGATTGTCCTTCCAGTTCACAGTGGAGGCACCTGGAGTGACAATAATGCGTCAGACCAATCATTTCTTCGTCTTTGGGCACCCTTCTGGCAAAGTAAGTATCCCCTGATTGGATCAGTTTGATGAGGTTTGGTTTATATCTCTCTAACACTGACCCTCTGCTGATAACAGGTGACCCTTCGAGACTTACGCACATTTAGGACACAAAAGTTTGACGCATTTCCTGGCGGCCTGTCAGACTTTGATGTTCACGGAAACCTTTTGGCTGTGAGTGGGTTCTCCAGCCGAGGGCTGAATGAACGTTTCCTGATGGTGTATGACCTCCGCATGATGCGAGCTGCAACCCCCCTTTGGGTGCATGTGGATCCATTCTTTGTGCGCTTCCTTCCTACCTACACGTCACGGCTCGCAATCATCTCACAGACAGGTATGAAGCTGGCTTCAGGATTCTTTAGTCCAGTTTTCTGTAGCATAGTCTTACTATGTTTGGCCAATAAATGTGACACACAATTTCTTTGTGTGATTTGTGGCTTTGCTATAACTGCCTGCATTCTGTGTCTTTTTCCAGGTGAGTGTCAGTTCTGTGAGCCCACTGGCCTCGCCAACATGGCGGATATTTTCCACGTCAACACAAACGGCCACTGTTTCACAAGTTTTGAGGTCTCATCCAGCAAACAAGCCTTAGCCTTTGGAGATTCGGGGGGATGTGTGCGTCTCTGGTCCGATACTTGGGACGTTATGTTTAACGTCTACTCCAGAGAGCCCTGCGTTGTGGATGCACAGCCTCAGCTGGCCTGGAATCATAACCTGCAGCCCTGCTCTCCCATCCCCACTGCCCAGGCTACACCCAGCTCAAGGTAACACAATCACTAACGAGACTGAAGAGTTTGCATTAGAGCGTTCATACATATTGTTTTCAGATTCAATAAAAGTTTGTAAGATAATGTCGAGTCTTCCCCAGTTGATATAAATGGTTAGAGTCTCACGTAGTTCCCATTAAAGGTTTCCATCTAAAACGTGTTTCTTTTCAACAGGTGGGCTCTTGGGATGGACCCAGAAATCCCACAAACTATTGAAACTGTTGGCTTCAACAGTTATGTGGAAAATCCTTCTGCCTGCCCCTGTAACCAGGTATGTAAAAAAAAACTTGTTTCTCTTTTAAACTGTCATTTTTACAATATTGTAATAAATTTACAAAAAAAGTTAAACCCATCTCCACGTGGTGTATTTTAAGTTTTTTTTCCTGTTTGTTGTTTGCAGGTCCCTGCAAATAAAGAAGGGTCACCTGTTTATTACAACCACATCCCTGAATCTCCAACAGAGAGTGATGAAGAGCCGCTCCTTCACATTGTTCCCGAAAAGTACAGAAAGGTTGGACTTGCTACGTTTCACCCTGGTGTTCATAGAGATACAGTTAATTTTAAGATGTAACAATTTCTAGAGTGTTGCTACAAGCTTTGATTTCCAAAGCATGTGACGAAGATGTGTTTGTTGTGCTTCAGGTGACAATTAAATACTCTAAACGTGGACGGGAAGATTTTGACTTCAAACATTACAACAGGACGTTGTTTGCTGGCCTGGAGCCGCAGATTCCCAACGCCTACTGTAACTGCATGATCCAGGTAAGAAGCTGAAGGTTCACAATGTGTACATTTAATTTTTAATATGAGACAATTTGTCAAATGTTCCATGGGTCTTTTATGTTTGCATCTTAGGTGTTATACTTCCTGGAGCCAGTTCGCTGCCTTGTTCAGAATCATTTGTGCCACAAGGAGTTTTGTTTGGCTTGTGAACTCGGCTTCCTCTTCCACATGTTGGATTTGTCACAAGGAGATCCATGTCAGGTAAGTTTCTTTCTTTCTTTGTTTTCAATCTGTTGGGGATTACAAGGCTCTTACTTTGAAATCTCATTTTGTTGTGACTGCCCAAAGTAACCTCTAATGTCTTCTTCCTTAAGGCCAGCAACTTCCTCAGAGCACTTCGAAACGTCCCTGAAGCCAAAGAGATGGGCCTGATCCTCTCAAACTATGAGGAGACGACAGGAACAGTCAAGCTAGGTCGCTTAATCCAGAGATGGAATCACTTCATCCTCTACCAGCTCTTCCAGGAGACACAGGAGCAGGAGGATCCACGGGCCTACAGGACGACCAGGAGCAGGTAAAACACATCGTTGTTGACCTGCATTCTTACTGGACACTGTCCCAGTCTTATCATTATGTTTGTTTATAAATGCAGAGTTTTCCTTCTGGTTTCTGAAACTGATTTGTGTTTGTGTTGCAGTTCTCTGGGCTCCCCTGGCGACTCTGTCATTAGAGAGCTGTTTTGTTCTGAAGTTGAGAACCGCAGCCCGTGTCTCTGTGGCATAGAAACAGTCTACTCCTCCCTCATGTTGCTGTTCAACATGCATTACCCCAACTCTCAAGGTGAGTCTGAGAGCACTGAGAGCATGGATATCTGTGACTGTGAATTACTCTGTCTTTGAAACTTGAACTATTAATGATTACATAATGGTTTGAATTAATTTAGTTTTTGAATGAGCAGAGGGAAATATCTGCTTGATTTGATGTATACACTGATATTCATTGTACTTTGACACTTCAGGAGAAAGAATAAAGGAGCACGACTTTGCTGAGATCCTGAAGAAAAGCATCTGCCTGCAGCAGAGATCTCACACATGGTGTGGAAACTGTGACAAGTATCAGCCCACAGTGAGTTACAGCTTTCATTCACTCATAATGACAATTCATTTATGGTTGATTGTTACCTGTTGTGCAGGGTAATCATTTCTTTGTGTTACACTGTAGGTGCAGACACGCAACATTCGACGTCTCCCAGATGTTTTGGTGATAAACTGTGAGGTGAACAGCAGCAAAGAGGCTGAATTCTGGAAGGTTCAGGCCGAGGTAAGCCACTGATTCACCGTGTTTAAATACAGTTAAAAGAAAGTAATGATTTATCTGTTCATTATTTACATGATTGCCCATGTTTCTGTTTTTATAGTACGCCTTCAACAAATCCATGCAGAAGACAGATCAGGATCAGCGTCACGTGTGGATCCCCGCCACTCTCAAGATGTCCCTCAGCAAAAGTCAGAGACTGGAGATCAGCAGCTGGCCTGAGGGCGAGGAGGTGAGGACTTTAGATTTTCAGCTGATCTTTGCACTTGAAGAAATAATTGAGTAACGTTTCATCACCAAGTTAAAATTTCACTTCAAGATTAAAACCATATTTCCAGGAGCAATATTTTTAAAACATTATTACACTAATCTGTAGATATTGAACTATAGGTTGGTTTTAGTGTTTTTGTTTCTGTAACTCATGAATTTCTCAACTGTTGTGAAATGAAAAAGTTTATCTTACAATTATTTGCACTTTCTGTTACTAGTTAAGTGCTGCTGAACAGGCGGAGGGAGCTTCTCTGTATGACTTGGTGGCCACGGTGCCGCACATCCTGGACACTGGCGCGGGTGGTAATCTGGTCGCACACATCAAAGTGGGTGAGAGCTACCATCAAAGAAAAGAGGTGAGCGACGCTTAGATAAGAAAATTTGACATCTGCTGACTACAAAAAGTTTCATTTTTAACATTCAAAATGATTTTATTATTTCAGGGAGTCTCTCGCCAGCAGTGGTACCTCTTCAATGACTTCCTCATTGAGCCGATTGAGCAGGTAAGGATCCTAGATAAGATTCCTGCTTGTTTATTCATGCTAACTTTAATGTGTGCAGTCATTTAAAAATGTTTCTCCTTTTGTTTTCAGACTGAGGCTGCACAGTTTGATGTGAGCTGGAAAGTGCCAGCCATCCTGTGTTACGCCAAGAGAAACTACCACACCAAATACGACCTCCGCAGTGAGTTTCAGCACAATCAGTCTGAAGTCAAATCCGACTTATATCGGACTCAGAAGCAGAGCAAGACAGACGCCACTTTCATCCCACTCACAGTCAGTGAGATGCCGCAGGCTGGTGACCTGGTGGGGCTGGACGCTGAGTTTGTAAAGCTCAGTGAGGTAAGTCTGGCTATGATACCATCATTAATTATAATATAGGATCAAAAACAATTTTAAATATTCCTAATACATATTTTCAGTAGTTCAGCTAATCTGACTCAAGTATTTAAAACAAAATTGACCCCTGAATGTGTGCGTTTGCAGGAGGAAGCAGTGCTGCATAGCGACGGCACCAAATCGACCATCACGCCCAGTCAGATGTCTGTGGCCAGGATCACCTGTGTGAGGGGTCAGGGACCCAACGAGGGGGTCCCCTTCATCGATGACTACATCTCCACTCAGGAGCAGGTGAGAAGCTGCAGAGAGAAAAGACCACGATGACCTAAAAGAATGAATATATAATGTTTCAAGGATCCACCCGCTAACTTGTCAATTTGTTCTTCCAGGTGGTCGACTATTTGACAAAATACTCTGGAATCGAACCTGGAGACCTGGATGCCACAGTATCCTCTAAGCACGTGACCACGCTGAAGTCGACCTACCTGAAGCTACGCTTCCTCATCAATGCAGGAGTTCGCTTCGTCGGCCACGGCCTGCAGAATGACTTTCGTGTCATTAATTTAGTGGTATGTTATTTCATCTGTTATATATTTCAAATTAGTTCATATAGTTTAGAGATGTTTTTTTATAGATGTGCTTTGATTTTAATGTTTTTTATTTTCTGTTTCTTAAGGTTCCCAAAGATCAAGTTATCGACACCGTCGACCTCTTCCGATTGCCCTACAAGAGGATGATTTCTCTGAAATTCCTTGCTTGGTATTTTCTTGGTAAGTTAGTAGAAACAAAAAAAAACAAAATCAAATCCAAATAATCCAAATATGAGTCTTTAATCGAATTAAATCACATTATTACAGTGAGAGGGATTAGGATCCAAATATGTAAACTGAACAATCCGCTCATGTTACCGAAGTCAGTATAGTTCATGATGTTTTAGTTGTCATCAAACTCATCTTGGAATTAAATCTGAACAACAAAGTATTTAGAGGCTTTTTTGAGTTCATGCACTAAAGCGTACGTGTCAATTCCTCATATCCACACTGTAATCTGAAGCTGAACACTTTCATTTTAATCATTCCTGACCTTTTTTTCATGTCCACAGGCCTCAACATCCAGGGAGAAACCCACGACAGCACGGAGGACTCATGCACGGCCCTGAAGCTTTACAGGAAGTACCTGGAGCTGTATCAGGAAGGAGGGAAGCATTACGTGACGAAAGTGCTCTACGAAGTCTACGACAAAGGCTTCCAGTTGAACTGGAAAGTCCCAGATTCGGACATGAGATAGTCCGTCTGAGTGGACTGAATGCACTCTCCTTCCATCCACGGGTGCTGCTGTGCTTCCCTCTGTGATGGGACTGTGAGCAACACCATGACCTGAAGATGCTCGGGCTGCTTATTTTGTATCATATTTTATAGTTATTTGCTTTGAGTCAGTGACTCAGTTGTTTTTATCATATCTAAATGTAAGCTTTTTATATCAGAGAGGTTTACAGGGGGGAAAGTGATCATTCAAAATATGAATTTGAAGCATTTTTGTTTAAAAAAAAAAAAAGAAGGAAAAAGTCAAAATTGTTGCATGTAGATGAAGTCATCCTGAGCACTGTAAAATGTTTGTTGTTTGATACCAGGAAGTGGAGAATGTGCACGAATCCATGAAAATCTTGATTAAAATAGATTGAAACTATAATCCATGGATGTTCAGAGAATCATTTAAATTTAACAATTAATTTAGTTTGTTCTTTTCACCATCCACCTTTGAATCTGTTGCAATGCGTATACCATTTCTGGCATTATGCTATCGTTGCTACTGCATGTCTCATTCACTACTACAATATTTTTATTTCACTTACATTTGCATGGAAACCTTTGACTTGTTTAAAAAAAATAATCTTTAGTATATCACACAGGAAATCTGAATAATTTGGAACCAGCCATGTGGTCTCGCAACACAATCTTCATACCTTTAACCCCAATTTTTGTAGATAAGGAAATACCTTTACTGCAGAAAAAGTGTTGATGAAATTGAAGGAGAAAAACCTGCACTGCTAAGGCAAGAGGAGAAAGTGAATAACATTGAAGGAAGCCAGAAGACGTGCAGCTTTTTAAAACTCTCTCTTTAAGTTACCCTCTCACTAATTCGGCATAAGTGCCCTTCAGATATCAGCTCAGGATACTCAGTTCACGGCTCTCAGTTATCACACAATGACTCTCAAACCTTCCCAAATCATGTCTATTTATTCTGAATGTAACGGTTCCCTCTACCTGATGTTTCTGGTACTGCATGGAGATGTCATTTATCTGTTTGCCATCCGTTCTGTCCATATTTACCAACAAAGGAGTAGGGAACATTATTCTTCAACTTTTGTCACTCTTGTAGATTTAATGGTACATATTTAAGGGATTAACAGCTTGTAGCATGTGAAGGGTGTTAGATGTACACCATGATATCCTTGGGTATGGTTTTTTCTTTTTCTTATGAAGTCATGAAATCTAAGCCACAAGGTCCTGGTCTGGTTAGACAGAGTAATGGAAAACTCTATAATGCAACTCTATAAATTAAAAAACAAAAACAAAAAAACAAAACAAAGCATACACACTCAGTATTGCAAACTGTTTATTTGTAGTAAATGGAAAGTGTGCCATTCAGTGAGAGAGGGAGAAAGAGGGCTGGGTAGTTGGGGACGGTTGATGTCTTTGGTCCATACTCTGGTGGAGGGGACTTTGATAAATCAGTGGGAAAAGAGAAAAAGGCACTTGAGTTTACAGTTGTCTCAGAAAGGTTTTTGAGAAGATGGACAAAGGGTTTACTGGAAGAAATTAATGAACTTTATGTTTTAACCTCCATTAGGCCTAATATGAATATCACATACAAAATGCCCTATGTGAGCACAAATTATATACCTACATATATGTATATACAGTAAGGAAACAAATAAAGGATTGAAAAAAAAAAAAGAATGTGAATTGTTTGATTTATCCCAGTGGGAATTCTTTACAGGCAGAGGAAAAGAAGGAAAAAAAAACAGGCAGAAAAGTTGCACAGGACGATAGTTTCTTTGGCGATAACTTAATATCCCTACAGTTAGGAATGTAAAACAAAGGGTGGTTGAAGGAAGGCAGACAACTTTGCAGATGAGATAATTAATGAATTGTTTAGCATTTGTCCTGCAGCTTTAAATCACTTCATACCGCAGCCCGTCGATGATGAGCTGGCTCAGATTTTGGTACAACTTCAGTCTATACAGATCTTTGTGATGATATAACCCCCCTACCAGCTGTGCATGCACTTAAAAGGAAACATTTTGGGAAATGCGCTCGCCGTCTTATGGAGTGTCCAGCAAGTTTGGATGAGAAGAGCAATTGCCTATCTGAACAGGGTTAGCTTTGCTTAGCATAGGCCAGTCTGGCTTTATCCAGCTGTAACACAATGCACCTAATCAGCACATCCGACGCCCATAAATCACATTAAATGTTTTGAAGATTTTTTTTTTTTAAATTTACATGTGACTATTTTGCAGGGTCAGGCTGCGTGCCAGAGAACCATATTCAAAAGGGGTGAATTTGTTCCCGAATTAAAGATTTACAACATTTGTAAAAAACAATAACTTTAGATTCATAACTTTACTGCATTTAACGATTCTAGTTTGTTACTTTACACAGCTGCAATAGGATAGCTCACAAGCAGTGTGACAGATGCATCCAGTGACTCTGTTATTGCAGCTCTATGCAGCTGTGACTTCTGTTATTGAGGTGCTTAGCAGACAATTTAGTTACATTGGAAATGAAAAGTTTTTTACTGTAGTCTAGGATGGATACAAGTAAAAATAAAACAACCCCCCCCCCCCCCAAAACAATAAAACCCAAACCACAACAAAAGAAAAAAAAACACAAAAAAAACCCCAAAAACAAACCACAACACCTGAGAGCTGCTTTTAAACAGACGGGTGGTTCATTACTGCCCTCCTGAGACCAGAAAACTGGAAACACTCATTGCAACTACTGCTGCTGCACAGGGCCACAGTTGCAGTGGTTGTTTATTTTTCCACCCAGTGGTCCCAAGGAGCAAGAATGGAAATATCATTGAAAAGACACAGAAGCAACCTTAATGCTGTAATAAAAGTAAAAAAAAAGAAAAAAAGAAGCACCTGGCATGAAAAGCAAAAACTGCTAGTTTTTTCTCTTTCTGAAGCAGCTGTCTTAAAAGAAAAAAAATGTTAGGAGGGAAAACAAAACAACAACAAAAAAACCCACAATCTGGGCCCGTTTAATGTGAAAGGAATCTACCCAATTCCTGGCTTGATGCCAGACCAAGCTAACTCATTGTTCCAGATAGTTTTGTCTTACTGCTAAAAGCTCATTTCCCATAACGCTAAATCATCCTTTCAAGACAAGCTAGAAAACATTTACCAAAGTTCAGAAACCAGTTTGCATTCTTTTCTACACAAATACTCACTAATTTAACTACGTAAAGAGTGTTAATCTCAATGGGGCAGGAAAAAAAAAGCTCCATATGCCCAGAAACTCTTTTAAGAACCAAAAACCCCCCTTTAAAAAAAAAAAAAAAATCTGCTCAAAGGAAGACAATATGTTATGAAGAAGATGCAGCAATAATGTAACAACCGATTTTCCACTACAGCCTTTCATATGTACATTAACTACAGGATTATAAGAGGAGGAATCACCAGGGGGTCCATGTCCCAAACTAAGAGCCCACTGTGAGAGAACGACTTCGAAACGGGTAGTGTCGAAGGATGAGCGACGAGGTACTCGCCAGCCTTTTGTTCACAAACTGGACACTACGATGAGATTGAGCCCCAACAGCAGCAGCTACTTGGCAGGGAAAAAAAAAAAAAAGATCTAAGAAATCAATACAACCCTCTAATGCATTCATCAGTTTACTCAATTTTACTTCCATAGATGCACAGAGTGGACATAAAAAGAAGAGCCAACTGACGCTAGATATCGACATATCAGCCAATACATCCCCCCCCCCACACACACACACACAAAATATGGGATCTACTGAAATTGAAAATACAGGGGTCATTATTAAGTTTCCAGTAATGTATTTCACAAACTAGGTCGTAACTTAATGTGGAGACACTTCTCGACTCCACACCTCCATCTTCTCAGTGGTGCAGCAGGCACTGCTGAGAGTTTTGTAAACAATGGAGTCACACTGCTGGACAAACTTTTAATTCTAGTACCCCAAGCATCTTTTTTCTGCATTATGTTGTTTTAAAAAAAAAAAAAAAAAGAAAAGAGTTTCTGTATCACACAGCATACATGCCAATATCCATAAATCAGTGAATGGCTGATATCTATATCAGTCAGGCAGGAGAAGGGGAAGAATAGATCCTACACTTTGTTTTTGCACATATTCATAAATCACATATCTGCTCTATGAGTACCGTCTGTTTACAAAGCCATCATGATGCAGACATCCATGTTTCTAGAAAGGCAAATGTGAAGTCTGTGACTAAAGGCAAGCACGACATTAATATGCCATTCGTGTGCATATAACAAGAAAAACACAAAGAACAAACGGCCTGTGAATAAATGTTCAGAACTATGAAAAAGCATGTGCACCACAAAGGACTTTTCCTTTGTTGAGAGTTTTTACATATTTAACATTATTCTACAAAAGGTAATGAGCCCTCTTTGTTATAAAACAATGGACAGCTAGCTAAGAAAAAACAAAAAACAGCACACATGATAACTCCGGCGGCCAGTGGGAGGGCGATACATCACTGCCTTAGGCAATATTAAAAAGGAGTAGTTTGACATTTGACACTGGGATAGGCACTTATCACCTCCATGCAGTCAGATGAGGAGGTAGATAACACACTTGTGCTTACATTAAATAAGGAACTACAAGCAGCAGCCAATCAGTTCAGCATTAAAGCCAGAAGTGAGTAACAGCTAGCCTCAAACTTAACCCCCCAGAAAAATCCCAGTTTTGTGCAAAACCCCAGAAAAGATTGTGTGAATTAGTGAATTTAGAGGTGCAGTTTGCCACATTAAGACAGCCAACGCAGTTACTCTCCTTCTGCAGCCTTCACACCAAGCTAATCTAATCAGCTGCCAGATTCATATTTAGTGTACACGTGTGTTAATCTACTTATGCAACTCAGAGCAAAGAGTGAGGGAAAGCGCACTGACAAATGTTAAACTACTCCTTTCAAAAGGGTAACCATCTGTGTCCACAGTGTTACTCTCAATACAGCCAAGTCCTAGCGTTAACAAGTTCCCTACGGTTTGTAGCAGCCGTACAAAAAGCTCTGGATTACAGTTTGATATGTCTCTTTTTTCTTTACCTTGCAATGATTAATGACAGTTTGTAGTGTTGATTGCATGTCTACTCTTCAGAAGTCCCAGCTAATGCTAGAACTGCTTTTACACTTTCACAACGCTTTCCGTGGTGAAGGCATTGAAATGGTTCTGGGAGACAAGCAGAATAATAAGATCTGAGGTTCGAATCAGAGAGCTGACAAAGCCACAGTAAAAATAGAAAAAGTACTAAGAGTTCAACTTCAATAGTGCACAAATTGTTGCAGGTAATCATGTCAGTCTCTGGCAGTCTGCTTTAACTGCTAAAACTAATATCAGAGACTGACAATAGCATGACAGTAAGATCTCTCAAAAGGGGCCTAAAGATAGAAACTGTTAACCGTCATCAGGAGCGAGAAAAGAAAGAGGAAGAGCGATTATAGAACAGTGAGCGCTTTTCAAGTTTGAAGGATGAATTGATTGATGTGGCGAGGCGGCACTACAGCTCAACTGACAGAAATATGTAAACTTGTATTCTATTCTTCATTAAAAGGAGTTAGTAGGTGGGGAGGAGGTGAAGGGTTGGGGAAGGGTATGTGGAGAGAAGGAGGAGTTCAAGGGTTAGTTGATGGGTTTGATTGAGCTTGTGATTTTTTGTTTTTTTTTAATGTCAAGGACCATGTGTTCGTGGAACCCTTTGGGGAAGCCCATTGTGAGAGGGTCGGTCTTGGTTGTGAGAGGATGTGGAGGAATGCGAGGGACCTCTTGAGTTGTTAGAGTGCTGTGATGTAGGCCCAGAGGAGGCACCATCATTCTGATGGCGGTGGTTTGCACGACCAGCGTTCCTGTCATTGTAGGAACCACCGTTATACCGCTGACCACCTGTGTGATAACCTTGTCCGTGGAAGGTACGCCTGTTTCCTTGGAAAATCTGAGGGGGAGAGTTTAAAGTTTGTCAGTGAAGTAAACCAGCATTTGGTCTAATGTCTGACAAACTACAGCTTTCCAGCTGACCTGTTTGGCTGGTGGAGGACGGGTTTCACTTGGGTGGTTGCTCTGGATCTGGGTAGGAGCAGGCGTCTCCGGCAGGGTGGGGCTGGCGACAGAAGATGATGTGGAGCTACAGCGGGATCGGTTTGAGTAGCCTGTACGTGGGTGGTAAACTGTGAGAAAATCGACATAGTGAGTCAACACTCAGCGGAAACCTCTGGGGCTCAAAGATGAAGCAAATGCAGAAGTGCCAAAATCTACATTTCCTCTAATGGTTACTTAAAACTAAGTCAATGGCAGCATCAAAAAACGCATTTACACCCTGTTATAGAAACTATTTGGGATCTATTAATAGTTTTCCTTTTGAAAAGATATTTAAAGTGACTCATTTTTTTCTAACTGTTGAGACTTACATTTACAGGTGTGTCTTAAAACAGGAAATTGCAGCTAATAGGCCTCACCTATGCCAGTGACAGTCACTGAACTGGACCACTCCACTGTGTTTGTTTTTTGGAGTACTTTAATGCCTTATCTAATTATTAACATGGCTTGCTGTGAGGTTTTTAAAAAAAAAAACAAAAAAAAAACCCTCCCACAAGTTTATGCCTTAATTTTGGTGAGTGAAATTCTAGTATTTATATTTCTGTAACACTAATGAACATCGAACATCATGAATGATCTGTCCCAGTGCATTGCACTTGTACAGTTTATGAATACAACTTGTTAACAAAGCTTTTACAAGCCTTAGTCATCAGTCACAGAGGCATGAATGGTCAGTGACCCCAAGTGACCACTGCTTACTAGGGAAAGAAAAGTGCATTCTTAACAAATTAGAGAGTGGTTACCAATTGGTGAAAACAGTTGCAAAGAGGAGGCTTCACCAGAAATCTGGTTACTATGATTTCGGTTGCTAGTAGATTGCCATGATGGATTTCCAGCTTGTCTGCAAACGCTGTAAACTTTTCACTGAGCTGTAGTAAAACTTGGAAAAAGTGCAATGTGATTAAAGAAACAGCAGCATTCACCTTCAAAGTAAAAGTTTTGCCTTATCTCCAAACTAGATGTTTCATAAGGAGAAACCTTTGCTTTTCTCTGGGGAGAACATTCAGCTGTTGCACTTCTTAAAGTTTCACTACCACTTGGTGAGTAGTTGTAGAGCATTTTACAGACGTTATACAAATTACAAAAAACTGCAATTTGCACAGTGAAACTGCAACAAACTGCTAGCAACCAAAGTGGTCACGAGGTGGTTTCAGTGCAGCACCTCTTTCTGACTAATTTCACCCACCAACAGCAACCACTTGCCAGCAAGTTAGGCAATACGTTTCCTAGTTACCAGAGGTTGTCAGGTGGTCACCATCTGGTCTTGCACAGGCCTGTGTGACTGGGCTCTAAGGTGACAACTTAACACTGTACCAGTGGTCTAAATATGGCAAATTCTGACAGCACAAAACACGGCAGTAGCAAAAACACCAAGTTGAGTCTTCAAAAGGTGAAATCCAAAACCTGTACGTGAAGTCATGGTGTCTACGTCCCTCTGTTAAATATAGGCTATGGTCAAAAATGGTAAACCAAGCAACCTTTCTCACCAAGCAGAAAAAAAGTGTGCTAATTGCATAAAATAAAGTGTTAAAAACTTGTTTTAGACAGATCTACATTAGAGGCATTCTCAGAACCTTAAATAGCATGAAATCACAATTTTTGGGTTAAGATTTTAGAGTCAGATAAGACTGCTTAAAGAGTGCTCTGATTAGCACAGTCACGGTCAAAATACAAATAAACCAAATGTCTGACATGATGGGACAGCAGCTTCTGCAGACCGGTCCGAGTATGCAGAGACCAAGAAAGAAAAAAAGAACACGAACAAACCTCTTTCTCCCTCATAACAGCCAACTTGACATCCTCCTCTTCAGAGGTTAATTAATAAACAGAGCTGCTAACAATATTATCAAAGCTTCCTTATTGCTCCACTATAGTGTCCAACCATAAAAATAGCGCTCTGCTCATTCAGTACTGCATGCTTGCTATATCATAATAATTACTGCTTTAGTCATTTCTAGCCTGCTGGTCTTGTATTTTGTGATTTAAGGAAAGGTGTGTCCCAGTCGAGCGTGAGGCATAGCTGAACACAGGTCAGTAAGAGAAATAAATGAGATGACTTTGATACTGTACCTGATCCAAACCCTGCAATGCTCGTCTTCAGCGGTTCAAGATCAAATGTAAATCTTAGAGCTTTTCCAAGGTCCTCATCGTATTTACGCTCGCTCACAAAGTGCTGCAAATAAAAACATAAATAAATAAAAGTCAGGGAAAAAACCCACCCACGTTGTGTCTCAAAATTTGTTGTTTTCATCTCTACTTTTGTAAGCATAAGTAGGAGAATCTGCCTTGAGTTGTAGATTAATTAAAAATAAACACCAATTTCCCATTCAGTAGGTTATGAAATAAAACACCACTTTGATGCTGAAAGACAGCATCAAAGTGGAGCAGCTGTGCTGTGCAGGTACCTTGATGTCTGCACGCAGTTCAGTCAGCTGCTCCTCTGACATGGATGCCGACTTATCTGTCAGCCGCCGGAGCTCCTCGGCTCTCTTCTGCCGGGCGTCCAAGATCATCACTGAAACGTAGCAGCAAAAATATGAACAGATGTGAAAGAATTTAAGGAGGGTTTTTATTATGCAGTCAAATGTCTGCCTGTATTATGTCTTCCACACATTTAAGCAAAAGTTTAAAAACAGAGCTGCACCTAAAGTGATTCTGAGCTGTTAAACTCTAAACTTTAAATTAGGAGGAACATTTCAGTTAGTCAGTCCAAAGTTGGCTGCATTAGCGCTCACTGTGAGACACGTCCAGCAGCCAATTTGGAAATTTGGCAGACAAAATAAGTCTGAGGCCACCCACTACTTTAAAAACTGTGCCTTCTCTTAAAGACAAACTGTCCTGTGTGTTAGGAAGCAAAGACAAGACAGAATTTCCTTTCTTCAAAAAGTAAAAATACATTCAAAATCGACCCTCTTCTTTTGCTTAAGTTTAAAATAAAGAGGTCTCGTAATCTTTCAGTTTCATCTAAATACTCATCACTCCGTCAGTTTGTGAAATGCAGCCAATCAAAAGAACAGCATCTTAAAGAGGAAGGGATGGGAACTAAAACAGGTTGTTTCAGGTAATGATAACCTGAGAGACAGCACCAGGGCCCAGTATAAGACAAAAGGGATGATAATGAACAATGACTCATCCAAAGCTGCTCTACTAGAATCAAAGAACAAAATATGAAGCTCAAACTAGAATAATGGGTCGCCCTGCAGAAATATGCAATTGGTCCCCAGTTCAAAGAAAATGACAAAGATTTCAGTTGAGGGCCCATTATGATGGCTGCCAACTGTGACCTCACCACAACCCTGACTCCATTCATACTGGTGCTGAGGTATGGCAGTATTCACCTGCAATACTGTCTTTAACAATAGGCGTCACCACTCACATCTCCACTCACTCTACATAAACGCTGGTCTAAATCTCTGAGCTTCTGCACTAATACAGCTTCTTATTTGATCAACTGTTCCCTTTATCGGTCACCACAACGGACCATCTGCGCACATCCCACCCCCAGCATTCTCTTCTGTGAGAAAAATAACATACCTCTGAAGACATGTCATCTCTTCATATCTTCACCAAACACAAAATTTCTCAGTACAGTCTCTTTTTCTATTGTTTGGCAGCTCCATATTGAACATCCTTTCCCCCCCAATATATCTATTATCCCTCCTCTGAACATGCTTAAACTATCTTAGCCTTGCTTTTCTAATTTTCTCTCTAAACTGCTCAATCTGCCCAACCTGGTGGTCACCATCAGTGAAAATCTTACACGCTGCCACTGGTTAGTGCTATCAGCAGGTGTTCACTACCATCTTGTTAACATTCTCCTTCACTTTCTGCTATACTTCTGTCACAAATCACCTCTGACATTCTTCTCCACCTACTCCATCCAGTCCACCCTGTTCATTGCTTTGAATGACTAGTACAGGTACTTAAACTTGTCCACCTCTGCTCATTGTATCTTAACTACATCTAATAACTTTCATTTCTCTTTTCTCCAAAGCATAGGCTGAAAACACATACCCACACCTCTCCAGGCTCTCTTCCACCTCCACCTCACCAGCTTTCTTTAGATCCAAAAAGACAGTGCAAACATTGCATCTGCACTGGCCTTTCTCAGGATGAAGCCATACTGCTCCTTGTTAATTGTCACTAGCCTACTTAATCTAGCTTCAAAAATTCCTTCCCACATCTCTGTGGTATGGCTCACCAGTTTTATCCCTCTGTAGTTATTACTGTTCTGCACATCACCCTTGTTCTTGAAAATCAGTACCAGTACAGTTCCATTCCTCAGGCATGCTCTCACTCTCCAAGATTCTGTTAACCTACTTAATACTACTACTACTAATATCATCATCATCATCATCATCATCTACTAACTCCATAGCCCCTTTCTCCTAAATATCTCCATGCCTCCACAGGTATATCGCCTGATCCAGCTTTCTTTCCACTCATCATCATCTTCTTGGCTGTCCTCACTTCATTCTCATCTGAACTCCCTTACCCAACTTTCCTCCATCCAGCCTCCTCTGTCATTTTCTTCATTCAGAAGGTCTTCAAAGTCCTTCCATCTTCTCAACATAGTCTGCTCACTTGTTAGCACATTTCAATCTCTATCCTTAATCACTTTAACCTTTCCCAATCCTTTCTAGCTTGCTCTCGCTACTTAGTCAATTGATACAAGTCTTTTCCTCTCCTTCCTTAGTGTCCAATCACGGCTGTAAAAGCAACAATCATACACCTGTGTTTTCGACAAGCACATGACATGTCCCACTCAGACTAATCTTAAAGAGGACATCTGAAGTACCCACTGGTCCTTAGCACTACTGATACAGTCCCACAGCCAGGAAAGAGGTTTAACAAATACTTATTTTTTTCTCTATTTGAAACATATAATCTAAAATAAATATACATATATATTATCAGTTGTATCACTTTCTCCTGAAGGAAGAGATTCTTAGAGTAAAGTAACTTTTGAGAAAACCTGGCTTTTGTAACATCGGATGAGGACTAGAGTTTCTTTGCTTTTCTCTCAATTCACCACACGCCTTGCACAAAGACAGCATTGAGTCTCCCTTGACACCTGACACTATTCACTTTTTCCAGGCCTGGAACACACAACACTCTACACTGAGAGGACAGAATAAGAGAGAATGGCCTAGTTGTACAAATATGAGGCCTACATTGTACGTACACACGCACGCACGTACGCACGCTCTAGGTGTATCAGGACCTTAAGGCAACACTGCAGTTTAGAAGAAACTGGGACTTGCTGTTCCATAAGATTTCTTTTACAACCTCCAGAAGTGATTTAGGTCAGAGTCTTGGGGCCTTTGAGTCAGGTGATCATATCATGAGAAGAACACAAGCAGCTGCAGGGTGGTATGTGACAAGCATACTGGAAAATACAATACTTACTGGCATCAGCTTTCACTTTGTCCATTTCTGCCAGCAGAGTCACCTCTCTGTCCATTAAACTAGAAAAATAAAGAAAAGAGGGTAAACTTTCTAGAATCTTCTCTAAAACAAGATTGTGCATGCCGACTTTGCACTAATATTGCAGCAAAATACCAATATGGTTAAACAATAAGACCACTGGGGACAGCAGACTTCTGCCAAGGCTGAAAATTCCTCCACACCATGCACAAATTAAGCCAGAAGGATATTGGAATATTGATTAGTTTAATATTTTAAGAACATCAATAATGATTATTTTTATCACTTTAATTCAGCATACATTTATAGAGACACCAAAGGAAATGCACAATTTTGACTCCTCTCATGGTGAAGAATAGTTTCCAAAATTCCTGGGTCCAGACTCCAAAAGTTGATTACTTCTAAACTGGACAAAGCTCCACCTCTGAGAAAATATCCATGTAAATCTGTTCATGACTGAGTAATCTTGCTAGACAACAAATAACCCGAACCTGAGAACACAACTGCTGGCATAAACGCTTCAGTCTTGATGGGATAACACATTTACTGGAGTTTGAGCTTTACACTCAGGACATCTCGCTCCATTCTCTGTAGCATTACAGAGTCAGCCGTTACGTAGATGGCCATCTTGTATGCCTCAAAGGTTGCTGTGAGATACTAACGAGAATTAGACTACACCCATGGCAAACTTTGAGTGTCTGAGTAATGATGATAGATGGTATCATCATTACTCATAATAAAACGCACAAAGCAAATATGGAAATTAAAATTCTTGTCCACACTTGTAAATCTAATTATACCGCTTCAGTTTTGTTTCTCAGCTGATGGTTGTTCACAGATTACAAATAAAAGAAAGCCACAATGTAGCTTTTCTTTCTAAAAAGCTGAAATACGACACAGCGGTGCTTATCATCCATTTTCGACAATAACCAACTACCTGCTTTTGTACCGGCTGCCTCAATACAATCTTCTAGTTTACTGACAATAAAACAAAAAATTTTTTCATGAGTGTTTCACAGAAGTGGAAGTCTTAGGCACGGAATTGAAGTAAGAGCCTCTTAAGAGTTGTAGGTGTTGAACAATAACAAACCGATCTGTCTTTTATCTTTGTTAAAGTGAATAACTGTTAAAAGTTTTATAAGTCAGTGGCAGCAGTGGTCTGGAGCCAAGAGTGGAGCTGAATGGATATCCTCACAGTCAACCACAGCATCAGGTTTCAGCTTTTGAAAGATGAACAATGGCTGCGCTCTATGAGAATTTATAAGGAATACACTTTATCAACGTGCAAATGTTTCAGTTAATCTTTTTGCTTTGCCGAGTTAGACCTAATAACCTGAGGTTTTGTAGACGATACTCTGTAATTGCCAGCTTGGACTAAACCCAGATAATCTTCAACCAATTAGTTATTAGTGAGCTCATAATCTACTGCCAGCTACTTCAGCATTTACTAAAGTCTCATGAGAATGATCACGACAGTAATCTTATCCAGATGAATTATTAGGGGCTTAACGGGCATGGATTTTTCTTCTTGCTCAGACCAGCAGTACCTATGAAGTTTGTAAGCCATTTAAAGAACACCCTAAAGTAGACAAACCACTAAAACTGGACAATTAAACTGGTTTGTAAATCCAGTTAACATGAACTGTATGCCTAATGTGAAAAAAAAAAAAAAATTCAACTGCAAGTGTAAATCCAGGGATTAAAGACAAATTACTACAATGAAATAATATGTAAAATATTTAGTTTGTTATTATCTTTAATAAAGTGTTCTAAATCAGTCTTTTTTTCTGCACACACCAGAGGCTCTATGAAAGCAATCCAAGGTTCAACACATGGACCTCTTTTACTATTATGCAAAGTTGCACCACCAAGAAGGACAAAGGTAACTGAGCAGCACCTATAAAAATGCAATAATGTCTGAACTGCTTTAGTGAACATGCAACACAAATCTGAGAAATCAAATTGGAACAAAGATCTATTTTTACATTCTTCTTTGCTTTTCTGAAACAATTTTCTTCTTAATGCATCTCTCGTCACGGTCTATTTAGACTCAAAGATTCTAAATTATTTCAGGGTTGTCTTACGAATATAGAGGCTTGTTGACACTGTCACAGGAGTGACAATTATTTCCTGATTTGTTTCTACTCACTTACTTTAAAAAAAAAAAACCCAACAAAAAACCCCACTGTGGGTCCTGTTTAGCAAGACAAAGTTTAAAGAAGTTCACACAAAATTAAAAGCAGTGTTTTTACAACTTCAGACATTAATTTTAGATCAAACTACCTGAGACATCTGTAGAGACCTGCAGACTAGCTTTATGATTTTATGTTATTTGGAAGTAGTGTTTATAAATATACTATTAACAGCACAGAATATTGTCAATATAATATCAATATACTTTTTGATTGTTAAATGAAAAAACAATTTTACTTCAACATCAACTGTATGACAACAGGCAGATTTAAAATGAATTCCCATACCAGCTCTGTAGTTCAGCAAATGTCTGCTTCATCCTCTTTACTGAGGAGTCCATCTCCTCCTTGACCACCATCCTGTAGCGAGTCAGTGATGCAGTACATCTCTGCAGGTCCTTCACAGAGCGATCAATGTTGGAAGCTGAGAAGGAGAGAATAAGGAAAAGTTAAGCAAGAGTTTTGGGGCTATGACACATTTGTTTTCATGTTACCTTTGCCCTTGGTTGTGAGGCACAAAGAAACAATATGGATAGAATAAAATGGGCTTCTGGAAATAAGAGCCATGTCTAACCCATCTTCTTTACTCCTGATGATCCTTGCTCATCTGTGTTAGATGCTAATGAGGCAGGGGGATGATGTGAATTTGAGTTTGGCCTTTGTCGTGACTTATTGCCTCTGGGAGCCTGGTGATTTCTTCCTCCTGGCTGAGAGGTGGGACTTGGAGCACTACCTTGACTTTCTGCTTCTGCACCTGTGAGAAAACAAAGTACTTGTCAGGACACAAAGTAAATAATTATAAAACTACCCTCATGTGAAGAAGCAGAATCTATTAGGGACAAGGTTCTTGGTATTTTCTATTTGTAGTACGCTTGTAGCACTTGCTGCACTGGTTTCTGACAGCATTTGAGCATGCTTTGGTTGCATGCAACTCTTATGAAGGGAAATGAGGGATGGCATTCACCAAAGCACACTGAAAGACCTCTGGATATAATTTGATTAAGAATTCTCTCTTTAAGATTTATTTGCATTTGTACCAACGACCAGCACACGGAAACAGTCAAATGGGCCTGAAGAGCTTGTGGCTAAATCATAAATAAAATAAAATAGCAAGTTGCCCACTCAGGCTAAGTCAGCAGACCATGTGGTTCACTTTAAAAGTTAACTCCCCCCACAAAAAAAACTGCCTAGTCACACATTTCAGGAGGACATTTTTAAACCACTAAGATTACAAGTACACACTTCCCCACTGAACTTTGATTTTGAATAGATAACACCAAATTAATTTCTTCAAGTTAAGTAATAAATAACTCTTTACCAGCATGTAGCAACAGGCTCTGCTCTAATCTAAGTTTCATTGATAAAAATCTAATGAGACTTTCACACTGTGTCCTTGGCTCACTTAAGGTAACCTTCCTGCAGTTAAGTCATATAACAAAAATATTTGTCCAGGAACAGATTTACTTTAAAGGGTCAAATAAGGTTCAGGTTGTAAGAGCAGCAATTTGCATGGCCATAAATTACTCTATCCATCCATCACATTTTAGCCGAACAGTTGCATTTACCGGTGGTTTCGGATGTAGCAGGTTCAGAGTCCAGCTCGGCTGCATCCAGGGAGGCAGAGTCCAAGTGTTCACTCAGCGAATCAAGAGACTCTCCGTCCATTACTGAGCCGTTGGCATGAAAGCCATTCAGCTCGTCCTTGCCCTCTTCGGGCGATGTGGCCTCAGGTGGAGCAGGTTCTGCTGGGGCTTCTGGCTGAGGTTTAGGCTTCTTTTTCTTCTTGGGCTGAACAGTAGGATATCAGTGTTAGCCTTCTTTTTTTTTTTTTAATCATCTTTTTAGTATCAGTGCAGTGATATCAACTAATTCAGTGCATGCAGAAAAGAGAAAGCTTTGATTTAAATGAAAATTAAGCTTTTGGCAGAAGAATTTACTAAACAAATCCATGCATTTTAGAACCAATGAGAGCAGATTAAAATGTCATCAATGATTTGAAACTAAATCTTTTACTAAGAAACAGTGACATAAATATGCCAACTCAACAAAGAGATGTTTAAGACGTAGGCTTTGTGGTTCTCACCTTCTTTTTTCCAGTGACATTCCACTCCTTCAGGATCTCAGCTGCACTGCCTGCGGTGTAAACCAAACAATGATGACGAAGGTACACGCTGACACATGGCAGATTGAAAATCTTGTAATACCATCTGAACATATGAATGCCTCGAGGCGTTGTTTAGACACGGCTAACTAAGGAAACAAAAGAGTAGTCTGACGTAGAGACACAACGCTCCTTTGCTATAATTAAACCTGCCAAACCAAAGGCATGCAAATGATACGCAACTACAGAATGCAAAGCATGGCAGGCATGATGGTGAAAACAATTTAAGGTTAAAGACAAAAAAAAAAAAAAAAAAGTTCAGTGTACATGTTAACATGTACACTGTAATTACAGGACAGTTCAAAGAAATCATTAAAGGCACAGAATTACAGTGAAATTCATGCCCACGACCTGTGTATGTAAACACAACTCTACTTGTGGAGTGAGTGAAGTAAGCTCCATTAAATACCAAATTACAAATTCACTTTTACAGAAATATCCAGTCACACAACATCACAGTAACTTTCAGAGATTTGGTGTCCTCATACCTTCTAAAAAAGCCTGCACGGCCTTATCGACGCAGTTCTCAAAATGCTGTAACACCAGCACAATCTCATTGTTGCTTTTGTTGGGGACAACCGCCCTGACAGCACTGATCTGTGAAGCATAGTGAACATTAGCACTGACAAGCATAAGGGCCCTCAAACATTTACTGAAAATACACTTTAAGTAAGAAGTGGCTGTAGGACATGAATGCATACTCTTAATAATACACTATTAATGTAGAAATATACAAAGCTTTCATTTTGGTCAGTGAAAGAATGACACTCCATGGCAACTTTAGTCAATACAACTGTTCGACTGGTTCGAAAATTCGACTGTTAATGCAACTATATAATCAGACAAGCATATGATGCATGTAGACAAGGTCAAGACAACCTGTTGAAGTTTAAGCTGAGCATCAGAATGAGGAAGAAAGGTGACTTAGGAGAAGTGTGGTGAATGGTTCCTGAAATCATCTGAAACTGGTTTCTTCAACGTGACAATTAGTTCACTGCACTCAAAAAGCCTCCACAGTCAGCATAACGCAATCATGGATCTAAATCTAAACAAACACCAGAATCTGTCTGATGCAATCATGCTGATATGGACCAAAACCTGTAAGGAATGTTTCCAGCACCTTGCTGAACCAATACCACAAAGAATTAAAGTAGGGACTACCAAGTGGCCAGTGAGTGTATATATCGGACACTTTAATGAAATATTTTTGCTTTTCACCATTTAATTTAACAAAAATGTAAAATAATTTTTGGGATCCTATATAAAACTCCCCAGAACTGTTAAATTATAGTTTAACAGCTTTAAAGATGCTTCCTGGCATGGGATTAAGTGATACATACCTATATAGCTCTCATTTTTCAAGATAAGATATCTGTTAAGCTGGTGAATCTGATTTTTGCTCTACTTCAACATAAATCATGCTCTGACAATTTGCCCTCTCATGTTTACTGTCGCCAAAAAGCTACTTTCCAGGAACCTGCTGTACACATCTCACAGTAAATGAAACTGAATGTCAAGCTTTAGAAGCGTCCAACTTTGGCAGCAGATAAGAATCCAATGGTTAGAGATGGGAATAGAGAACTAGTTTGAGATAGTACAATCCATCAAAAGCATGCCTCCAATGTTATCAGTTCTATTTATCAATGCTGACATGCTATTTTTGATCTACTGCAAGACAGTGACGTCAAGCTCATAGCACTGACTCACATGCAGGTCTACAGATATCTGTTTACTCAGGTATTTGCATTTTGTTTCAGTTGAGCTTTTATGCAGTGTACATTATCTTTAAATTAATATAAAGCTCATAACTGTGTTCAATTATTGTGCCGATTTTTGCTGAAGAAAGAAAAAAAGACACAATTTCAGCAATTTAAAACCTCGTGTAATCTCTTGAATGTATTTTGTGATTCTTCTATAATTTCATTCTAATCTTAATTCCATCTACAGCCATATCCACAAATAAGAACAAATATTTTGCAATTTGATGTTTCAGATTAAGGCCTCCAAAAAAAAAAAAAAAGGAAAAAAAAAAGAAAGAAAATTGCAGCACTACTCCTGAGGAGTGTGTAAATTTCTTACCTTCTCCTTCATCCTCTCAGCCGTTCCACCCTGGGACATGACCATTTTTGAACGGGTATCAAACACCACTCCGGATGTATCTGGAAAAATATAGTAGAAACTCAACTGCATTGTCCATTTAACCCTTCAATTGTACTTGCAAACCTCTGTAGAGCATCATTTGCAAAACAAAACCACCAGCAGACATCTTTAGAGATTTCCTGGAAAAAAACAAAAACAAAAAAAAAAAACAAAGTTGCTGGCCACCTTTATAAATATACTAATCAGGTTACAGTAGCAGAATTATTATTGTGAAACAGACATGTGACGTGACATGTTAATCTACATGATAAAAAACAAAATATTTACATATGAAATTGAGAAAATAGATTTTGCTTCCTGTATGCAAATAAACAAATATGAAAAATGAAGATGCCAGCCTCACAGGACTGTGGAGGTGGAACGATGTGTTATTTAAGCATGTAAGCACAACTACTTCAGATACAAGCACAAAGGAAGCGCTTAAAAAAAAGAAAAAAGAAGACTTCATCACATCTGTGCCTGAACTGTCTGGAACACGGATCTCATTTTAATGACTAATAACCAATGATAGCATCCAAAAAGACATTCTTTCAAGAAGGAAAAACTTCAGAGTTTCTTCTAGCAGGAGGAGAATAAATCTGGCTCACTGAGACAAGCAGCTGAGTCAAGGTAAAATGAGATCTCTTCCTGTAAGGTCAGATGACACTAATCTTTAAAATGATAAACAAAAGGCCTTCAGCTGAATGCGAAGAGTCAGAGTGAAGTCCACAGTTAATCTCTAGCCATTGAAAGACACAAGAGGGAGGAAACTGCTGAGCCCTTGTAAAAGTTGTTTTTCTCATGCATGGAAGTAGGTTAATGTCACTGTAAATATCCACAGCTCCAATTCGCTGTAAAAGTACAGCCATCTGCACATACTTTCAGGACAACTCCATTAGATTCTAGCTGAAAACAATCATGCATACATTTATTTGTTGAATAATTTATTGCTGTGACCCATCTGTAACTCAATTCTTGTGCACCATATAGAGATACAGTATTGTGCAAAAGTATTGCACCATCCTTCGTGTCCCTTTTGCTAGGGAAATGGACATAGCAATTCGTTGAAACGGGTACATGGAAATGCAGTATAAAGGCTATATCGTATTGAGAGAAAGTCAGCACTAGCATGACCACCTTTATTGTGTAACACAGTCTGAACTCTTTTAGAGAAGGTTTGTTTTTGTTTTTTTAAGTCATCTTCAGGAATAGTTCTCCAGGCTTCATGAAAGACAAAGCTCTTGTCTGGATGTTGTGATCAATTCTCTATCAAATAGATTCCACACTGCTTCAATAATGTTGAGGTCTGGGGTTGTTTTTGTATCCAGGTATCCTTTTTACAACATTAACAACATCTTTGATCATTGTGTTGCTGAAGAATGAAGCTACTACCAATCAGATGCTTTCCAGACGGCATCGTATGACGTTTCAAAAACTGATTGTACTTTTCTGCATTCGTAAGTCCAATTTTGAAAAGGTCCCCAACACCACTGGCTGAAATGTAGCCCCAAAACGTTACAGAACCTCAATTGTGTTTTACAGATGGCTAATGATGATTATTTGAACCAAAACTTTCAAATTTGAATTCATCAGTCTATAAGACGTGTAATTTGCTATACATCAGCTGTTTCTCTGCCATTTTCCTTCCTTAAGAATGGCTTCTTAACAGCCACCCTTTTACTGAGACCATTTCTGTCGTTGATACTGTTCATCTGCTGTAGATAGATTTTTCTAATGCCTCCCAGTTCTTTTGACATCTGCTTCTCAAGTTTCCTCATTTTCAAAAAAAAAAAAAAATTTTTAAAAGAAGAACACTCCTGAGATATGCCAAGGTTTAAGCTAATAGCACAAAATCACCTCGGTGGTGAAAAAAAACATCTTAAATGTGTTATCCTTGGCATTTTTCAAGGACTGAACTAAACAATGGGAACAAATGATGTGCTTTTGCAACAGGCTGCTAGTAAAAAAAACAGTTCCTAAAGATGCAATATAAAATTGGTTCTTTGCAAACCTTTTCTGGTATATGTGGACACAACACTGGTTCCTCCTTTCAGATAAGCACCTTTTAATGCTTGATTCATATGACAGTGTTAAGTGGCTTGAAAAACAAACACATCATTCCTCTGAAAATTGTCAGGTAGAAAGACTTAACTGAAAACGGGTGAAAAAGCAGTCATTGTCCAAAGAAAAAGTTTGAAAGACCTTCAGAAAACCTGGAGAGCTATTCCTGAAAACCACTTTAAAATAAATAACAAAGTCTGGTTCCTTGGAAGAAAACTATAAAGATATGTGATTAAATCAAGAACTTTCCAAGTACTTTACAATAAATTACATTACATATTTTGTCTTAACCCTTACCTTTTTGGCTGTTTTTCTTTGCCATGTTGTCACACAGAAGTATCCAAGAAAATCTCTGCTGTTTATTTTCTACAGTGTATACTCCTTCAAATATATTCAAGCTGATGCAGAGCTAACAGGTCCAAATGTGACAAAACTTTCAGTTGGAGTTGCTTTCGGTAGGGAAGAGCTCAATGAGGCTCAGAGCTGGCAGAAGGGTTGGAAGAACAAGGTTCAGATCCAGACCGTCACCATTCAGTCAAAGATTTAAGTTTTCCCCTTTTCCTCTACCCTCACTAAATCTGTGGAATGAAAGAAAAAGAACAACTCAGAACTAGTGATAAAGAAGTGGTTTCGTGTCAGTATCTAAATGTAGGAATAATAAAATACATTAAAAAAAAAATAAATTAAAAAAAAAAAAAAAAGGAAACCCCAACTGTGGTCATGCTGTACCAAGTAAAAATGCAGATACCACCATTCCCTTTTCGATGATTTGAGGAAAAAAAAAGAAAAGAAAAAAAAGAATGCAAACTAAATCCATTTCCTCTGGCTATGAAATATGAATGAAAAACAGATTTCAATAAATTGTCTGTCTGGCGGAGAGTCCTCAAGAAAAATAAATAAATAAATAAAAAAAAATCTGCAGTTCATATTGTCCTTGGCAGAAAAGCTGCATATAGTTGGGAAGAAAAGTTTAGCAGGGTTTCAGATTAACACATTTTTAGGGGTATTTCCTTTTTCTCAGTTGTCTACAGGAGTGGTGGGTGATAATGCTGTGCTGGCAATGGTGTTGCAGTGTGCAGCGTTTGATTGGGCTGGTGACAACTGTGTGCAAATATCTGAAAGTGTATTTTAAAAAAAAAAAAATTGTGTGTGTGATTTAAAACTACTTTGAATATTCTAAGTTTTCTGGCAGTCTCTATGACAGCTACACTGGGTCTGAAGTCTAAAATGACTTTTTTCTCCTTTTCTTTTTTAAAATACCTTTGGACACTTTTACAACTTATTTTCTTTACTGGAAATTAAACAGGAAGAATAAGAGTCGGTGATGTCAGAAATTACATAAGGTTTGGTTTTGGTATAATGACATGGGTTCTTAATTTAGACAAAACTACCGAAAGTACAATTTTGCAATTTCTTCATTGTGGGGAAAAAAAAGCATCTGCAAATCCCTATTACACTCTTGGAAATTTTACAGTCATCATGCTTAGTAATCAATATAGCAGACACATTCTCTTGCCCGTCTCACTGCTGCTTTATGTGAACTTTATTTAATTATGCCCACTCTAGCCTTAAAATTGCTTCAGTCAGACCTCCAGTAGTCTGGATCCAGTTTTATGGACCAGCTGTTTGTAGCTTATAGGTTTCCCTTTCTGATCCTGGTTCACCAGAAACGGAAACTTAAAAGGCTGTAGAAGCCAACACCCTCTTGATTAGGACTTGGCATGCCATAGTCCCAGTTCCACCACACCTTTACAGACGTCAAACTCACATATACACGCACGATCAACAAGTGACACTGCACAAGCCACTCATGCAAAGGCACCGAGATGTACTGTGTTTATCAAGAGGGATGGTTCTCCAGCGTTCAAGAATGCCAGGTGCACTCCTGTTGAGTGATGCCATTAAGAAGAAAATGCCAACACAGCACTCATGACGTAAAAAAGTTTGGGCTTCAAGGAAGGTACATGCGTGTGTGGCAGATTTAAGTGGAAAAGCACTGATAAACAACACACACACAATCCAATCACCAGGTAGTTTTGTTTTTTTATTTTTTATTTTCTCTTCTTTGCTGTAATTTAATCTCTGTTGAATTGCTGCCAGAGAAGCCAGTGATCGCTAGGTTCACAGTTAATTAAACCTGTCGGGCATGACTAGAAAACCTAGACTACCTCCTTTAATTATAAGACGTTAAGTGTAGCTGGCTAATCAGGGAGAGAGATATAAATACCCCCTCATCCGTTGCTGCATCTTAACTAGCATCTTGCATTATATTCCAGCTCAAAGCCTGAGTAATAAGGATCGCTGCAGAAGCGGAAAGGCTTCCCCACAACCCCCAAAAACATCCCAATCTTTTGTGAAAGGACCTTCACGACAAAGATCGGCCACAAAAAAAACCCCGAACTTCGCGTTTATTGTAGCGGAACGATCCGCTCAATTCAGCCTGTTATGTAATGTCACTGTTTTATTTGTTCGCTTTTAATGAATATCTACGCATTTTTGCAAACTCTTGACTGAAAGCAACTTGCACAATGGGGGTCTCGGTCCAGTCTTTCATCAGAGAGCAGCTCACTGCACGTATTTGGCTGAAGTCCGGAGGTTACGTTACCGTTAGCGTGCTAACATTACCTAACGTTTATAGCATCTCTGCAAGGCTCTGCCTCGCTGACCGCAAAAAAAAAAATCTCTGTCGCATTAAATTAGCTCCAAAAAACACGGAGAATGTATGCATAGCTAAATACAGCACATCAGACAAACAACCCCTCTCTGGAGGGTCCTCTGGATGCCGCTTTGGCTAACGTTAGCGCGCAGCTAGCAGACCGCTTGGCTTTTATTAGTCGGGTTTGTGCTGTAAGTCTAGCCATCACTCGGCTGCTTAACTTTAGCGTTAAATACTCCGCTGCTGTTAAAGCATGTTTTTTCAGTCTAATAGCACAAAAATATGATCTAAAAATCACGAATACGTACTTGTTGGCGGCAGCAAGTGAACAGTAGCTTCTGGAAACGAGTGTCCGCAGCTCCTACCACCAGCCGTCTTTAATGCCAAGTAGTCTTGCTGTGGGCAATATTTTCCTCGACCAGACTACTTCGGGTTGCCAGATTGGATTGAAAGAACGCCCCTTATAACATTCAAACAGGATGTGAAATGTGCTACAGCATAGTTACTGTAGTTAGGATTGTTTGTATTATTTCGCTTTACTTTTTTTTTTTTTTTTGCAAGATCGACTAGCTTTCTTAAATTTAGTTTTTGTTCTACAAGAATATTTGGTTTTACTTTTTTATGTAGGATTTCCTTTGTAAATAAAAATGCTGAGTTATTATCTATATTTAGCGAGGTGGTTAGCACTGTTGCCTCACAACAAGAAGGTCCTGAGTTCCACCATCCATCATGTGCCAAGCGCCTTTCTGCGTAGACTGCATGCTTTCTTCGGGTACTCTAGCTCCCCCCCCCCCCCTATCCACATACATGCAGTTAGTAGGGTTAGGTTAACGTGAGTGTCTTGCACGACATGCAGAGCAGTCGTGTGGACCCTAAAGACCCTGATATTACAGTCAGACAAAAAAGTATTAACTAGTAGTTAACTCACATGTAGAGTCAACAAACGCACATTTCCTGTGTTTGAACTTTACTCATTTTATGAGTATATATAGTTTCATTGAGTTTACTTTTTCGCTAGTACATTTAGTTTTTAGGTTAGTTTTAGTATATATATATAATTTATTTTTTAATTTTTTACCGCAATTCTTTTTACAGCTGCATGGAACTGCATTAGTAAATAAACTCATGCATTTTTTGGTTATTATTCAAAATAATTAAGAACAATGCATTTAAGAAAAAGTGCAAAATTCAAAGTGAAACTTTAAAATATTTCAGACTAATTTCCCCCAGTACATTGTAATTACACTTGATGCCCAGGCTTATGTCAAAACAACATAATAAAATAGTAAACAAAATAAATAGAAGAATAATTAAAAGTTTTACAGGCACATCCAGGGTCCTTTCCATCAGTGGATGAAGCAATTCATTGTTACCTGAGCTAATAAATTCCAATTGTGTCTGGCTCTCTAACAGTTACAGAATAATACATAGTGAAATGGTATTTGTGCTGAAAATGAATATTTTTATACTTTGCATGAAAATAACTCAGAACTATTGCAAATTACTTTTCTTTTAATCAACGAAGTGAACAATTGACTAATTTATGGCAGCTCTGCCATACAAATGTTTAATAATCTATCAATGTAATATCAATCTGTTATCTTTTAACAGCTTTTCAAAAGGAGTTATTCTTTTGGTTTAAAAAAAGATTAAGTGTACAAGATCGGGCAACAAAAAAACAGCACGAGTACATACTGGAAAGTATAATCTGGATCTTTGTTAGTTCAATAGAGAGAAAATAGAGAAGGTTTTTTTTTTATCAAATTGATATTGACAGCAGTTTCTTCCCCTCTGCTGTTGGACACATGAACAATAACCATATGACTGTTCCCACCACTAACACATGACCCTACGCTGTGTCACTGCATCATTCCATGTTTGGCACTGATCACCACCTGCACTCATGTATATATCTTTCTACGTAGCACTCTTAATTCTTATTCTCATGTATATATCTCATGTATAGCTCATGCACATATCTTTCTACGTAGCACTTTTAATTCTTATCCCTACTTTTATTTTTTCATGTCTATTTAAGTGCTATTTATGACACTATTTAAGTGCTATTTATGACACTATGTTTGCACTGAAGCACCGCAGCAATTTCCTAATGTTGTAAACCTGCTCAACATTTGGCAATAAACCCCTTTCTGATTCTGATTCTGATTCTGATTAGATTTATCTCCAAAGGACAGACTTCCAAAAAATACAGAAAGAAGAAAAAAATAGCATTTGGAATAGAAAGAAGGGAGGTTTTTAAGAACTAACAAATTTAACACGACTTTTCTTTTTGTATTTTTTTATTAACGTGAGAACAATACGCATACTGTCCAAACCTGGCAACCCAGAATCCACGTCGTCATTTCCGAAGTCGAAGAATAGGGTACGCTCGTTGTGTTACCTTGCACCGCCCGCCAGCCTCTTTAACAGCCATACACATGTGCTGTCATGATCGGGCACACATCGAGCGGCGAAATAACTTTAAAGCAGATGTTTAAAAAGCTGTAAGTGTGGTGCTGTGAGTGAGCGAGGTAAAGGAGGGGACCTTTGGGTACACCATTACCGATAGATAGTAATCCAGAGCGAGGCGAGCGGAGTAGCTCACTACACCAAAATGGCAACCCCCTATGTGACAGATGAATCTGGTAAGGCTGATGCATGTGCCAGACCTTTGTCTCAAAGAAAATGTATCTTACATTTTAAATCTTACAGCTACAGGGGAGAGATAGCCCGTCTTTCGCCTTTGCAGCATTCATCGTTTATAGTTCCCCGACACCGCCAACTGAAGGTTTTCTATGTTGCAGCTAGCTAATGCTAGTAACTAAAAATGGCTAAGTCTTCCGTAAAGCTAGTTAGCGTGTTGCTAAACACTCCAGGCGCACTTTATTAGTTATTAGAGTTAAATCACCGTTTAACATAACGCTTATAGGTGTCAGACACACATTTCCATGGTGCTTAGGAAAACATCTGGATATTTGACTTTAAATTCCGTGTAGAGGGATAATCTGTTAGTGGCCGCAACAGCTAGAGCTAACGCTGCTGATGCCGTGAATTAAGCTGATGTTGTCTTAGACTGTCACTGTATTAAGTCCGTTTAGAGGCTGTAATTTAATCCAAAGAACATCTGTAGTAAATAAAAAAACATTTTTTGACTGTACAATTGTTAAAAATAACGGAGAGTTGTGAATTAATAAAAGCAGATCAATTTGATTTGTTATTCACTTATTTTCCAAACAAGCACAGTGACATCTAGTGGTGTGTAAACCTTATAACAGTCCTTAAACAAGTTTTACCTCTGTGTGCAATAAACTAAATATGTCCCTGCATTTAAAGAAAACTCTAGCACTGTTGTTGAGATGATCTGCAGTAAAGCCACTTTCACACTTGCTCACTGTAATGATTCTGCATGTGTTGTGTTTTGGTGTGAAGTTTCTGTGACTGTGGGGTCGTTCGATTGATATGTGTACAACTTTTTAAGTGGTTCACAATGTGACATGAAGAATGTATTCTATGCACATACTTGTAAACTAAGTTGACTGGTTAATGTTCTTTTCTTTATTTTCAGCTACATCAAGTTGTTGTCTTGGATGCACATATTAAACACATTAAAGGGAATGTATATTGCTATAAGTCACCTGTTTATTTTTTACTAGGCTTCATGGTTCACTGCTTAGACCTTGGCTTTGTTTGTGGTATTAGTGCCTTTTGAAACATTTTTTCCATGCACTCAAAAATATAATGACTTGCAGTGTGCTTATTTGTATTAAGCTGTCCAAAGTTTGGTATGTAACTTTGAACTGAACCGAACAATGCAAACCAATTTAGAGTCCACAAATTGGGGAAAAAGTAAATGCAGCTGAAAATGTCTTTATTTTCCTCTCTTAGCATAAGGATTTGTTAGAGACCTTTAAAGTTAGAGTTAGCTCCTTGGTTTATGGTGGACTTTTGAGATTTGCTAAAATAATCTTGCAAAGTAGGAACATGTTAGTATCACATTTTATGGGTTTTAAAATGCCTAAAATGTATGGAAATCCATAAAAAGCACTGTATTAACGTAAGATTCACAGTTAATACATGTAGTTGGTCGGGGCCTTGGGGCTGCAGGAATCTCACACTGTCCAAGTCTTTCTTTTAAATCATCAGTGTTGCCTTTCTGGGAAAACATGGAAAATATCCAGTGAGAATAGAAGCAGTAGACATTTTCAGGTCACTCCTGCACAAAGGTGTATGTCATCTCTAAAATGCTTTGCCTGTTTCGCTTCAGGGAAATACATCGCTGCTACTCAGCGACCTGATGGAACCTGGAGGAAGCCGAGGCGAGTGAAGGACGGTTATGTGCCCCAGGAAGAAGTCCCTGTGTAAGCGCCCTTCTTCTTTCCCTACAGTGTACACACTTTCTTTTTGTGCATTTGTAGGGCTGCATCGTTAATAAAAATTACTCATATACTATTATTTAAATTGCATTTCTCTTGCTTTAGGTATGAAAACAAGTATGTCAAGTTTTTTAAGAGTAAACCAGATCTGCCCCCTGGTTTGAACCCAACTGATGCAGCACAACCAACACAACAGCAGCAGCAGAAGATCCCCGGGTGTGGGGACAGTGACACAGCTGGTCTCTCAAAGTCTGCCAAACGCAACATGAAACGTAAGGAAAAACGAAAACAGCAGCAGCAGCAGGGCCAGGATGGAGATGCGGACGTGGAGTCGGTGAGCAACGCTGTCGAGAATGTGTCCATTTCAGAGAGCGACAAGTCTGCAAACAAGACGGCGGCGCCTGTTTCTGCGGCTTCTTCCATTGACTCTTCAGCAGCGGCGGCTGAAAAGGCTAAGAAGGTCAAAAACGTAAAAAAGAAGCTGCGACAGGTTGAGGAGTTGCAGCAGAAAGTGGACTCAGGGGAAATAAAACAGCCAACAAAGGATCAGTTGGAGAAGCTGGGTCGGGCAAAGGCCTTACAAGAGGAATTAGAGCAGCTGGAGCAGGATTCCTGAAGCAATAAAAGACAGCAGAAGAGTTGGATGAACTCAACGTACAAACTACACACAAGAAGGGACCCTTGCAGCTTTTGTGATCATAGATTCCATTAAACATATTGTACCTATTTGATATTTGTTATGAACTTGGGAAGTGAACACAGCCCCAGCACCGTCTGCATAGCAGGTGTCGCATCTTAACCACGGACAAGGTTGTTTTATAGATTCTGATAAATAACATTGTGATTCCTCATATACTTGTACAGGAGAGGTTCTTCATCCATAAATATGTTTAAACGGATAATTGTGAATTGTTTTGTGCGTGTCTGTCCTCTCCGTTTTGTACTTTTCATCACATCACGAGGACTCATTTACAGAAAAAAATAAACATGGAAAAAATAATTTTTTTGTCAAAGAAAATCTGGTTTGTTAACCTTTCTGTTTTGGAAATTAACATTCTTGTCAATGGTTGGATGCCCTCTTGTAGTCTCACTAATGTTGAGTCTTCACAGTCACTACTTTTATTAAAATACAAGCTGTGTAAAGTGCTTTTGTGTTTTTAAAGTGGAATATGTTTTAAAAAGCATTTACTTGCTCAGAAAATAAGACTAGGGGTGATGATCTATATTTTTGTTTTTATCTATAAATTACATTTAGAAGTCGGCCATCTTGATACAACTTTTGTTTTTTCAATAGTAAGAGGGCCATGTGACACATCAAACTTATTGGTAATGTCACAAGAAAAACAATGGTGCTCGTGGTTTCAACGTAACTTTATTCTTTCATGAGTTATTTACAAGTTTCTCTTTGTTCACAGCCATTGACATGTCGAAGAGGTTAACACGTGAGGAGCGGATCGAAATTGTGTTGATATCTGGTGAACGCAGTAACTGGGTCATTGCAGCAGATTTCAATGCAAGACACCCTACGAGACCACCCATCTCCCATACTACAGTTAGCAAACTGCTTGCTAAGTTTCATGAAACTGGTTCAGTGTTGGATTTGCCAAAATGTGGAAGCAAGAAAACTGTCACTAATGAAGAAACATCAGTGGCTGTCCTAGCTTCATTCAGCAAGAGCCCACAGCGTAGCACTCGCCGCATGTCACTGGAGAGTGGCATTAGTCGAACATCACTTCTGTGGATATTAGCTACTCACAAATGGCAACCTTACAACTCCAGCTACTGCAGCATCTCAACGAGGATGACCCAGATCGGCCCCAGAATTTGCAGAATGGGCAAAACAAAAATTGGAACAGGACCCTCAGTTCAGGCAGAAGATTTTGTTCAGTGATGAGGCAAACTTTTATGTGAATGGTGAAGTTGACAAACAAAACCACCGCTATCGGTCTGACACTAACCCACATTGGATGGATCCCTCCAAGACTGTTGGAACAACAAAAGTGATGGTTTGGTGTGGTATATGGGGTACAACGATAGTGGGTCCATTCTTCATCAATGGAAACCTCAAGGCCACTGGATATTGAGTTTTTCCAGCAAGATGGTGCACCACCACATTATGGGTGCCAGGTCCGAGCATTCCTAGATGAACAGTTTCCTGGAAAGTGGATTGGTCGTCGTGGGCCAGTTGAATGTCTCCTGACCACCTTAGACTTTTATCTTTGGGGTCATCTGAAGGCAATTGTCTATGGTGTGAAGATACGAGATGTGCAGCACCTGAAACTACGGATACTGGATGCCTGTGTTGGCATTTCTCCTGCGGTGTTGTTATCAGTGTGTGAAGAGTTGGAGAAGAGGGTTGCATTGACAATCCAACACAATGGGCAGCACATTGAAGACATTTTATAAGTGGTCAGAAACTTGTAAATAACTCATGAAAAAATAAAGTTACGTTGAAACCAAGCACACCATTGTTTTTCTTGTGACATTACCAATAAGTTTGATATGTCACATGGCCCTCTTCCTATTGAAAAAACAAAAATGTATCCAAAGAGCTCCATTGCTGTTCCAGCACTTTACAAACAGACTCATGAGCCATGTCTTTGACATGTTCCTCTACTCCTTGTATGCCTTTGTGCAGCTTTGCTACCATTACACTAAGTGCATAGATGATATGCCATAGTGAGCCTTGACGGGAGTAGCTGAAACAAATACACTGATTAATCCTTTTGAGTAACATTTGCTTTAATATGAAAAAAAAACCATTAAAAAATACAGAGGGTAGGAAGCACATTGAGTGATCTAGAGAGCCACCAGGAACACCAGGACAGAGACACTTAATGCTGGACAGGCCAGACAAATTTGGACTACCCCTTTCATGCAAAGGGTTTGGCATAGGGTCAAAACTAACAAAAAAAAAGTGTGCTGTTGTAGAATTGTTGATAGCCTATACTTGAGGGATGAGTGGTCCTGATGAGGATGTTATATTAATGATTTTTCTGGCTCAAAATGGACCGCTGGGATGTAACATAAAGTAAGAATGAGTCATCCACATGTAGTCAAGGCAAAGGGGTCTGTATTAACTTAAGTCGATATATTCTTCTGTTATGTTTAGTCATTTGATAAAAATGTACCTTAAGCTTAAATAAATTAAACCCCACTTATAAAAACTTCAAAGTCATCGTTCTGACGATTGTCCAGTATTTGATATAAGCAGGAAAGTCCCTATATAGGCTATCTTTATTATTAATATGTTTGAATGTCTATACTGGTAGCTGTTTTCCAGTCTGAAGCCTGGGCAGGCTCACAGGGATTACCTGTACAGTTGTGGCCAAATGTTCATATGACATGAATGCCATAGTAATTTGGGGCTTTTAAAGATTTCTTTAACCCGTTCTTTTTCCAGGTTGGAATGATCGTACAGCATACAATTAGGTGTGCAAGTTTGGATTTATTTTGGGTTTTCTTTAATCCACACAGGGTACACAAGTATACAACATACAGGCTCAGATATTTACATAAAACTTGCTCTAGTAATTGACTAAATGTCCCTTAGCAAGTTGCACCTCAACCAAATGCTTTTGGTAGCCATCAACAAACTTTGGTATAATTCTGGCTGATATTTGACTAGTCTTATTGGCAGAGTTGACAGAGTTCTTTTAAATTGGTTGGCTTCCTGACACAGACTTGGCTTTTTTCAAAGTCCACAAATTTTCAGTAAGATTGAGATCAGGGCTTTGCGAAGGCCATTTCAGAAGCTTAATGTTTGCCTGCTTTATCCATTCCAAGTCATTGCGGCCAGATGGGTCCAGATGTGTGATTGGAGGTTTGAGCCTTGGTGGTTCCTGTGTTGTTCATGAATATCCTAATGAGTGTCCTCTCATCTGACGGTGACAGTTTGGATGTATACTTTTGACCCCACTTGGATTAAAGAAAAGGTGTATGCTGCACAATCATCCACCCTGGAAAAAGCAGTTCAAACAAATCAGTAAAAACCCCAAATTGCCCTGACATTCATGCCCATGATGCGTGTATGTAAGCTATTAACCACACAATAACACTGATCTCATTTTTTAAACTTTGTGTTTAATAGAGGCATCCACCATCTTGATGGTGCATACAAGAAAATCATGATAGATCCACTTTAATATGTTTGCTTTCCTCCATTAGAATTAGTCAATCAATGACAAAGCTTATGCCTTAAAGAGCCAGAGAGGCTAGATAAAAATTCTCTTTCTTGGTGAGGAATCAGGGATGGTCTCACCAGGAGATGTAAATGTTTTAAACCCCAGGAGTTTTGCCGTCTCGGTTTTTATGAGCCTTTATTCCACAATGAAACAGCAGAGGAGGAGGCGTACTCTGTCTCAGACACGATTTGTAGCAATGGTTACACGGGGGTGTCATTGTTTTTGCTTGAATGGGCTCCTACTTTGAGAACAATATAATTAGCTGTTGTCTCATTGAGGATGTGTGGTTTGTTGTTGTTTTTTATATGGCAACCACAGGATAAAGAACGCTCAGATATTGTGGAATAAAGTGCAGATTTCACAAACATGAATCACATGTGAGCAACTCGGTAGCATTTCTGTTACATCTACCACAGACATCCGTTATAAAGTAATACAGCTTAATTAAAAATCAAGAAAGTGCTTGTCTTCCACCACAATGACATAACTGGTCGCAAGACGGCACCTTTATTAGGTAGTGGGCAGCTCATCCACATTCTAAAAAAAGTTCATTCTTAATTTATTTGCTTCCTTTGACGTAAACAACATTACTCTGAAGTTATTCTTACACCCTTCAAGACAAATGGCTCTAAATGATGGTGTCAGAAGGCGTGATCAGGTGGTTAACATCTGAAATATGTGTTGGTGTTTTGCAGTCGACACATCACATTCCTTGTAAATATTTATTATGTGGTTTCGAGGCAGGTCCTGAACAGACACTTGACAGTATAAATACTAAGACACCAACTTTGACACAGTTATAGAAGAACGAACACAGAGAAGATGGATAAAATGATGTTTGGAAAGACACACAGCTTATTTATCAGTTGAAAAGATCAACTTGCCGCATTGGATTCAAAGTTGTTGTTTTTTCTATCTAGTAATGGAAAAAGACCCAAACTGGAAAATGGAATACAGACTGGAGTTAATGGTGCTTCTTGTTTTGTTGATAACAGCTTCATCTATCGCCCTGAGCAGAAAAGATACCACAGAAGCCATGGTAAGAAAATACAAAACAAGCTGGATCTGCTGGAATATAATCTAAAATATTAATGTAAAAATCACAGTCTCCGAGTCTAGAATTTGCATACAATTCGCTGAGAATTAAAATAGAAATACTTGGAGCATGCACTGCTGTCCAGTTTTAACATTACTTCCACAGAGATCAGCAGAAACTGGATTTTTAATTGTCTTAAGCTCACCAATGTCACTGTAAGGCCAGATCTCTATATAATTGGCACAAATGGAAGTAATTCCTCAGCTGGTAATGGAGCATCTATATTCAGTCAACCTCACCTCACCCATGCTGAGATTATTTAGTTTCAGTGACCAAAAATAGTCAAGTAACATGTCAAAAAAGAAAGAACAATTGTTTTAATCTGTTTAGTAGAGATCAATAATTTAATATCCCTCACACTGTCTGCCATTCTTTTAGGTTTACTTAAAGAAGTATGGCTACCTGCACATCCCACTGGACAGTAAAGTTCAAGATTATTCACATGAGCAAATGGCGGAAGCTTTAAGGTTAACCATCTTATCAGTTTACATTGTCCTCATTTACTATTTAGACTTCATTTCAATTGAAAGTTCAAACTTTTTTTTTAATGTCAGAATGTTTCAGAAAGTGACCAACCTGCAGGTATCAGGAAAACTGGATTTAGCCACGCTGGCAATGATGAATAAACCTCGATGTGGCCTCGAGGATTCTTTCGATAACAAATCTCTCAAATATCGAGTCCTGGGTAGGTAACGGTATACATATTGGATTTTTAATGTGTAGTTTATGTGCATATAAAGGATTTTGAATTATAATTTCACAGGTTACTGGCGTAAGAAAATGCTGACATACCGCATTTACAATTACACTCCTGATCTGGGTCAGGGAAAGACTCGCATGGCCATCCAGAATGCTTTTAAGTACTGGAGTGATGTGTCACCTTTAAGGTTCAGAGAGTTGGATCAAGGAAGAGCAGACATCAAAATCTCATTTCACAGAAAAGACAAGACGTGTCCAGTACCCTTTGATGGCCGAGGTAGGACCAGCATATGAACAAAGAAACTCCAAAGTTTTGTGATCTGAGTGACTTCTGGTATTTAATTAGAATCCTTGCTTCATCTTTAGGCCGTGTTTTAGCGCATGCTGATGCCCCTGAGTCTGGCATTGTGCACTTCGATGAGGATGAACTGTGGACAGAAGGGAAGAGTTCTGGCTCCAACCTGAGGATTGTAGCAGCTCATGAAATTGGCCACGCTCTAGGCCTGGGCCACTCACAGTACTACAATGCACTGATGGGACCTGTTTACAATGGATACCGCTCTGACTTCAAGCTTCATCCAGATGACATACAAGGGATCCAAGCTTTATACGGTATTGCCAAAATGTTATTACAGCACCATATGAATATATCTTTGAAGTACTATTTATGCAACCTGCAATGCTATCCCTTTTCAGGAAAGCCAGAGAAGATTCCTGAATCCAGAAATCCAGGACAGTCAAGGCCAGGAGGTGTTATTCCAAATCCATGCAAGGCCACTGTGGATGCAGTTATGTTGGGTACAGAGACTCTGATGCTCTAATACAAATTCCTTTATATATGCTTTGCTCTGTATTTTGTTTAACAAAACAGGAAGATGCTTCTAAAGATATTTTTTCTCCTACATTTTGCCCCTGCAGGTCCTTTGCGTAAGACATACTTTTTCAGTGGGCAGTATGTGTGGACAGTGTCCAACTCTGACTACAACACTCCCATCCAGATTTCCGCACTGTGGAAGGAGCTGCCAGGAAGTCTCAGTGCAGCTGTTCACTCTCCGCGAACTGGCAAATCCTACTTTCTGAAAGGTTTATTCAGTAGTTTTATCAGCAGCGTTCAGAATGTTTAATTCCAGCTGTGTGTTCTGTTTGGTGTGTTTTCTGAATTCAAGTGTCTTTCCTCTGCAAACATCCTTTCACAGGAGACAAATTATGGAGATACACAGGCTTCAAACTTGACCAGGGCTTCCCCAAACGTTTGTCCAACATCCCTGCAAATATTGACTCTGCTTTTTACTTCAATAAGAACCAGAAGATTATCTTTTTCAAAGTAAGATGATTTTCAGTCTTTTTGTTGTTTTTGATATCTGAACTCAGTCAATAATTTGCTCTTTATTTCAGGGCTCTGGATACTGGCAATGGGATGAAATTGCTCCGACGGATTTCAAATCATACCCTAAACCAGTTGGACAACTCTTCAAAGGGATGCCCAGCAACACTGATGCTGCACTAACGTGGACTAATGGTTATGTATACATATTTAAAGGCACCGAGTATTGGCGTGTAAACCAAAACTACCAAGCAGTGGAGAAGACCTACCCTCTCAACACTGCCTTGCGCTGGATGCAGTGTGACGACTGAGCCACCAGAGGCCACTGGGGACTCAACATTAGCCTTATCTGCACAATGACTTGATTTAATAACAGTGAAACAAGCTCACAGTATGGGTATTGGTTATGTGGGTGTGTGCAATGATATTTGCTTCTCAGTCCTGTCATGTTGAGCAAAAAAGGAATACTAAAGCTTCCACTTACCTAATTAAACTAACAAATAAACTAGTAACTAGTTAAAATAGTTATCTTTAATTATACATACTTCTGCTTCTCTTCCACTTTAACATTAAATAAACAGACCAATCAACCAGGATAACAGAGGAGAGGACATTAATCACAGAACACGTGAGGAATACTTCTCTGTAGCCTTCCCCCGGTTGCATTTTATTGGTGTATGTGTACATTATGTCAGTATATTATATGAGTTATATCAAATGTTGTTAGGGTGCCCTTTTTAACGTCTGGCCACAAATGCCAGATAAAGGAGTCTTGGTAAAATCTAAACGAATCAAATAAAACCAAAACAGATTTTTGTGAAGCTCACGCTGCTCTTAACAAAGCAGGAGTCTTAAGAAGTCAGAGCAGGTGGAAAACACCTGTGTAGTTGTGCATGCAGTGTCTTTGAAGGATAAGGTCACTTTACATGATAAGAAAGTCAACTTCAGACACGTGAACAAGATCAGCAGGCGGTTTTCACCACATGGAGATCTTCCAAATACCTAACTTCTGTGTTCACTTTTATTTAGGCACCAGTTTATTATAATTAATTAAAATGAAACTAAAAACTACAACTCGATGTGAACAATTGAAATAACTGAAATAAAAATCAGACTTTGAATAGGCTGATCGAAAATTATATTGTGCATTCAGAAAACTAAGAATTAATTTTGCTGCCGTGTGGTTCTATTGGAAACATCAGAAGACTTTGTTGTATGTGTTTTTCCATGACCGTAATTTTTCGATTACACTGTTGTGTTCTAATATCTATTCTGGACTTCTTAGCACTTGCCCTTAACAAATACCACCCACATAAAAAAAAAAAGACTGTATTAAAACTGGACATTGTCAGACCATAAAAAGCTCAATTGTGAAATGTGCAAACCAGCGGAAACTAGCTGAAGCTACACTGAAATGAAAACTTTAATTCAAAATGAAATGAAAATTAGAAGGAACAAAAAAATTGAAACTGTATTTACTCAGACAGAAGACAACGGCTCAAAAATGTGAAAAATGTCATTTCCACTTTCTTTTAAAATGTCTGTGGAGAAGTTTTTTGCTACGATAAACATCATTCTGTACAAAAATGTCCATAATATCATTATGAATGTACAAGGACAATAAAGGGCTATTCTATTCTATTCTAAATCCTTGCACGTAAAGTGCAAAGTTAACATAGCTGAACAGTAGCGACATTAACTGAAAAAACAAAGGGTGGGAAAAAAGTGGAATTAACATTTAAACAAGTGTGAATAAAGGGAAGGTTAAGAACAAAACTGACATATTCATACATTAAAATTAAATTATAATTAAAACAATGTTCCAGAAATCTTGGACCCATTTTCATAGTGTTCATAGACTTCTTGTTTTCTTCTTTTCTGCTAACCTGAACCCCACAACCATAAAACTGTACAGAACAAAGTGCATTGACCAAGTGGCAACATCCAGAAGGGACTGCAAATCGAAGTCAACACTGCAGTTCCTCAAGTGACCACTTGAGGCTGGCTCCGTAAAGTGAGTCTGTACTCAGAGACTCCAGTGTTAAAAGGCCAAAGTTTAGCTATGGCATATTTACAGTCTAGTACAAAAATGGCTTTGTTCTCTATAATTAAATCCCTCATAATAATTACAGGTTTTTTGAACTGTTTAAACTTTCAAGGCTGGTAGCTGTCTATTATCAACTCTGAAAAACTTCTCAAATCTGTTTGTATCTTTTGGAGCATTTTTAATACATTTATATACCAAATCACATGGCTCGCTTAGCACTAATTATAAGGTATCTGTGTCTGCATGATGCATCCATGCAGTTTACGGATCAAGCTAATGGTAATATTAGTAGATAACTCAGCCCATTTGTCCAAATTTGGTCACTTCTGATTCCAAAACATGCAACATGCTAAAGAAATGCTGAAGTAAAAGCTTTAAAACTGGATTTAACATTTAGACACAAGAGGTTCTTGTTTGTGAAAGGTCAGAGAATGTAAACATGAATGACATCTCGCTCTGTAATGCTGGCCAGCTGCATTCTTCTTTTATAGCAGTGACAAAATGGTGTACAGAAAACAGCTGTACAATTACTCCAAGAAGGCGTGTGGATTTTTTTGTGACCTAGTCATGATTTTTTGGAGGAGATACAGTTTCTGAGTCAAATGTATTTGTGACCTACAAATAGGAGAATTTTGATCTAGCCTCTCCAGAACAGATATCTTCAAAGAAGGACAACACACCAGAGGAGTATAGATGGATTAATAACAGTACAGAGCAGAGGAAAAGCATGTTTTATTTAATCTCTTAAAAATAAGGATGTAACCTTCAAAGATGAAATAACACATCATCTGGTTTTCAAATTCAAACTTGAACTCATAAACAACTAAACACACTCTTCACAGTTTTAATACCATCAGTGTTTTCGATGCTGCTGACATTCTTATCTTTGGTATGATTGCATAAACATCACGTTGCTGATTTAATGACTCTTAACATAAGACAATACCCAAAACAGCTGACTGTGAAGCTGTCTGATCAACATTTTATTGGTCTACCGTTCAGAATTATATGTTTTATGTATATCCTTGGTTTCATTGCATGTGCTGGCACACATTTATCTTTTGTAGCTGTAATGATTACATTTCAGTGCAATCTAGATGTGTTACTGATCTATGTATGTACACAGTGACATAAGCAGAGTGTTTAAGATTGTAATGATATTGCATGAAACAAAAGAACTCATCTGAGAGTTAAACTGCTCAAAGGATTTAGTAGTCATGGGCCTGATGCTGTGTTGAGGTTGCATTAATTTGTCTTGTCATCATTCAGGGGACGATCTCCAAGTACCTCATATCAGTCTGAGCATGCTGATTGTTATCTGATGAAGCCAGTAATAAGGATTCAAACCACAAGTTGAAACTGTGGAAAGGTGTTTGTGATGGTCAAAAATTCAAATGATTAATTATTCCTCAGACATATGTAACCTATAGTTGCTTGAAGCCATGTTAATCAAACTGTGAAGACTGGAGAGGAAGTGGTCAGAGGCACCATGGAGCCTGTTTCAAAGTCAAAGTCAATTAGAGTGTGTGTGATAGTGCTGACGGTGCTTTTAGAGGAGCCGGTTCCCATCTGACGCTCCTGAAGGCTCTGAAGATAACTCTGCAAGGCAAACAAAAGGAGGATGCACTGTTGTTAAACTGGCCATTTACCATGGAGACAAATTATACACAGTGAGAACCTAGAACACTCTGGTGCTCCACAAAGCTGCAGTGGGCCTTGTTTACCAGTTCATGTATGAAAGGTGTGCTAATACTAATGTATACTTGTGTCATGTCAATTTTATTTATCTAGCATATTTTGAAAGAGACAGAAGATAACCCAAATCATTTCCAGGCAAACGTATTTACATTCAAGGTCTCCAGCAACCCAATTTCAAAACCCAAAACTACCTAAAAACTTAAATTAAAATACGATAAATAAAACAGCAACAGAGCAACATAAACAATTGTATACTTAAAAAAAAAAGAATTCAAAAACAAGAATAAATGATAAATAAAATCCATCCATCCATCCATTTCCACTGCTTATCCCTGGTTGGGTCGTGGGGGTAGCAGAGAAGCCCAGACCTCTCTTACCCTAACCACCTCCTGAAAGGAGGCCATCATCTGATGAAGCCAAAAGAACCACATCATCTTCAAAAAGCAGAGATGAGATCATTAAACCACCAAAGTGGGAGCCTTCTGTCACTTGCCTAGAAATTCTGTCCATAAAAAGAAGTGCCCACCACAGCATATCCCGAGGGATGAAGTCGATTGCCTTCACAAAACAAATGTAAACTGATTGGGCAAACTCCTGCTCACTCTTGAATATTCTTGAGAGGACAAAGAGCTAATCGGGAATTCACGGCCAGGACTAAAACTGCATTGCCCCTCCTGGATCCAAGACACAACTTATGGGTGGACTATCCTCTCCAGCACCCTGGCAAAGACCTTTCTGGGGATGCTGAGAAGTGTGATCCCCCATGACGCTGGAGCATGCTCTCCAGTCCCCCTTCTTGAGGAGAGGAACTACCACCCAAGTTTGCCAATTCAGAGACACTGTCTCTACCTTCCAAAGGCATGTTGTGGGTGTCAGTCACACAACATCCAGTGCCTTAAGAAGGAGTGGTTTAACTATCATGGTGACCTCACCTTAGTGATGGCCAAGTTGCCCCCTCATCCATCCATGTCGATGGGATTGATGTGATCCTTGAGGTATTCCTTCCACTGCCTATGTGCTGAGTTGAAGTTTGCAGCTCCCACCTGCACTATGCACCATTTGAGTATAATACTGCTTTCTCCTCTTGAGTTGCCTGACAATTTGCCAGAAGCACTTTGGCAGCCCTTGATTGCCATCCAACACACATTGTGTCTGACCCCTCCTCTGGGTGGTGACACCACAAGAGGGTAGCCCTATATTGTTGCTTCAGGCTATGCAAATTGGGAAATTGCACTGTATATCAGGAAGTTGCAGTAGTAAAGGTGGGAGGCAATAAAGCAAAGGATAACTAAATCCTTTAGGTACATAGCTAAGTTTAATATTTATTAATGACTTAGAGTTGGTAAAAATGCTCTTCACAACATTACTGACTTGATTCTTATAATTCAAGGAAATAGCAATAAAAACATAAAGATTTTTTTACATTTTTGACTTATGTAGATATGGATAAACAACCAAGTGCCTTGGCATCTGTTATTATTATTATCTGGAATGGATAAATAAAATATGAACCAAAAAGCACATCAACCATTTGAATCTCAGCCACTGACCGGTGCCAGGACATCCCCAGCATAGCGTTTCAGGGGTGGAGGCCTCCGTTGGCGGTGATGCTGAGGTCTTCTCCTTGACTCTTTATTTGCATGTTTTTTTGCATATTTCTTCTGTTTTTTATGTGCACCTGGATGCATTAAAAGGGGAGAACAAAAAAACATAAAACATGAATACACAACATCAAATAGGGAGGTTGTGAATACAGCCTTGTGTTAGAGATTGAATTAAACTTACTTCCATTGTGTGACATTCCTTTGGCAGTAAACCACCATTGCACCAGCACTCCGGTGAGACTCAAAACAGGACAGATTCCAGTGACAGCCCAGTCAAACCAGCAGAGTGGTCGTGGAGCAGCTTGAGAAAATATATCATACACTTGATCTGGCAATACAAATGCCCCCACCAGGTAATCTGCACACAGCATGACTGCAGTTGCTCCAAACACAGAAGTGAAGATTATGCTGAATAGTTTCTGCCACTGGAGTGTAAAGACAGCAGCGGCCATGCTGGCAGCTAGAACAACACTGAGAGGCACCCAAACTGGAGTAAGGCTGTGAAATTGTCCAATAACCACCAAGATGGAGAGGGAGAGAAGGCTTCCCAGAAGTAAGCCGCTGATGAGGAGTCCCACAGTTGTCATTAACATGGTCAACAGTCCACACAGCACAGCCACACCAAGGCCAATGCCCGCCTTGGTCTCTGCCTGCAGCTGGGTGCTCAGTGCAGGTTCTTTATGGTACAAGAGGAGCATGGCTGCCGAGCTTAACAGGAAGCCTGAGAAGAACATGACCATCTTGAAGCAGCGGTATCCTGGGGGAGGGTAATAAAAGAAGGTTAGAACCAGCTCCAGTGTTAGTTTTAATACTGATTAATAAGCAGGCAAAGCATAGGCATCACTGGATCAATTAAGGAATATTGGTTTGTATTTGTAGGTTTTAGGTTTAGCTTATGTGCTTAGATCACCTAATATTTTTGTCATGTTTCTTCAGGATTTTGCAGGATGTAATGGGTTAATGTAACTACATTTTATTTGTTAGTAATAAAATAATGTAAAGCACCACACTTCAGTCATTTATTATGACCCCTTAACTGTTATATTAAAGTTACAGTTATGTAATTGTAAAAAATTGCATTGCAAAGATTCTTTTGTTAACTGTGCCCAAAACACATCAAACAAACATGTTTTTATTCTTCATAAAATCAAATAAACTTTATTAGTCTCAGAGTTGGGAAAGTCACATTCTTACAGCTGCAGTGTGAACAGAAATAAAGTGACGCACTGTAACTTAGCAATAATAATAATATTATTTTAGTTTTATTGTAGTTTTGGTGGGATTTTTAAATGTGCTTTGTTTTAGATGTAGCAGTTGGAGACCCAGCATGTCTGTCTGTTTCCCAGCTTTCCTCCCTCCCATACCCACTCTTTTCTCTCTCTCTCTCCTTTTCTTTTTCTATCTTTCATGTCCTTTCTGCTTCAGCATAATATCCACATAGATAATAGCATGAATAATAAAAAATAAAATAAATAAAACAATAAGATTAACAAAAGGAGCCTACAGAGAGCCCATAGTGCTCCTCTTGGGAAAGCAGATGTGTTTGGCACAACAAAGCATTCAGACCATGATTCTGCTTGCTACAAGGACAGGACAGATGTTTAAGAAAACAAAAACAAAAACAATAAAAGAATCTGTAAAAAACAGATTAAAAATGTGTATTATCCAAGGTAGATGAAATATTAGGTCCACTATTTTTTTTTTTACCTTATATGAGCCACAACAATAAGAGCTGATTGGATGACTCTGCAGATGCTGATGGTTCACACACTAAAATACCTTTTCATTCACAAATTTGTTCCAGCATTCATCTCCAGCTCCAGGTGGGGAGACTACAGTGATTGCTCTCGTTCCTTTACAGTTTTGTGGCTAATACCACAGGTTACCTTTAGTTATAGTGAGAGACATGTTTACTAGTGTCTATGAATACAAAAGATATTTATTTTGTGATATGGAAAGGCGTATGGTGAAGACAGTTATGACAATGTTTTAGATTTCTGATGAATTGTTTTGGGTGGATGGTTGTGGATGATAGTAGACAAAGCTCATTGTTTGCAGTGTAATTCTGCTGTACATTTGCCCAATGCTTCACATGACTCATTTGTATTCTGGTGTCCTTTGAGTCTCTGTGGGCAGGCCACTTGCATGTGCATGGCAATCACTAACCACAGAGTTGCATAAGTGAATACAACTATGACAGCACTCTCTTTGTCTGCACCACTAAAACTGCTTTTTTTAAATTCCCCATTATTAATTATTGACAGTTATACATTTCCTCACAGTGCGTTAGTGTTACTGGAAAAACAGACTTTGGCAGCATGTGTGTTTGCGTAATGTCACATGTTTTAGGCTGCAGGTCCTTGTGACACAACACTCTTTATCACACTCAGTTTTTGTGTTGATTGAATTTTTCTCTGCATATTTTCTCAGTAATACCAAATAAATATTGGTTTTAATACTGTAGTATATTTTCTCCCTGTGTAGCTCTACATAAAAACAAATCACTGTCAGTGCTGACAGGAGCAGACTTCAGCTTTAACTTTAGACCATGAGTGTGTAACAGGTAGCACTTCATATATGCTGTCTCTGTCAAATTCAGACACAGGACTACCCATCTGCCTTCTCTAGCTTTGGGCTTATCCACCCTAAACCCCTGGCAGCCTGCAGACACCTGCCACTGAGGCTTTAAGCCATCAGGTGAGCTCTTGAAACATTTAAAAGCGGAGTGGACAGTTAGATGTAAAAAATTTAAGTAGTCTTTCCTTAAATTTGACGTTAATAACATTATGATTACGTACCGGAAAAGCAGTAGATGAGGCCAAATGAAAGGCAAACAGAGCACACAATAGATGGGATGACTTCATACTTCATATTAATCTCAAGTGTACATATGTCCACTTCACTTAAGCCAGCTCCTGGTTTCTCAGTAACATAGAGTGAAGTGAGTGCCATCTTGGAGGGTTATTACTTCTGGTGGTGAGCAGCTGGTGTGGACGTGAATCTGTTTTGCTCATTGAAAGGACAAAACTGGAACGGCCTGCATTTTGTATCCAGGGAAAGAGGAAGCTCCTGAACCAAGAGCATGTACTAAACTGTTTCCTGTTGTGCACCTGCAGAAAGAAAAGACTGTTTATGACTTCTACAGCAAAGACAAACACAGACCCAGTTCTATTTTTTCCTGCACTAACTTGAGATTTATTAAACATCAAGTCTCGTCTATCCCGGAAATTTCTCCAATGAAAACACAACTTCCATTCCATATGAGACATCATAAAGTTTTTAAATGAAGCATCAGTCATATTTGGGTGAATTTATGAGAGGATGTTGCTCTTTCCCATGTCCAATTCCCTGTTCAGGAACCAAAGGAGGAAACTGGGGGTCCCCTTGAGTTTCTCTTTTGTTCAAGAACAGGATACAGATGAGGAAATGACCTTGTGACTTGATGCCATCGTAATACGTATGTATTGTCCTGAACATGTGGTTAAGTATGGTTAAGTTTAGTGCACAAGATAATGAAAAAAAACAGCTCAACAATAATACAGTATATTCTATATGGTGGAATAGATGTACTCTAGCCTCTAGCATAAGTAAAACTAGCTAAAACAGTACAGAAACAAATCAGTTCTGCATTCAGAAAACCCTTTAAGTACATAGTGATTTAAAAGTTTGCATTCTGGAGAAGGACTGTAGCTTATAATTAACGATGCATCACTTTAATGTTGTGGATAGTTATTATGAATATTCAAAAGAAAAATATTTCCTGATTAATTTGAGTGAAATTGGGGTATACATTTCACTCAAAGATGGAGACATTTATGCAAAGCATAAACCTATTTTCCTCCACTAGAAAAACAGAATAGGATTACTTATCAGCTAAATTAAAACTATTTTGTTAGATATTTTATACACTCATTATTAACTGCATAGATCGTGTTTACACACTCTTCATCTTGGCTTACAGTGCAGCTGTCTAGCTACAGGGTGTATTATTGTAAAGACTTTATAAGCTGTTCAGGCAGATCCTACAGTCAGCAAATGGAATTATAGGGGCTTTAGCAGGTGAGGGATCCTCCTGTCAACTCCTGTGTCCTCTTATATAGATAAAAGCATAAACACATTTTCTAGCAGCTAAATAATCCTTGTAACATTAAAAACATAAAAAAAATCACAGCTTCAATACAGGAAAAGCCACTAAAATAATTATTTTTCTACTAGTTTGTGAGATTCAGTGACAAAAAAATGTTTTGTTTTCATTGCAGAAACAGTCAGTATGATTATCTATAGAGCTGAACAGAATAACTACAAACAATAAAGAAACCACAGTCTCTTAAATGAAAACATAATTTTAAAAATTCTGTGACCTACCTCAAATGCCACATATCTTCACACTGTAGAAGTAAACTTTCTGCGAAAAACAAAATATCCTCATTAGCTGTTAACCCCAGGGAAGAAGAGAGAGGTCCATAGTTTGTCAAAAGTTTATGTTGTTCTCTCTGAGAGCTGTGTGTGAAATCAATGTCCACCGCACTAAGTCCCTCATCTGTGCTTGTGAACAGCTGACGCCTGACTCTGAGAGAGAGAGAGAGACCATCTGCCCCCAGCGTCAATACAAAGCTGCTACCAAGTCCAAGGCCGGACCAGCTGAGAGTTCAACTCTCACTACCCAGGATCCTGCTGGAGCCACAGCACAGTTCAGAGTTTATTTCAGTCAGTGTGACTTTTCATTAAGGTTAAATTCAGTTTGCACCAAAACAATATTGTTTTAGGCTCTGATTTGTGTTTATTCATAGGATCTCCCCACAAAAATGTAATTTAATCCTTTTCATGATGGGTTGCAAACAGTATTCTAAATGTGTGTGTGTGTGTTTTAACCATGTTAAAGTGGGTGCCTTTAAAGTTTTAGTGCTATATATAATATGAACCTGCATTAAAATTTGTGAAGGTACTTGTGGTCTTAAAGGGATGATGCATACTGACTTAAGTGATCCCTGAGCTTCTCCTCTACTGCCACCATGAGGTTGACATTTAACAACAACTTTTAGCTATACTTTGTTTTTAGTGCTAATCAGAATCTTAGCATGCTAAACTAAGGTGGTAGCATGCAGGCAACATTATGCCTACAAATCTCAATAAGTCAAGATTTGAAGGAACTGAGCATGAGTTATTGAAATTTAGAGTAATAATGTATTTGGTAATTAGACTGCAATGAAGCCACATAGCATAGTGGAGTCCAACAATGGCAAGGAATAGAAGAGGACCCTCCTGGAGTTTAGACGCTGGTGGTGGCAGAAATGGTCAGGATGACGTGGAGATGTAGAGGAGGCAGGAAGTAAAAGTCTGAAAGGCAGAATGACAGGAGAGCATTGAGATTTAAACTATGTGGAACAGAGGCTGACTGGCTCCCAGAACGCAGGTGAGAAAAAGACTGGGCCAGAGTGATGACAACATATATATCTTTGACTGCGTGGGAAAGAGGAAGTAATGCAGAAAAAAGAGCAGCGTGAATGCAGGTAAATGAATGACCAGAGAACTTCCTTATTGAACTTATTGAGCTCATATCTACATCTGGACTGCAATTGCTAAAATTAATGTTTTATCTCAAAGCTGCATGCTACATAGGGGACCTACATGTGCTCGTTGTATTTTGTTCCCTGTTATATTTGTTGCTTTCTTTGTGTTTGTGCCCTCCTTGTGCCCTTGTCTCTGTCATCAGGGCTTGTCTTCATGGGTCATTGATAGTTCTTTGTTTGTTAGCTACTTCCTGTTTTACTTTGAAGGTTGTTTTTTTTCTTTTGACTTGTTTTGGTTTCACTGTCTGCTTTTGTTCCTTTCCCTCCTTTGGGATTGTCTGTGCTGTCATCACTGTCACTGTTTTTCATTGCTTTCCTTTGTGTTTCTCTCCTACCTGAGCCTAATGACGACTAACCTGCCCTGTTTTCCTTTTTACCTTTATCGATTTCTCAGACTTATCGTGCATTTTTTGAATTGTTGTTTTATTTTTCTGCTTTGTATCTTCCTTGTTTTTGTGCTTTCTGCTGGTGTGCATTTGCATGATTCTCAGAAAACTCCACTGCCTGAAACAATTCATTCTAGCGCTTATCAATTTCCCTTCAACCCAGCTCTCTTTTTATCACCTGCCCTGATAAACGAAAGATGTAGGACTTCCGTGCGCTCAGACAGGGCTCTGTGCTATAGATGATCATTTAATGATATCTGCAAACTGATGTCTAAGAGTAGAAAAAATTAAACTACAGACAGTGGCTTCATTATTTGAAATTTTGGCCATTTTTAATATGAGCAAAACAACAACAGTCTCCTTTAAAAGGCGCTCTGCATAAATATAAAAAACATAAACAAGAAGATTTGTGAGGCAGGTAAGTAAACGGTAGTTAAAAAAGAATAGTTTAAAATGTTTATTCACAAATACACAATAATGGTCTAAGGGGGAAGCACAGCAACATGGTGCTTAGCATTGTTGGCAGACAGCAAGAAGGTCCTGGTTTCTAATCCAATGTCTTTCTGTTTGGAGTTTGCAGGTTCTCCCTGTGTCTGCATGGGTTCTCTGTCCAGGTAATCTGACTTCCTTCCTAAAGTCATGCATTTAGTGGGTTTACTTTAATTGGTAATTCTAAATTACCCAAAGGTGTGAATGGTTGTCTGTCTCTATGTGTTAGCCCTGCAGTAGACTAGCAGCCTGTCCCGGGTGTACCCTGCCTCTCGCCCTATGGCTGCTGGGATAGGCTCCAGCCCCTGTGACCCTGAGTTGGATAAGGGGGAAAGAATGGATGAATGGATGGATGAATGAATGAACGGTCCAAGGGGAGGCAGGTGCAGAGTGGGCAGACATATATCCAAACCAGAGGAGCCTGGAGGCATTGGTCACTGTCTGATGCACTGAAAGAAGATCTGAGATATTAGGACAACACACTTCAAACTTTTAAAAGTAGACAGGAAATACCACGAGGGGGCCTGAAAAAATGCTGCCACACACAGTCAGTGCCACATAACTGGCAGAAAAATCTTGCAAAAAGTAGATGATGAGTGACCAACTGCAGGTGTACCAACCAGGAAGCCAGAAGAGACCGGTCGAAGCTATGCCTCCAGGGGGGAGGTGCTGACAACACGAGCGAAATGGAAGGAGAAAGAGAGAAGGGAGGCAGTTCAGCACTGGAGGTAAAATCAACCATAACAATGATGCAGCTTGAAATCTATGAGAACAGTGCAAAGATGATCAGGGAAATTATTTAAGGCAAATATTTCATACTTCAGATAGAAATCAAGGTACTGTAAAAAAAAAAAAAAAAAAAATAAGACAGAGGGGGAAAAAAGTAAACAGTAACAAAGGGAGTGAAGAGAGTGAGACGTAGGGGAGCAGGTGCGTTTTACTGAGGAGGTCAAGTGAAGTAAAAATTAAGGCTGTAGGGCAAGTGCAGAAAGTAAGTTGATATATTTTAGCTGTTTTTTATTGTTATCAAACCTGAATTGTATACATCGATATGTATGCACAGGCTTATTATGAAGCTATAGTCTCAGTATATTTTTTATTCTTTCATTAGTACTAAGATTGGTCTGCATAACTGGTTCTTTATTAAATAGTAATAATATTTTCATTTTGCTTTCGGCAACAAATCAAAATGAAGTTGTGCTCATTTTCACATATACAGAGAAGGATTTTAGTCCAAGCACGACTAGTTAGTGGGTTTATTTTTATGTCTCTTCTGCTTTCAGATGCCACTGAGTTCAAGTTTATTTCATTATTTCTGTGGGAGAACTGGGCCGAGGCAACAAATTCAGACAAACAAGATGCCACACTTGTCAAATCGGATAATCCTTTATTTTCAAAAGACAGTCTCGCCGAGTATAACGTTTTAGTTATTACATTTTCCCTCCACAGGCTGGCATAGTAAGAGCATGTACTTACTGTGAGATTAAGTAGTAAGTTAGCACTCAATCAACAGGGATCTGCTCCGGGCAGTTTACAGTGCAGCAAAAGTCTTATTTATAGACACACGAGCAGAAACAGCAGAGTGTGAAAAAAACACTCACCTCAAGTCAGCGGCTGAGTTATGGCACAAAAATCAGATGTCAGGGGAGATGGAGCAGATTAATCATGACAGCAGCCATGGCCATACAACTGCGGGACACTGAGATGCAATAAGGTTGACACAGGCAGTGAAATGGAGCTGTCATTCAGAATTAAGTTCCTCCAGTGAGACGTCTAATAAGGACAGTACCAGCTTGTCATGCTTTCATTGGTCTTATATGTCTTTTGTCTGCTTTGGCAGATCAAACAACACCATGCTTTTTAAAACTTGAGAGATTAGATGAAAACTGACAAAAGAGCTTGGTGATAAAAGGTGGAAGGTTGTTTATTTTTAGCAGTGCCGATATAGTGGTTCAGCTTTAGAGACGGTATTGATGATCTGTCGGTCGGTTTGTCGCCTTCTTTCACCCAAAGGGAAATCTTGTACAGATGTTTATGTTGTCCAGATATTGAATTCTGGTGTCTTGTAGAGCCACCACAAAACTGACATTTATGATTTATGATAATTTTGAGTGAAATGTCTCACCAGGTATTGATTGCTGTTTTGCACCTTTGTCATTCTGTTCCTCTCAGAGTGGTTGATTAATCAGACATTTTTACCTTGAGCCACCGTTGAGCTACCGTGACTTTTATAATCAAATGTCAGCAAAGCCACAACTGCAATTTGTATTTAGTGCCATAGCTTCCCATCTTGTACTGATGAATAAGACATAGAATAGAAGTTAAGAGATACCTAAAGTAATCTGTAAGAATACTGGATTTTAGTTTACTCCTTAAGGTGTTCAGTCTAAGATTCCCAGATATCCTGAACATGTTTTAAAGGTCCCAGGTGGCACAAAGTGTATTTAACGCAGCAATAAACTAGGTATACAAACTTTTATTTTAAATGATAACCTGTAGGCTAAGGTGATGACTTTGTCTGACATCGAGAAGACACTTCTTGCTAAGAGCGCTCAGCACTTTACAAGCATCCGCATCTTAATAATCTCAGGACTACACCACTGACTATAACATTTACATCACACTGGTCAGGCTCAGGTGTAACAGCTTCGTAACAGTATGTGCAGTATTGCATGTCATGTCGTATCCGTGTGCAATAACCTGTAGACATCAGGTGCAATAGTCGTATTTATTATTTTATTTTTACAGCACAGGATTTGATGCTCCTATCAGAGTACTTTGCAGTTATCGTAGACAGAGGTGGGTGATTTATGTGTAAGTGTGGAAATGGGTGTGACATATTGGTATTTGGCGTGATTATGCAAGCATGTGAGGATGTCTAATTGTTATTTGCATGTATTGTTTTTCCAGCATGAGCGTGTGGGTGTGTGGAAATATTGTTTTTCGTGTACACAGCAAATTTTGTAATGGCAATGACAATAAAAACTTATATTATATTATTGATTACAAATTTTTTAGGCTGATGTTAAGTAATAAAGTTTAACAAACATTGGTTTGACTTGCAGGTTAATGTGTAGCTGTCTATGAAAAGCTGCATATTAGCAGCAGGGGCTGCTGAAACCAGATGCCACATGTAGTGATCTGTGTTTGTAATGTGGTTTGTTATGTTTAAGGTCTCATTGTTGGGGAACAAACACCTGGTTCATCTGCACCTCAGTTCTGCCTCAAGGCTTCTGCTATAACCCAGCCACTACTGTTCATTCTCATGTGCCACATGATAGGTGTTTTTTTTCTTTCCCGCCCACCCCCATTAGCACCAGCTCTCCTGAGATCCTCCATATACTCATCTACCCTTGTAGCATCTGCAAAAACATTCACTGAACTCTGTTGGGTTCAAGCCATCATCAAGTTTTGTGTTCATACATAAAAACTAAGAGAAAGAGTGTATGCATGTCCTAATTTGGACAAGGATTTGTGTAGATGTGAGACTATAACCTCAGGTTTACATCACTAACTGGTATTTTTGAGAAAATGCACTTCAGACCATTTTAAGGGGCAATGCAAAACTAATGTAACTTGTAGTTTAAAAAGTTAGCTTCTCCATTGAGTTACTGAGTAATGAACTGCCTCATTGATGTAGTCCACAAATATTGTGATCGGCCTGTTCAGTACTGTTCAGTTCAGTACCTCTACATTTTCAGCTCGATTCTTTTTTCACACTTTTTGAATTTATCAGTGACAGAATAACAAGTATTGCTTTAGTATAAGGAATAATAATTATAGCCTCCATATAAGGATTCACATATGTCAGCAAATTGCACACTCATGATAATGTTGGCTTATTTGCATTAAAGCAGACTTCTATTCTTTGATTACAAACCATAATATAAAATAAAAACAAAAGTCTTTTCAGGAAATTTACACTGCAAGGTAACTGCTGTTCAAGATATGAGAAAAACCCAGTGATTTAAAAAATTCCCCGTGAGCAATATTTGGCAACAGTGAAGAGTAAAAAGCAGCGATACAGGTAAGAGAAGAATTGTAGTGAAAAATTCTCCCCTCAAGGCACATATAAAATATTCATTTATAGCACTCTACTGATGTTTCTGTTGGTCCCAAAGGAAAAAAAAAAATACAATCAATCGATTCATAAAAACTTCAGAGTGAGTGTGTGTTTTTAAAGACTGTTCTGATTGCAATGCAAGATGTATTGATCCGGGTTGACTGTTTCTCAGAGAGCGGTGTTTGTACCCGGAGTGCTTTGAACACCCATTAGAACTAGGTTTTACTGATTGTATGAATTTTGGCAGACAAAAAGCTGTGGTCAAAAAGCATATATAATTTGATTCTGGATGTGATTTGACGACTCCACTCTTCTTTTGCATGTGATATTCATCAGTATCTAATGCTGTCATACACTTTATTGTACTGTTCCAAAGGCTAACTGCTTTTTTTTGTCCATCAGGCAACAACAATACACCCTTAGATGCAACATTACTTAGTTTGGCCTACTTTTGTAATTTCTATGCGCTCTGCGTTGTTGCCTCAGGCCCCAAAATGTCCTGAAAAAAAAAAATAAAGAAAATATTCAACTATTATTTTACCTAAATCATGAGTATAAATCATTTTCAAACTTTATTATCAGTGTTCACACATTTTAATAGAAAACCAGTATTTGTTTAATTATATATAAGAACACTAGAACCTATTTAACACTTCAAATAATAATAGCTCATCAACACTACATCAACACACAGCTTTTTTGTGTAGGTCTAACACTATCAGACAGTTTTAGGTATAAATGTGGACATCATGGATCTACTTTGGTAGTGGCGGTAACACTGACAGAGTATGCGTGACCGCTCTGTTTGAAGAATATCCATCCTCTGATCCTCTGTAGCCGAGCTGAGACAGCTCAGGAGCATCTTTGGCTGCAGACTCATCCAGACAAGTGTCTTAATGCGCTCAGGGGGATCCTCGGTGCCATCAGCCATCAGACTCCACAGCACAACACCCTGCACATCCAGACACCACTAAATCGCAAACATCTACCTTTCAGTTGAATCATCACAGATATTGCACATACAAACAGAATGTTTCCTGTGTGTATATATATGGATTTCATTATTGTGATTTGTCATGTTTTATTTGATATACAGGTATTTATGGACAGTTTTTATTTGATACTGCAGGGAATCAGTAAAAGTACATGTTGTCAGCTGGTTGAAAACATTGTCTGTCTGATGGATATTCACGTGAAGCAGCATTAGGCAGAACTGCGGATGCACTTACAAGACAAACTACTGCATATTTTAATTTACCTTTAAAATTCTTATCTAGGTTAAATGACCTGCTTCACTCACGTTTGTGTGTGCTTTAGAATTTTATGTATAAATTCACGCAATAATATTGTCTCAAACATAAATATGAACATACAGCAGGGTCTCATTAAAGTTCACATTACAACACCTTAAATACCGTTAATCAACACTGAAATGTTTCTACTCAATCATGGTGAAAGCACATCAACTGAAGCATTCTGTATGCTTTCATAGTGTGCCATGTTCAATGCCACATCTGTATCTTCACATATTAATGCACATCTTCAGACATGTTAAAAAAAACATCATATACGTCATATAATTTTCTTTCTTTTTGAAGGCAGTAAAAAAAAGTCTTACAATTTCTAAACATTTGTCTTTAATCTCAAAGGAAATCATCAAAAAGACAGCTCATGAGGAAAAGGCACCAGCATTGCTCAGACCAGACTCTTACAAAGCTGCTTATTAATGTACATCTGCAGTTGGGCGATCGTGGCTCAAGAGTTGGGTGTTCGACTTGTAATTGGAAGGTTGCCGGTTTGAGCCCCGGCTCGGACAGTCTCCGTTGTTGCGTCCTTGGGCAAGACACTTTGCCTACTGGTGAGGGGCCGATGGCGCAATATGGCAGCCTCACTTCTGTCAGTCTGTAGCTTACCTTCACCAGTGTATGAATGTGAGAGCAAGTGAATGAATAGTGGTATTGTAAAGCGCTTTGAGGGGTCCTGAAAAGCGCTATATAAATGCAATCTATTATTATTATTGCAGTGGTAAAACTACAGAAAGATCACACAAAGATCTTTGTAGATACTTTGCCCAACGTGTTAATACTGTGTTGTTTCATGCAGATCAAATAAAAGAGAATCTGTGATAGTCATGACTTTCCTACACAGGTTTGATTTTTAAAGAAAGGGGAATATCTAGCCTGTAAAGTGAAATGAAATGCTTGTCACACTGATTAGCTGCTCATGATCAAATGTGACTCATACCTTTATAATGGCTCTCTGTGTCTGAAGTAAAAGTCATTAATCTTAACCCTGAAGGCTGGCAATAAAGCAACAGACAGACCTGATTCTAACTGAATTCACTCGGATCATTTTGATAGTCGTAGAGCTTACAGAGTACCTTATTTAAAGGGGGCGGGGCTAAGGGTGGGGTTTGGATGGTGTGTCAAACCTCACCCGAACTGTACAAAAAAGATGTGTGAATTTTCAACCAGTTTTCAGGAAATTTTATTGGATTTTATGCATGAATGTAAATTTTCTGATTTCTCTTGAGCCTGCAAAAGGTTGTTAGACACCTCCCATGTCACTGCATTTAAAACAAATCTTGGAAATGCCCCTAATTAGAAGCAGATTTTATCATTGGCTACCTAATGTTGCAGATTTAACATATGTTGTTATTCAAGGTCCAGCCCAAGTCATCAGGTTATGGCATGAAGTGAAAAAAAAAGACATTAAAACTAGTTGTTGTTATGGCTGCTGTTCAGATACTTCCAGGTTGATTCACTCATTTGAGGAAGGTTCATATGCAAAATTAACCATTTGACCACAGCCCAGGAATACACTATTCATCCTCTTGTGTGTGGTAGTCTGGCATCCTGATGTCCTGCTCTCAAAGTTCCTCTTAATCAGTATGCACACCTGTGACTCACCTACTCATCATCATGCAGAAAAGCTACCCTGGTTTTTGAGCTCTTCTCTACTACATTGTTTTCACTACTTTACTGATAGCCATGCCAGGCCTCTTGTTCTGATGCAATTTAGTTTGCACTTAAGTTTCGATCACACTTTCCATGACGGCGAGTCCGCTTCGTTCCACTCTTGTCCGCTCAGGTGCAAGTGATGTAAATTTCCCCATCAGATGATGATCTGTGTGCTTTTTTTCTTTTTTTTGTGATCCTCTGGACTTGGCTACAGAGAATTTATGCTGTAGTGTATCACTTAAACATGCACCCCAGGCAGCAGACTTCAAGCGAACTTCAAGTGAAGAAGGAAGTATGAGAGGAAAGTCTACTCGGGATTCAGGTCTACAGCTGTCCATGTCGGCAGTTGAGTATAATCAAGGCTTTAGTGTCTGCTGTTTATACCAAATCAGTTCGTCTTTACAAACCATCCAATCTTTGCCAAGCAAACCTTCTCCAGCTCAGCTTCAGCCACTCTGCCTTTTCCTTCCACTCTGTCCTCCCACATGCTCCACAGCTCTTCACATTGACCTCTTCAGCAGATTTGTTCTATCAAGTCTTGATTATACTCCATTGCAGACACAGATAGCTGGAGACCAACAGTCAAGTGGTCATTCTTGTTGTATTTCTTTGCTTGGGGTCGACAACCTGGGCCATATGTGCAGCTGGTGACTTGTAATAAAAATTCATATCATAAAAATGATGGTTCAGTAGTGGTAGCATGTTGCTACTACTCCATGGGCAGCTTTGAAATGTGTATCTAATGTATGTACCTGCAGAGATGCGTATGCTCTTCTTGGTCCATCAGCCAGCTGTGGAGGAGAGTGACGTTACAATGCTGTGAAAAATTTACCTCCTTCCTGATTACGTATTTTTCTGTATTCTTTAAATTTTTTAAAATATTAGTGAAAGCTAACCTGAGTAAGGGAAACGTTTAGAGGATCCTCAACAACTAACCTCAGTATTGCTGTCATCAGACAGATGTGAGTGTCACTGACTCATATCGGATTTCTTTTTACCAAGTTTTACAGGTTCCTCCAGAATAAACAGACGTGAACATGCATTTTATATCTACTGACATCTAGTGGTGAGATTTTACACACTGTAACTTTAAGGTAAGCTTTCATGATTTAACAATAAGAAAGAGACCATGGGAGAGTTCCCCAGTAAAAACCACTGCTGACCAAAAATAACACAAAGACTCATATTTTTTTTTCTTTCTTTCCTCTTTTTTTCTTCTTTCATTCCTTTTGTATGGATATTTTAGTTGTTTAAATACAGAAAAAAGAAAAATGCGCGTAGTGACAAATTGTTGAAGTTGATGGTATTGTACAGTGATTCCTAAATGTCAATTTAAAAAAAAGTAATTGGGTCTTTTTCAGTTTAAACCTTTTGCAAACATATATGAGATACTTTTTTTTTTCTTTTTTCTTTTTTTTTTTTTGCCTGTCCCGTTTGGCTCTTTTGCCATCAGAATTATTGTCTAAAGGCAAAGAAAGATGCCCAACGGATTTACTTTACCAAATTGACCATCCCAGCCTTGCCATAATGGTCCATTTGATTCACCTTTTATTGTTTAGACTCATATTTTCCAAAAAGCATCTTGATTATTTGGGAAAATATTCTGTTGTGATCAGACAAAAATTTAACTTTTGGGAAGGTTTGTGTCCCATTAAATCAGACGTAAATCTAACATTTTGCAAAAAGAACATCACATAAACAATAAAAAAAAAAAACACAATAGTGGTAGTGTGATGGATTGGGGTTGTTCAGGTTCTGCATGATTTGCTGTAACAAATGGAGCCATAAATTCTGCTCTCTACCAGAAAATCTTGAAGAAGAATGTCCAGACATCACTTTGTGCCCCAACCATACTTGTTTGTTATGCAGCAGCAAAATGTTATGAAACATCCCAGGTGAAAGCGTTGTAGTTAAAGTCTGGACATAAATCAGATTGTCCAAAAACAAGCTGTTCATACTTTCAAAAACCATCCAGTGTGGCTTAATTAAAGCAACTCTGCAAACAAGGCTAGAATTTGTTCCTAGTGATGTTAAAAAAAACTCATTACCAGTTATCACAAATGCTTGATTACATATTCTATTTTCACATAGAGCCAGACAATAAATGAAAAATAAACAATAAATGAAATCATCATTTAAAACTGCATTTTGTATTTACATGGATTATGTTTGTGTGATATTAAAATGAGTTTGATCTGAAACCTGTGTGACAAACATGCAGAAAAAAAAGAAATCTGGAAGGGATGCAAATTTTTTTCACACCATCTTATAATATACAAAAAGATGAAGTGAAACTGAGTGAAAATGATTCACTTCAGTCAATGACTGTTCTTTTCACTTCTTCCTTTCCTGGTAAACCTGCTTCCACTCCCTTCGCTGTGTAGTTGTGAGTTTGGAAGACTGCACATGAGTATGTTTGCGTTGGTTCCAAACCTCTCTCTGTAGGCTCTCGATAGGCAAATGACTCAATAAATGGACACAATTGTGATATTTCAAATTAAGCATTATTCTACTTCAACCTTCACCAAACCCCTGGTGCAAGAGGACTGCAATAAAAGTCACAGACTTGTAACATCTGGCATCTACTGTAGTAACATTTATGTGTCTTATTGTGTGTTACTTAATACGGTAAGTCATACCAAAGGTTCTACATAATTCAACAAATTTTCCTAACTGTAGGTACTTTTCATCACTATTTTAGTATTTTATTTTACCAACAGTATCTATATATGTATCAGTATCTGGTAACATTATAATGAAATGGCCACTGCCTGCCACAGGTGCAGTGAAATGTGTTGTAATGTACCAGTTCCAGTAAATCCGTGAAGCCAGTTTTGGAAGAATTTGATCTAAAACAAGTGAGGGCATTAAATTAAAGCACAACTTAAACATGTTGACTGTGATTATGATACAGTCATAGATGGAAGGAAGAGGGTTTCACAGACAAACACAAAGAGTTGTTCAGCTCCTGTAAACATGAACAAACAGTACAGCTGCGATACAGCTGCATACTTCTTACCCATCATTACTTTAATCTATAGTCCAGGAATGAAGTTCAGGCCGTCTCATAGCAACCTCACCCACAACCTCCACATTCAGTCAGGTCTCTGATGCTAATCAGACCCTGATTCTGAGAGGCTCATCACATGGTAGGAAAACTCACAGGGGGATATATGATATATTCTTTCAGTGTATATATCCAAGCAGTATGAATTTTATTTGAGCTGCAGAGATGAGGGAAAGATTCAGCCTGTGTATTTGTTTGATGTAAAAAGCAGTGCAAAATATCACACTGAAAATTTTTACGAGTCCTATTGAGTACTCAATCTGTTCATACAAGGAAAAGTAAACAAAAAAAAGAATTTAAACATTATTATTATTATTATTATTATTATTTAAAAAAGTGGAATTCCAAAGGGAAAACAGAAAATATGACAAAGGAAAAGACAAGACTGTATACATGGAGGACTAATTACACAGTGATACAGATGTAGGAACAGGGCTCGGTTGGAAAAAAATTAAAGCCAAACAACCACTCACAAAGGAGTAAACTCAGATAAAGGAAGTAAAAGCACAGAAGACTCACAAGGAAACTCAGTTACTATAACAAAAGCAGCCAGAGAAGACAACTCCCCCTGTTGGACAACATCTCCCACCCCATGCAGCAGACTGTGACAGCACTGAGCAGCTCCTTCAGTGGGAGACTGCGGCACCCACGGTGTGGGACGGAGAGATTTCGCAGGTCTTTCCTCCCCACTGCTGTCAGACTCCATAATAAAGACTTTAACTGATCAAGCACACACATCCATACATATGCAATAATACTAAGTGCAATAATCCTTTCTGTCATCGTTGTATTTTTACTCAGTTGTATATAGTATTTGTATTCTATTTTTATCTTATTGTATATTTATTTTATTCTATTCTACTGTATATAGTATTTTATTCTATTCTGTACAGTTGTGTACTGTATTTATTCTTATTGTATTCTAATTTTTGCCTCATAACTTTTGCACTGTCCACTTCCTGCTGTGACAAAACAAATTTCCCACGTGTGGGACTAATAAAGGTTATCTTATCTTATCTTATCTTAAAACTTTAATGTTTTATGATGTTTTTATTTCAACATGCTGACATTAGCCTGTTTTTATAACAACATGCCAGTGTCTAACTTTTGACTTATGACACTAAAGCATTACATACTAAATGGTATATTTTATTATCTTTACCCATGTGAGGGAGCAGAGCTGACTGAAGTCTTTGGCTTTTATAAGCCAGAAAAACTTGAGATTTGAAGATATATTCATACAATGTGGGTTTAGGGTATTATTGTAGGGAATAATAGAGAGGTAATTGTACTGAAAAAATAAAAATAGTGTTGTATAATTCTCTCCATGCCCTTTCATATCATATATTATTCTCAATATGGCTTTATAAAATTTTATTTCAAGGTCAACATTGGGACTAGTTGCTTGACCCGATTTTCATCAAAATTAAATCAGCTCGAGCCTTTATTACCATTTACAATCACACAAAATTTGACCACACTCCCTGCCTTTGGTGGGGGAGAACAAACCAGGAATATGAAGCCATAAACACAGAGATAAGTCAAAGGGAGGGACAATTAATTAAGGAGTAAAAATAAAGTCAAAACAAGATTCAATGAATTTTTTAATTAAATGCCAGGACACATCAGCTGATGGCTCAACTGATACATTTCAATGCATGAGGTTGTAAATCCCATATAGGGTTGGCTGTTTAAGTTGTTTTAATATGTCCAATATTCTTGGAGCTAGATCTCAGACCCACAGGACTTGTCAAATGCCAAATGTGAGGGTGTGCTCTCTTTGTCAAATGACTGTTCTCTTGAACTACAGGCAGACAAACTGATTTATTCAAAGATTTGTCTCAAAAGCAATGCTGAAAACTAAATGCACTGCAATAGCAAGATGGAGAATGTTAATATAAGACACAGCTGGCAAAATGAAATTCTACTAAAGTAATAACAAAGATAAAACTAATAAATTTCTTGTTGGCCATATGCACAAAAATTTGTGTCCATTCATCAAAGGTTTTCTTAAAAATATCCTGCTAAAGTGCATTTTGATTAGCATGACTTTCAAAACATGCTCATGCTTGCTGTTTGCTTGAAGGAGTTACTCAAACCTTCAGAATAAAAGCATCACAAGTTGAGCTAAAAACAATCATATACATTATAGATGCAACTTAAATAACTGGATCCTGAAAAAGTTAAAGAAATTATATAAATGGTGTGAGAAAGATTACTATGACAGCAGTTATGGGGTAAATATTTGCGTACTGTATTGCACACTTTAACGAAACTGAACGTGTGTGCATATACATCAAGTATCAGCTTGGCTAAGTTCAGCTCCCTTTTCATCTTACAAAATTGGTGCCCGCGTTCAAAAACACGAAGAGCTTTTGTTCTTTTTTTTTTTTTAAGTTAAAGGTCAGTAAAAAATTGAGTTATGTTTATGGATTTATATTATTTACCTCAAGACCTCCAGGGTGTTTATTTCTGTGCGCATCAGACTCCTTTGAAGAACAAAACAAAAGCAAAAGTTTTGCTTTGAGGGTACTGAAAAGTGTGAGATGTGCTCACCCATCCCCTGTCTTCCAGCTTCATGTCGCAATAAAGTCGACTCTCTAGCATTTTGTACTTTTGCTAAAGGACCTTCTAAGAGACTAATTCATTCAAACATGGGAGGATTAATGGATAAGAAAAAATAAGCAGGCTCTTCATTACAGTGTAATGGGCTTCCTGTTCAACACCAAACACTCTGGCTGCCCTTTGATTATTTATGTTGATACTGACAAGACAAGAGCTCTCGACAGTCGCATGTTATTAAATAAATGAATAATAACAAATGAACAAATTATTCATCCTCACAGAAGAGCAGCTTCTCGTGTTCTCCGTTATCAAAAGGGTTTAAAATATAAAACATTTGCTGCTGCCTGTTCTTTTCTTTATGTTCAACATCACCTGCATGATGTTTACAAAAAGGCTGAGAGGAGCTTTTTGAGATTCATCTGTGACACAAATAAAACACAATTTGGTTCATTTCTTAATCACATTAGGCTTTATTCCCATCAGATCTCAAATGTAAGGGCTGTAAATTAGGAGAGCCATAAATGTGGAATCAGTGCACTGAAAAAAAATCCTACTTCAGAACCTTGATAGTGAACATTTCCAAAGTATTAAATAATGGTGTATGTGCAAGTAACACCTATAAACCAAAATCCCAGGCTTCAGACTGCTCTGTTTCAGACACCAGTCTCCACTCTTGGATATGTATGATGTCACTAAGAGTGGCTATCCCTATTATCTAGGCACCCCACACCCAACTGCTGGCTAAAGCGTCTGTTTACAGGGGGCAGCCAATCAGAAAAAAAATGTGGTTTAATGGAGAGCTAAAGAAGGTAAACTAAACACAAACATGGGATTGTTATGAACTGTAAATCATGCATAGATACTTCCGTGGAGGCTAAAGATAAAACTGGGGCCCTGGAAATGATCATTGTAGGTACAATAATACACAATGCCTTCGGTTCAATAAATGTATTTTCCAATGCTAGCACTATAATTGCCATACGGTTACATTTTATCAACATACATATCACTGCTGGTCTTGGTTTATTGGGTGGGAAGAATGTGTGAAGAATATTTTCTTTTCACATTTTGGGCCCCTTATGATTGTAGAAAACTCCCTTTTAACTAGAAGAAAGCCCTGGCAGAACTAGTTCAAGGAGGGGCAACCAACTAGGGGTAAAGTGAGGAAGCCAGGGCAAAGGCAAGCTGTGAAAGAGAGCCTTTAATAGGTATTAATAATTATTAATAACTAAAAATTAAATGCAGAGTGGTGCATAAAATATAGTGAAAATGGTGAGAGAAGAAGAAACACTCAGCACATCATGGGAAGCCCACAGTGCTGCATAACTAAGGAAAGATTTGGGGTCAGCCAATCCTGCCCCAATGCTTTGTCAAAAAGGAAAGATTTAAGACTAATCTTAAAAGCAGAGAGGGCGTCTGTCTCCCAAATCCAAACTGGGAGGTGCTTCCACAGAAGATGGGCCTTAAAGCTGAAGGCTCTGCCTCCTGTTCTACTTTTAAAGACCTTAGATTAGAACAGCATTCTGATAGAGAGAGTGATATGGTACTATGGCATCTTTAAGATAAGATGGAGCCTGATTATTAATGACTGTGCATGTAATGAGAAGGACAGGCATCAGAACTACTTCACAAATCATTAAAAGCCAGTCAAATTATTACTTCTGCCAAGGAGCTTATGTTTTTGTAGCATTTGTGTCAACATTATACTAATATGACATAAAACCACCAAGAATATCACCTTGTGTCTCATTTCACTCTTGTCAATGTGTGTGCCTATGTTAGAGTAACTTGAACATTTTCAGTTTGATGAAACTGTTTGGGTGAGTTGCACAAACACATGACTTTAAACCACGAGACTGGAGTTTGACCCCTGTGGTAGAACTTTTTAATTTCCCGTTTGGCTAAGTTCAACCATCAAAACCACTTAATTAGAGTTTTAAAATATTCTAATATTAGAATTTGAGTTAAAATGGCTTCATATCCTTCGTATTTTTTTTGTGCATATTTGTCTGCTGAAGAGATACTCAGCTCTTATCCAGTTTTTGTTTTTCATTATTCAAGCTGTGGTTTGTGTTTTGTGTGTTCTGTGATTAAAAAGTAAATGCCCTTTAACAGAAATGTCTTAATTTCTGATTGCAGATAATTGTTTTTCCCATAAAGACTGATAAAAGAAACACTGAATAGGAGATTCCACTAAGTTAGAGAAACTGTGTAAAACACGTCAGGAACTTTGACTCTGTATAAACGCACTCTGCATTATCTGATCTTTGTATTTTCACCCCTTAAACACTTCACTCTTCTCTCAGTTGCATTTAAATTTCAAATGAGCTACTTTTCATTAGCATTTCAATTTGATGTGAAACAATGGCAACTGTTGAGCTTTTTGCATGTTTTTCTTGTTTTGGTGACATTTGGGAATCATTGATGTTGTTAAAGGTTATAACAGTATTAACATGAAAACTGACAGTTGACAAATCTGTTTAGGATCGCAGATGTGAATCGTTGGGACAAAGAAAACTCTAGAGGAAAATTAAAATAAAATAAAAAATACTAAATTGTCCCTTAAAGGTTAAAGAATTGTTGTATGGAGAGGGCTGCTTTCAGTAAACCTCCTTGCTAGTTATTTTCTGACTGAATAATCTACAGCCAGACAACTCCATGTTAACAACTGTCAGCTTGAAGCACAGCATGTTTTTAAACAACAATTCAACATGTGGTAACCAAGACTAGTCAGACTAGCTGCTTTAAAAGAAATTAGATCTCTTTCAAATTTGGTCTGCGTTACTTTGAGTCATTTCTTTAGCATGTCTGGGCAGTTTCTATGAAAACTGACAACAAACAGGGGACGGTGTTGAAACAGCAGCCTGCAGCCTTTCATCTATTTCAGGAATTGATGTATTTTTTCCTGTTTTTCTTGTAGCAAAAAAAAAGTGATATAGTCTGACACACTTCGTAAGAACAGCAATGCATGACAAATGATCGAGTATGTTACACATTTTTATGTGTATTTACTCTACAGTTTAAAGAAAGTGTAATTTTCACAGAATTGTACACAGTTTAATGTCTACACCCTTACGTCACCCATACAGTACTCTTGTCTTTGTAAAAACAATTTTGGCAGGTTTCTGGTCTGGTCTGCTACAATTTTCTCAGGAGTGTGATGTCCCAGTAAATTCATGCCAATGTCAGACTGTGAAAGGCTCTGAGAAACAAAACCAAGCACGGCTTGTGTAGAACTGAAAGCCTCTTCTCTTTAAAAACTACATGTCAACAGTTTGCAAAGCTGCACCTAAACAGCCCAGTCACTGGGTGGTTTGTTCAGAGGGCTTTTTGAACAGTATCCTTTGGGCAGACAAGATCAAAATGGACATGTCTGGCCATAATACAGAGCACCATGTTTGGTGGAGACCTATCACAGTATATCCTGTCATGGAACAGGACAAGCTGCTTGCTCTCAAGCCCACCAGCAAATCTGTTTTAGGATGTCTGAAAAAGAAATCATCAAGTTCTTTTAATGACTATGTCAAAGTTCAGATCTCAACCTGATTGAAATGCTGTGGCAGGAACTTAAGAGCCCTGTGTATAAACAAATCCCTGTAAACCTCAATGAACTGAAGCAACGTTGTGAAGAAGAGTGGGTCAGAAGTCCTCCACAACAATGTGAGAGAATTATAAATCATGTGGTATTATTATTATACCTACACACACAGTAAGTTATACACACACTTTTTTCACACCCTAGAGTTCAGTCAACAGCTTCTGCTGCTTCTCTTTGGCTCTGTGCTGTAGGTTTCCGTCCTCATTCTCTTTGTCAGGCTCTTGTGGTGCTTCACTATGAAACTCTGCATATGGAATTAATTCATATTGTGAGCAGATATAGGTTATTAAGAGTAATGAAAACGGACAATAGCTATGTGCTGCTTGAAATATCCTGTAGAACAATAGTAGGGGAAATTGTTATTTGATCCTGTTACAATCAGTAAGCCAGTGAATTACAGATTCTCCAACTCATTATGTGGCTACACAGTCTTGCAGTGCTGCTAGATCCTCCTACTGAAGAAGGCACAGATATGGCCTGTCAAGTTTGCCAATGAACACTTAAATGATTTACAGAAATCGTGGGAGGAAATACTGTGCTCAAACACAAATCAAACTCTCTGGGATCAACTCGATCTGCTGTGTTTGGAGAAAGAGAAATGGTGTTTATGACCCAAAGAACACCACCCCCACAGCCGAGCATGGACGTGTAATCGCTATGCTTTTTGGCTGTTTTCTTCTAAGGGTAGCGAACAACATCAGCTCTCACACTTAGGCCCAATGGATGGTGCCATGTAACATAAAATCTTGGCTGAGACCCTCTTTCTCTCTGCCAGAACACTGAAGGTGGGGCATGGATGTGTCTTTCCAGGATGATAATGACCCAAAACATACCACCAAGGTAACAAAGAAGTGGCTAAAGAAGAAGAAATTCTAAAACCTTTTGAAAATCAGTGGATAGGACTGAAGCTTTGCCATTTAGCAAATGGCAGCCAAGAAACATAAAGGATTTAGAGAGTTTCTGTGAAGAATAGTGGGTCAAAATCCCCCCTGTGATGTGTGAAAACCAGGTGACCGACTACTAGAAGTATCTTTCCGCCGTGCTTGCCAATGCAGGTTTCCCCATCAAGTAGGGTTTTGCTTGGGGATCAAATACTTATTTCACTTTTAGTTCATAAATTTTTTTGTAATGCATTTTTCTTGATTTTTGGTTGATATTCTGTCTCTCTCCATTAACCCTCTCAGGCTCAAATTGAACTTTTTGTTGCTAATGCACAACCAAGTCCTGCAGTGGTACTTCTGAGTAAAAAAAACCTCATAAAATATGTATGTGGGGTAATCAGGTTGTTAGTTTTTAACTGTTGCAAATCTGCAACGCCTGCCTTGAGAGGGTTAAAATGAAACTACTGAAACTACTGCATTTCTGGGACTGTTCATTTCTTTGTGAGCAAACCAGAACAAATTCAGCAGGGGATCAAATAATTAATTCCCCACTGTACTTGTGAATCAACTTCACAAAAGCAAATCTACATTAAATCCCTATTTTTTAAAAGAAATGCCTGAATAATATGGTAGGGATTTATTTTAATTCAACACACAAAACTGTCATAAAGATAATGAATACATTTAGATGTGTAAAGGGGATTTGTTAATCCCAGTTCACAGGGCAACACAAGCTTGTTTACAAAATTCCATAGTCAAGTACAGAATAGATAACTGCAATATATGCAAAACATTTGTAAATGTTTAATACATGGGCCTCACACTGGTTCTTTACATACTAAGTGACAAATGGACCTGCATATATTTAGGTGCAAAGACACGCATTGATACAGCTGGCAGCACACCACAACAATAAGAAGATAAGGGAGAGTGCAAACTTGTTGATGCCAATTAGCATCACAATATTTATTTAATACTGTTGCTTGTTGTTAGATCTCCTTTGGCTGTATTTTAATGTTTCGAATCAAAACGGATGTGTTTGCCATCAGGCTTTCTGTGATCATTACCTCTTTCCTGCAGGACTGAAAATGTAATGATACAAACATGTCCTGCATAAAAAAAATCCTTTGTAGTCTGGAATAATTTTGGTGGATGGATGAGGGGATAAGATTTGCTTAGTTTTTAGCATTATACGTTAGTCTAAATTCAGGGAAGAGACGATGAGGGTTAATGTGATATAAAGAAAAAAGAATTTGCTACTATGTACTTGAAACACTGAAAGTTGTCGATATTTGTGCAGGAATTCAAATATTCTCGCTTCATGGACCTCTAGTCATGTTGAAATTAGGATGCAATGGAAGATATACTTGCACAGTCTGAAATGCTCAGTGCCCACAGATAAAGTAAATTTTAAGCTGTTTATATTATCTTGTTTCCATGTAGTAAATGTAGTCCTTTGTGGGGAAAAAAAGAGAAAAAAAATGGACTGTGGTGTGTGTGGATCATTGGTGTTGGTAAAAAGTGTGATTTATCGCAAAGTATAGGCCACTTCAGACTGTTCAGCACACTAAGAGCAGAAGTTCAGTTGTTATTAACATTTGTAGAGCCATGTATTGCAGAGGCTTAGCTGTAGAGAACGAGCTCTTGACACAACTAGTTACAAAGGCTGGACAATGTCTTGAGGCAAGCTACGCACACAAAGCATGCATTACATAAAATCCCCAGTGTGTCTTAAAACAAAGCATTTGGAAGAACGAATACATTTTGTTTAGCGCACATTGTAACAAGAGCAGCTGGAGACTTCATAGCTCCACCAAGACTAAAAACTTCCTCCACGTTATGCGTAAAACGAATCACTGAAGGATATGTGGCTGCAAAATGTTTTGTGATATTTTCTTGATAACATCAAGACAGTGTCTCCCATTTTTTTCTTAACTCAATTCGATATGTATTTATGAAGATATGATCCAAAGTGCTGCGATAAAGAATCCTTCCAAAAAGTCCTGGATCTTGAGCATTTCCAAAAGTTAATAACTTCTCATTTGGGCCTTGCCCCCCTCTGGTAAAATGCAAATCCATTTATAACATTTTGAGTAATCATGCAATCAAACAAACTGAATCAATCACATAACCTCCTTTGGCGAGGTAACTGAGATCATGAACGCATGGACTAACAGACTCTACTGATATTTACAACATAGGTGTTACAATACTGTTTCACAAAGTACCACAACTATTAAACCACACGTAAAATGATTTCACAGTAGTTATTTTTTAACAGGTGCAAATAACAGAAAACCTAAACATTGTCATAATTAATTTATCATGCACCCACAGCCAGTAACAATGGACCGATAAAACACGCACAATCACTGAAACGCTTCATTTCTTCAGGAAAATTCATGAAGAAATGCTGAGAGCTTCATCATCTGTCATGTTGGACCTGTGGGTGATGTGATAACTGACTTCTTCTTGCTCTGTGACCGGTTCATTGCACTCATGGGTCGAATTCTTCATCACACTGTAATACATCGGCACATTGTACTCGGCCTCCCTGTGGCCCCAGTGGCACTTGCAGAGCTTTTTAAAAGCAACACGAAACTTCTGCGACATGAGGTTATAAATGATGGGGTTGATGGCACTATTGGTGTAGATGCACATCCGGCAGAAGAGCAGGAACCAGGTGTTGTGGTACGGCGGGTCAATGAAGGAGTTGACCACTACTAGCGTTCGGTAAGGCATCCAGAGCAGAGCGAACAGGATGACCACAACAGCCAGCATCTTTGTTATCTATTGAGACAGCAGAGGAAGGAAATAAGGAATAACAATGAGGAAGAATACAATTATGTGAATTATCTCAGCAGACATACTGCATGCCGTGACTCAGAGTTTACTGTCAAGTGAGTGTTGTAGAGGATGCCCAATATGAATCCATGACGCACATAAATAGCTCTAAGGCTGTACATAAGGACAGGATAGTTTGCAAACATGCTTGCAGTGAGAATAAAAGACCCTGTCAACCACAGTGAGAAAGTCTGCTATCACAGAGAGCCAAATGATAAATAATACGTTGATATGAAGATCATAGCACTCAGTTTAAGTCCTTGAAGACATTCATAGTGCTTACTTTTGCTAGTTAGCCCTGAAGACATTTGTTAATTAGTCTCATCAGTGAAAGCTGACGGGAATTGTTGGTACCTTTTGGCTATGAACAAATAATTTGGACAAATGAAAATTTTGATCAATTGTTTCCTTAGGCTAGATGAAAACATAATTGAAGAACAAAACAATTACAGCCCACCTCGAGGGGGATGTGAGTGGCCAATCCAAATGTCATGGCAAACACTCTAATAGTTTTCTATTAGTTCACTCAAAACTACAAAGGTCAGGTTAGCGGGGATGGCAGAGACTGGTTTCCTCCTCTGGGAATACTCAGCGTGTTTATGAACTATCTTGTCAGGCTGTTGAGTTATTTAGCTGTGGTATAGTCAAACCCATCCACAAAGCCACTTTGAACCCAAACAAGCACCCTATTAGGACTGAACCTAAATCTGTTTATGGATTTTTATTCAGAACCACTCAGAAAAAACCCTTTTATTACTTTTATTTCCTTTTTGCTCTAAGCTTCTTGTCTTTATAACCTTAGCAGTACCTGTTTTCTTGCAGAGACTGCACCCTTGTTGGCCTTGTTGGTGGTACTGGAGTGCCCCTGGTGAACTGACCCGCCTCCGGCTCGGTCGTTAAGATGCGAAGGCAGAGGGCTCATGAACAAAATTCTGGCAATGAGCCCATACAGCACAGTGGCCACAATGAGAGGGATCACGTAAAACAGAGTGAAATCTAGGAAATAAATTGGCATGTAGAGGCTTCTGGAGACACGGTAGCCACAGGTGACGACCACCCCGTTGGTATAGACGGTCTCATCTGTGTCCACTAAAAAGAACCACATCGTGCAGTAGAGCGAGGTAAAAATCCACACTCCAGCTATGATTCTCTTGGCTCGGGAAACAGTGCATATGAACTGTGCCTTTATGGAGTGACAAATAGCAATGTATCGTTCAATAGTGAACGCTGTGATGGAGCAGGATGACACGTTGATGCCCAGGTACTGAAGATAAGTTATACACAAGCATCCCGTGTAGCCATATATCCAGAAGGCTACAACATCAGAGATATTAGGCAGGCCTGCAGCCAGGAGCACAATGAGGTCTGCGACAGCCAAGCTGACAAGGTAACAGTTAGTCGGGGTCACCATGTGTTTAGTGCGCAGAACAACCAGCACCACCATGATATTCCCAGCAATCCCAACTCCACAAATGAGCATGGTCAAAAATATCGTTATGACTTGTTCTTCAAGAGGGTTCAGAGGCATTTCTGTCAGATTTAGAACCCGACTGACATCCTGAAAGGTGGTTGTGTTGTTCTCCATCTTGCTCAAGTCCAGCTGCCAAAATTCAGTTAATCTTCTGGGGCAAAATGGGAATCCTCAAGGCAAAAATGTGGAGAAACAAAATTATTAGACAGCAGTTTTGCTTGCAGGGTGTTCAATATTACAATTCTTTTCGTAAAAGCCTTTAATTCTTGTCTAGATTTTAAAAAAGTGTAATACTCCCTCTCCCAGCTACAGTTTAAAACCAGTGTACGGATGCGCCTTGATTAAAAGGGGCATATCATAAGAATAATTTAAAATTAGTAAATAAATAAGCAAGAAGTCAAATTGAAACAACAGAGACCGCCTGAAGGTTTTCTGGTGTGACAGCCTAAATGCAACAAAATATAATAATACATTATAAGATGAACAAACATGAGCATTGACAAATTGCTTTTGTTAAACAATGACCCACACAATAACCTTAGCCAATTAAGTTCAAGCTAGTTTGGGTTAAATGAGGCATTTTGTTAAGGTTACACTTTTTAAATAAGAATACTGTGTGAAATGTTTAGTCTAGCGCTTTGTTGATCCGTTCACTCACTTTAATCTCCTCCCTATATGGACTCCTGTTGCAATTATTCTGGCACAAGGCTTGAAAACATCACTTTGTCACACTTCATGAAATAACTGTAGCAAGCTCTGTAAATGATAATAGATTTTAAGAAATAGTCCTAACAGCCATCAATGCACACATTAATAGCAGCAACTTGATTTAAAAAGGTGCTACAATTATGCTTCTAAAAAGCTAAACTCCCATCTTCATAAATGCTAATGTTGTCTTCATTCAGTTCATTATTAAACACTGGTTTTATTCAATGCTTGGATGTGATAAAAAAAAAATGTAACCCTCAAAATTGAAATGATTGTTCTCCTCTGCATTAAAAGCCATCATGCAGACTAAATCTATAATTTCCAGCAATGTAACCATTTAAAATCATCTCACAAGGTAATGCTGCAATATACATTTAGGGTGATCAAAAATGTGAGACTTTCCCAGTTCTCCTACAAATGCCAGACTCTTCGGGAAGGAACAAAAATGCACGTTCGGATTTGATTTAGTTCAGGGAAATAAAATAATGAGATGATAAAGGGAAAAAATTGGCAGCTTACCATCATTTGTGAAAGGCAGTACCCAGGTGCAGTATCCCAGGAAATATAAGTGACTGCTTAATCCTCTTTCAGAGTTGCTCCAGTCGCCCACATCTGTCTCACTCGCTCTCTCCCTCTCTCTCCTTTCCCAATATACTCCTCCCTCCATCTCACACCATTATATCCAAACCCACCTCCTACAGTCACCACGTACAAATCAATTTTATCTTACCATCCAAGCCCTGAACATCATGTCAGCTTCTGTGGCTATAACCCTGTAATTACTGAAAGAACAGAGCAGGCACCATGCAATTCAACACACCATCCACTGGAATGATTGAACATGCAATTAAAATAGCACTAATTGCTGTATTAAGTACAGCCTTTGTGGACACCAGATGTAATTTAGTTAACTCTTCTCCTTGTATAATTTACATTAAATTCTCCAGTTTTCTAAAGTGTGTAGAATTAGAATAATTCTTCTCCCCAGAGGGACAAACAGACACAGACATCCTAAGATTAAGAGTCTTGCTATTCCCATGATGCACATTTGGGAACGCTTTTACAGCTTCTGGCATTATACATGTGAGGGTAGAGCTGATACTGTTAAATAGTTGCGCTCCCCATAGCAGAAAAAATGATAACACTGGTCATCCACAAAATCAGAAGTGATTGAAAACAGATTAAAAAGCTTTTTGACCCTCTGTCTTTGGACAAGGCTGTCACTGAGAATACTAATGCACGCAGATTCTTGGATTTTCAGTCTGCAGACTGCGTGTAATGAATATGTAACAGTGTCAAAGAAGAAAAAAACTTACAGAACAGGTAATTTTCTGATTGAACTGCTTCATGTTATGAAAGCTTAATGAGGATTATAGTTAGTGTGTTTAGAAGGCCACATTATTTGTCAAGTCAAAGGTATCAGTCAGAGTTTATGAAAAATATACATAAAAAGGATGATAAAGTGATTTCTTTTATTTTGTTTTATTTATTATAACACAGGAGCAATAACTCATAATATCAGACAAAACATGAATAATTTATTATTATCATCTCTACACTGCTGAGACAATTGTGAAGTGGCCAAAAGTCAGGAGTAAAAATAGACAATGAAGAAGTCTATTAATATTCTGGGATGAGGTCTTAAAATAAACCCTCACAGCCTCATGGGAATTTTAAGCAGGAGCATACTGATATGCAAAAGAGAAAGGAAATAGGGGCACTGTGATTAAAATAAGCTGACGAATCATTGAACATGTGGATGAAACAGATTCATTCAATCTATTAAAGGTATTCGGGTCAGTACAGTGTTCCAAAAACTGTAAGATCCGACCTGTTACTGTTCATTTCCTGACAGGAACTACCACCTCTTATTAGTCTTTGTCCCCAGCTGTCCAAAGCACCATGGTGGCATCTAGTGGGGCTGGGTGGTAAAACAACAACAACAAAAAAAAAAGGCTAACTTGCAGAGAAATAAAAGAAATAAAAGAGAACACGGAAAACATTGCTCTGTGATGATATCATGGGGGGGAAAAGTTACCAGGCGAGTCTCTGTCCAAAACAAGATGCAGATTCAGCAGAAGTGTTGGTGCATCGCTTTGAACCACAGGGTTTGAAGAGGCGTATGTTGAGTGTTGACTCACTTACAGAGGAAAGGTGTTATAACTGTGACTCATACACAGGATGCACTGTATTCAATTTACATTTTGCAAAACAGAAACAACGAAGACCACCGAATGAAACAAGAAACATTGTGAGCCCTGTGAGCCAAAAGGTCAGGATTGAGACAGCTCTGTTATTTCTACTCTTGTATGAAGTCGTTGAACAGCCTTAATATGACACAAATACACAGCTCTGTGGGCATGAACCTTTTGTTTGCAAAAAGCCTCAAATTAAAAAAACAACAACTAAAGTTGGCTTTGATGGGTGTGAGTAGGGATAGAGAATAAAGAGAGGGGCTGCACCAAAGCCCAGTATAAGATAACTTTTTGAACTGTGAATCAAGCAAAGCTGTTCTATTAGAGTTCGTAATTAAAAGGCTAACAGGACAGATCATACCAATATACAAAATTACACATCCACACGACTTTGGTTACATCACAAAGTGAAAGTACCACTAGATAAGTTGATCCAAATGGTCTAAACATGCAACCCATTGCCATAGCAGTCTATTCATTAGCTGTTACATGTCATTCAAACTTGCACATGAACAGAAATGTGCCCTTTTCTGTGTTTTTTATTTTGCTTCACATGCATTTTCCTCATCAAGTAAGCTATTCTCTTCTCCTCCTGCTTTCTGAAGAAGGATGCAGAGATTTTTCTGCGTAACCGCCTTGCGTAAACCTCGAGAAAAACCAGAAAGTAGCTCATCAGCCAGAGACATCCCAGCAGGAGTGTGACTCCCAGGTTTGGAGCTGAAGTTGTCACATCACAGAGAGATGGCCCAGGGCTGAAATTCCACTTGTAATCCCTGTGGAAGTTTACCAGCTCCCGTTTGATGCAGGATTGTGGGATAATACAAAACGCAGGGGGGAACCACTGAACCTAAAAGGAAAAACAAATTTATAAAAGACTCCAAAAAGCCAAAAAGAAAATAAAAAGATTAAATTGAGCGAGTGCTGTCTTACCTTATAATTGACACTTATAACAGCAGATGTAGGTGGAAAATCCAGCAACCATGGCACAATCATCTGAACTATGTAGTACACAACATGATCCAAAACTACTATTAGGGTTATTGCAATGAAATATAAAGTTACCACAATCAGTGATAGGAAACAAGAGGAACATTCCTGACTTATTACTTTACAGTTTTCAAGATTGATTTTATTTTTAGCTGGCCTTTCATTAACTGGCATTTTTTGCAAGAGCTCTTTGGAGATGTACCCATTATCAAAATGAACTGATGTCAGATAAGATTTCAAGTAGCGTGCAGACTCAGCGATCAGCAGTGCAACAAAGATGGCAGCAAGAATCCGGTTTGACAGCAGTTTGTATTCTCTGAGGAGGTTCCTGGCATGTGAGAAGTTGACCTCTATCTTCCCAATTATCTTAGTAAACATGCTTTTGACATCTGACACATCAATATGTGTGTAATGATCCAAAGTCCTTAAGTTGGTAACAATGCTCAAGTCCTCCCACTTTACTTTGATGGCTTCTTCAACAAGGTCTGTCTTGGCTTTGTTCAAAGGTTCAGATGAGTTTAATAAAGTCTTTGCAAAACCCTCAGCAGTGCATTTCAGGATGCGTGCCACTGCTCCCACATTTAATGTGATATTAGGGATGACATTCAGCACCAAAATCATGACAGAGGCCGTGATGAGGAGTTTCCGTCCTTGTTTGGTGCAGACTGTAGGAAGAATCATTGTTAGCACACAGCGCAGGGGATGACACAGGAAGGAGACCAGAAACATGCTCACGCTGTAGATACTGACAGTTTGAACCGACGCTTCGTAATCATATCTCAGACTCTTTGACAGCCAGTGGTGAAGCAAGCCACCAGTAACACAGGCAAGTGTGAAACAGAGAGACAGCAGAGTGAGGATGTCCCTGCCTGCAGGAGAAGGTGCCGAGTAAACTTCCCAGAGGTATGACAGCAGAGACGTTAAGGCCTGTCTGCAAGATCCTGCTCTCTTTCTGAGGAGAAAACAATACAACACTTTATATTTAGAATATTTAAAGATTCAACAGAGAAGTGGCTCTAAGCATTTCTTATTAACACTAAACAGTACAGAAGTATTTGTCCCTTTCTATTTTTTTTTTTTTTTTTTGCATATTTGTCTCATGTTTCAGATCGTCTAACAAATCTGAATATTGGATAAAAACAACACAAACAAATACAAAATACAAGTTTAAATGATAATTTCATTTATTAAAGGAAAAAAGGCTATTCAAACCTGGCTCTATGTAAAAAAAAGTAATTTCCCCCTAAATCACAAATTAACTCTTTTGGAAAGCTTAATTCCTCCCACCAGCCCTGAATTGTTAGTCCAGTTGAATCAAGAAATCACTAAAGTAGAACTTGTCTGACAAAGGAAAGTAGGCTAAAACATCTAAAAAAGCAACATGTTATGCTCAATCTATAGAAACTCAAGATCAGAGGAGAAACAACAACATCTATAAGGCTAAAGTATTGAAACATATGCTAAACTAAAACATTATTTTTTTCTTCCCTCTGCACGTTACAAAAAACCATGCAACTATTTTCTCCCTATCGTGTTATTTTACAAATAATGCATTTTCAATGCCTGGGTTTGTAAAAGACACAGTGGAAAACAAAAGTTTTTTAATAATAGTAATAATAATAATAATAATAATAATAATAATAACAGTTAAATATAAATAATTTAAATAACAAAAAAATAGATCAACTCCTACCTGACAAGCAAAACAAAATTTTCTGTGATCATCTTCATCCTGTCTAAGAAATTAGGAGCCTGAGAAAATAAACAGGAAGTGTTGGTGGACTGTAAAGGCTAAAAAGGGGAACTTTGCGCAACAGTCACTGTCATGTTGGTTGCCTACAAGTTCCACGTGGGAAAATAAAAAAGATAGTCCCTCTGCATCTAAACCACACATGACACAAAATCATATGGAGAGCATGACACACTCATAAGCCCTATGTGGCAGGTCACACTAACCAAAGTGCGCTTTCAGAATGATTTGATGATGGTGACACTGACAATACAAGTAACAGAGCACTTTGCTTATAACTCCTCTTCTAAACTGAAAATAGTTTAGATGACATAACACTTTTGTGTGTCATCTTTCCTCTGGTTTGTCATTGTTACGTTCCCCACTGAAATTTACTTTCTGTCTTGTGTCAACTGAGCTTGGGTGCTAAGAATTAAGAATATAATTGAGAATAAGCTATATTAGGCAATTATATCTAGCAACAACATGTTTTTTTTTTAGCTCTTGAATGGAGGCAAGAAATCCATGAAGGTGGGTTTGTTTTCTCTTTTCTGTCCAATTGAACATCAGAAAACATCAGAATTGCTTCAAGTTTAAACAAATAAAAGCTGACATTCAGTAACCACCTTGTGTTTTACGTTTTGTCCACTGTGTCCTTAGTTACTCGGTTTGGTGGAAGCAATGCCAAAAAAAATCACAAGGTTCCTTGGAGGACCCTAAAACTGCAGACAAGCTAATGTTACATCTTCAATCCGAAAGCCTTGTTTATTTACCTACCAAATGGATTATAATTTTCACACAGGTCTTGAATACGTAGGAAGTTTATTGGCACTGTGTCTTGGGATTGTTAATTTGTTACATCACAGCTTGGACATCCTGGCTTACTTTTGTTACACCAGCTCCAGGAAAGCACACCCTGTTTTAGTTCCCTTTTGGACTCTAATAGGAACTGTGATGTTCACTCTATTATAGTCAATAAGAGTTTAAACTAGTGTTGAGACCACAAACACGTACGGAAATAATTTAATGAGGTCAAACATTCGAAGGAGATCGAAGCTATTTTTCCTTAGACTTCTGTTGGAACCAAGTGAGTCAGGTGAACATCAGAAAGAATTCAGGTTTAAGGGGCTGTCATATTTAAATGGGCAAAGGGACCTAAAATCCAAAAATCCAAAGAAGAATAACAAATCCATGAGACACCACAATAAAGGACACCTGACGCTATTTATACTGAAAGATACACAGGGGTAATCGGCAGAAAACAATTGAGTAGGCAGGAATAAACTAACACAAATGAATTCAATTCTAATCAATAAACCCAAAGGCAGACAGACACCCTAAAAACAATAAAAGTTTAAAAAGATCATAAGAAGTCAAAACTGAGTCAGGACTCAGGACTATGATGGATACTCGGTGCTGGCATATCTGTTTGTAATGAAAGCTGTACCCATGGCTCCTAAAAGCCTTCCTCAAAGCCTACTTTAACTTATTCAAGTAAGCTAACCTGTCGGCTGTGAACACAGTGTGAGTTGTTAGAGAAGATACACAAAATACTTAATTACTTATTGTGGTAAAAAGGTAGGCCTATTTATTTTGAGTCTTAAATACTAATTGGTTTTTGTTTCAAATTTTATGAATAACAAACACACAAAATAAATAAAAGCATCAAGTCACAGTTATGAATCTGCTTTGGGTCAAAGGTTATTTGCCTGTAACCTTTGTATTTGTTGTACAAATTAGTACATTTGGTTACAGTCTGTTAGCTTTGGATAACTTTTCTGATTTCACATTTAAACACTACAGACCTTTTGCTGTGGCAACGCTTACACTGAATAACCAGCACATTACTGCACAAGTTAACAATTGTTGGGGCATGTGAGAACACCAAGAGAACATTATAAGGAATTTTGTGCTTTGTACTGTGTGTCTATGTGTGTGTGCAGGGGCCGCAATGTTCCAGCAAGAGTTTAAAAAAACTTTCCTGATACAAACAGGGGAACTCACTTAAAACAAAACAAAACTGTGCATAACAAATACATAAACAACATCAAGTTACAAACTGGCTTTATTTATGACAGCACAATATATGAGTGCAGATCACCATGTAACAAAAGTTACACATTCATTAGTCAAGATTCATAATATAATAAAGAAAATGATTTAAAATGTTGTTTATGTGGTATGGCTTTAGCAGTGTGCCATGTGAAACATAAACAAGTAACAATCTTTTAGTGATTTTAACCATAATATATACTTTAAAAAGTGTTATTCACAGTCTCATTCCTTCTTCCAGCAGAGGTCAGCCTGTAGTAACGATACAAACAGCACACTCCGCAGTCTGACTGATTATTTAAAAAATATAAAACACTCTTCAGTGCTCAAAGCATGTGTTTGAGGTTAGATGTTGCTCTAATTCAGTTTTAAGAAAGCAGAGAGTAAAATACTTCAGCAGTTTTTAAACTTAGCAATACATCAACTCTCATTAACTGAGTTCATGTATTGCTTCATTGTCTTTAAAACTTAACATTTTTGTACCAAATCTGTTCACAGCTTAAAATCTAGACCTTTGAGACCCTAAAAAGGCAGTCAAATATATATATGATAACCTTTTCAAAGCATCATTAACAGCTGGAAAAATGTGTTTTCTGACTGTGACAGTACAGAAACAATTGTAGTGAAGAACTATATACACTCATCATAGGCATGAATGTCATGGTAATTTTGAGCTTTTAATGATTTCTTTGAACTAGACTTTTTAATGGGTGGAATGACTTTTACAGCGTCTTTTATGACTTAAAAAAATATTTAGGTGCACAAGGGACTAATAAAGGTTATCTCATCTTAAGTTTGAATTTACTTTGGATTTTCTCTAATCCACAAGTCAAAAGTATATGTACAGGCTCAAATATATAGACAGACAGATGTACAATCCCCCTCCTCCCCTCCAAATGCCTCCGATGCCCGTCCTTTCTGTTGTATGGTGTGTTCATGTGCTCTCAGTGTTGCTGTGTTTTTTCTGTTCTCAAACTGCCTGTAGGAGCTCAGTCTGGGTGGAGTTCTTTTTTCTCCCTGTCTTCCCAATGTGATGTATGTGAAATATATGTACAGTTGGAAGGGGTCAATTTTCACGGCATATATTGCTTTAAAGTTGCCACCTAGTCACTTGTGGACATTTCAGGTCCTGGTTGCCTAGGTGACCCACTACTTTATTTATGTCAATCAACAGTATTCTTCACTGTCATTGGTAGATGTCTAATGACCAAAAATCCCAAATATTCTAATGAAACATGTATGCTGTGTAATCATCCCACCCATTAAAATCTCGAATTCAAAGAAATCATTAAAGGCCCTAAATTACAGAGACACACATGCCCACGATGAGTACATGTAAACCTCTGATCACAACTGTATCTACTTCAGTTTTTCCTCCCTGCTCACTCTTCTGGTACTTCTTCTATAATAACTTCTTGCTAAAATCTGGTGTGTGATCACAACGTGGCATTAAGCGACTGAGCCACAGATAAGTGCGCATTGGTCACAAGAGCAGACTTGTTAAATGGGAGAGCCCATTCAGGGTAAGTATTCAAATTAAACATGGCAATGCCCCACGTATTCATTGCCAGAGTGACTGACAGGATACCCAGGATGTTCATCACAAAGCCAGTTTTCACCTGAGGAACCAGAAATGGAAAACATAAGCTGTAATTTTGTGTAATATTTACAACGTCAAGAGCCAATGAGGATCTTACCATGTCTTTCACCATAAGGTGTCCAGATGCAAAGGCAATTGAGTTGGGTGGTGTGGACACTGGCAGCATGAAGGCGTATGAACATCCTACTGTGGCAGGTATCATGAAGTACAGAGGGTTCACTGAGACATTAATAGCCTGTGGAGGGAAAAGATGTTTATGACAGGATGTATAAAAAGGCCCATTATGCTTATTCAGAGTGAAAATCCAGAATCTTAAATTTAAAGTACAGTAAGGGGACAAAGGTGAAAAGAACATTCATTATCATTTGGCAAAGGCAGCAAAATACAGAAGCATAAAAGTTTTATATACTTCATTTTGGAGCAATACATTGCAAAAACAGATAATACAGGAGTTGGGTTTGCATGGCTCTCTGGAGTCCAATTAACATTTAATATACAAAATTAATTTAAAAAAATTAAGAAACTAATTAAGAAACGAATATGGGCTGTAAATGCAATAACGGTCAATCAGTCAATTCTTTTATTGTGTGCTTTAGGACCCTAGCCTACAAATTGTTTAAATCCTAAAGCCTTAATCATCACTGACTACATTTCTGAAAAATCATGTTACAGTACTGATATGAACTAACTATGTACAGAATAGTTATTTTTATTTTTTTTATTAAATGCTAGTGTTAACGTGATCACATGTTCACTCTATATAATTATAGACTGTATATCAAGATGGAGGCAACTTTGCTAGTTACAAAACAATTGTATTGGGATCTGTGTGAAAATGGATGTTTGTCTCCCTCGATCTATAAACTATTTTAACACTTTGTTGATGGGTTTGTGGTCTTAATCACTAGTTTTAAGTCTTATTGTCAGCGCCACCCATTGTTTGTAACTTCCAGTTTCAAAACAAGATGATGATGGCCAAAATACTCAGCTCAAGGATGGGAATTCAGTAACCAGTTAAATAACAAATAATAACACCACTAATGAAGGTACTGCAGAATGGGAGAAAAATAAAAATATAGGAAATGCCATTCACTTGTTAGCTCCAGAAGATAAACTAAATTATTATTTTAGCGCGTGTACAACTTCAAATACAGTAAAAGCAAAATGTGTGTTGTGCCTGTTTGTGTTTGTAATAACAGCTTAGTATCCTAAAGTTTAAACCTAGCCTATACAATTACATGCTATTAAGTGGTTATTCTTCCTGTGTAGCCATTGTCTTGGAGTACTTAAGCTCCAGATAATAATTGTCTAACAACAGTTAATGTCCAACAGTCTACAAACATAAGAACATCTATTGCAAAAGTTTAACAAGACCACTAAACCTCTGAGTGACATAAAGGACAAGGTCGACAGCAAAACGTGTTCACCCTTCACTTTGACTTCTTTATCTTGTAAGACAGTCGTCCAGTTTGTTTCCCTGATGGTCATCTGTGTCAGTTTGATTGCACTGACATGGTGCAATGAGTTTGTACCTCACACAGGTAAACTGATATGTGAAGATATTTTTCTCAGCTAAAATATAACACAGGAATAAAAAAAATAATCTGATGATATACTGTACTTTCACTTTAATTTCGCATACAGTCTAAAACTGTATGCAAAATTTTATATATTTAGGTTGAAGACCAGCCTTACCAGTTCAGCAATGACAGGTAAAAATATGATAATGGTGGCAGTGTTACTGGCAAACTCAGTGAAACAAGCCAGGAAAGCAGTGATCAACATCACAGCTGCAGCAGGAGGGACTTGAGCCAAAGGCTGGAGGTGGCCTCCCATCCAGGACGCGAGTCCAGACTCCTGCAGAATGCCACGTGACAGAGGTGAAAGGTTGAAGATCAAATAACAATATAAGAAACCAAAACAGAGAACTTGAATCAAACAAAGCACTGACAACCGAAGGAGAGCAGAGACACGTTTTAATAAACAGACTTAGTAGACTTTAATTTCCTCCATTTCCACTCTAAACTATAGAGGTTTAAAGAAACATTAGTAAGCAAACTGAAAATAACAGCTTCCTTTAGTATTTTGGGGGAAATGGTCCCAAAATATTTGCTAAAAAGTTGGCTGCCACCATAGGCACCACATAGCAGTTTTAACTTAGCACAGAGACAGGAAACATTGTTGATGTATTATATGTATTACATACATATTATATGTAACATCTTTACCTCACAAGCTTTGGCCATGGCAAAGCCGCCTCCAAGCAGCATAATGATATTCCAAGGAACCGATTCCTGGGCTTTTTTCCAGGAAAGGAGAGGCACATAAGGAGTGTTTAGAGCTGAGGAAAAATGTGAGATAAAACAATTAGAAAATGTTTATCATGTGTAGAAAAATGTAAAGGCTGTTGTGCACCGATACAATGTGAGATTAAAATCCTTAAACTTAATTGTTAACCTTATAATGAGTAGTAAAAGATTCTGCCTCAGTATAACATCTCCATTCCTTACTTTATTTCTATTTTCCTTTTTTAGTTGCTTTGTCTTTATCTTGTAAAAAGTTTGACTTGACCCGGAGAGCTCTGCACAAGAATTCCAGTGTGCATGGACTGTTGGTCCTGTGCTCAAATGGCAAATAAAAATCTTGAATCTTAAAGAGGCGGAAGAAGTATCTCTGGGTTTAGGGTTGTGGTGAAGAACACGTTAACATATGGATGAGTTGAAAATCAAACTACTACCAAACTGCTTAGCAGCAAACCATATAGTCTACCATATAATATATTTGGCATGTTAACATACACATTTTAGTGCTTTCTACCAAATATTCTTTTGTAGTTTTACCATATTTTTGTATTTATTTGCTCTATTTTTAGTTTAATGAGCTAAAAGTCCTACTCTGTTTGACATAGAGTGAACCCACTCTATTCGAATAATGTGACCCTCAGTGACAGATGAACCACATGGCTTGCTTTCTTTTCCAGCATCAAGTTGTTTATTTGACCAGCTGAACATAACATAAGCATTCACTCACACACACGCACACATACACACACATACACACACGCTTCTCCGTTTTAGTGGATGCTGATTCGCATTTGTATTCACATTTTGGAGTTAACCAAATCAATAAAATGATTTCCATAAGACATTTTTTTTGTCCACCAAGACAAAAAGATTCACCAGAATTTGATTATTAAATGGACGTTTCAGGCATGTAGCTACAACACGAGTAATCCAAAATACAAGTACACAAACACACAAAGAAAAAAACCCAAAGTGTGTCCACATAGCTTTAAGAGATTATTCTAATCACAGAAACAGAGAAACTACAGTCTCACTTTCAGACGGGAACTTTCCTCAGACTCTCTAATCTATATTATTAACATTCCTCAGCTTAATTTCTGTGTTTTGCAAAAGCTGTTCTAGAAACAGAGACACAGAATCTTTGAATTTTCCACAAATATCTGGTCTTAGATATTAACTTTTGACTTATCAAAGTTGTAATATTGCGACAGAAAATCCTATATATGGTAACAAATAGAACTGAAATGAGACAATGATGCCTCATAAATGGCATTTTAGCAGATATGCTATCACTAACCTTGAGGGTCGGACCACCATCTCAGGGAAGGCTTTTGTGAAGGAAAAAAGAACAGTATAGACACAATGATGACACCGGTGACTGCATCCGAAACGTACCTGAAGGACAGCAAGACGAGCACAAAATTGAAATGGACACCTAATAGAGCACAGAACCAGAATACAATGTGCTAGCTTTCATACAAGGTTTTAAAAGTCAGCTTCTCTTACCCTTTTTTAAAAAACACAGACCAGCCGGTCACAAACTTTGGATCCCTTGTGAAGAGGAGAACGGCAAACAGTACAAAAAAGAAAGAGATGGCTCCCTCTGCAAAGCTGAAAGCATGAATGCAGAATAAGAGTAAGTCAAAGACTATGTCCTAGAAAGTTTACATCCAGCATCTATTGCATGAGATTTCAAGACATACACGAGTCCTCACTTTATGGGCCCTAGTTTTCTGTAATCTTCCTTTATCAGTGCCTTGGCTCTGGCTTCTGCCTGGGTTCTCCTGTCTTGTTTTGTGATGCACAATCTGCAAAAAATTGAACACATAATGTAAACATTGGCTTTCATAAAATAAAGACCTTACTCATGGAATGGTCCAGTTTTTGTATCCTGTAATGCTGATGGTGTTATTGAAAAATTTAGCAAGAAAAGATACACAACCTTGTATTCAATCCTCCGTAGAGAAATGCAATCCATAGCCATCCCAAAAACAGGAAGAGGAGCATGAGTGGGAAAGCAAATGCAAACCAAGAGCCAAAATTGATAAGATCACAGTCTGGAAAGTAGCTGTGAAAGACAAAATTATAACTGTTAAACACACTGAAACATATCACTTCTGTGTCTGAATCAGCATTGTTTAAATGCTACACAAAAACAAAAGAGTTACCTTTTCAGCTGTCCAATCAGAATGAGGTTAGGTGCCGTGCCCGTCAGTGTGGCGGTTCCTCCGATACTGGCAGCATAAGGGATACAAATCAAAAACCCCTTCCAGACTTTGAGCTGATACTGCGCCTCTGCTCGGCTCTCCTCAGCTGTCCTCGGGTCCGTCAGTTCTGGTGTATCAGTCCTTTCAGAAGCATTATTTTACATAAAATGTGAATTATTACACAAACTTCAGAGTTTGCACAGCTGGATATTACTCTTTAGTTTGTATGGCAAAATGAATCCGCAAACTTCATATGTGTTGGCTTAGTTTTGTATTTCACAGTCTGTAAAATGTAAAGCTCAGTAATTAAAAAATAAATTTAACACAGACGAAGGGAATGATGCCTGCACTATGAAGCAGGATTTGGGGCTTAGAAGGGTTAGAAGGGTTACTTAAGGGTTAACCTTGTTGTGAAAGCCTGATTGAAAGCAGGTCATGTTCACAATCAGAGATCATCATGTACAAAATCACTGCCTCCATTCCTGAAAAATGCACAGGCTTCAGTGCTTCGGTAACAGCATGTTCTAGGACTAGAACATCTAAAGTTCTTTTCTTTCTATGATGAGCCTCAGTCAAGACAGGTCCTTTTTACCTGTTTGCTATAAGCAATTTAAAGCAACCGTATTGTTCTGTAAACCTAAACTATAGTACTACAACACTGAAACAGGGCACCTAAGCATAAGGCCAAGAAAATTTATCAATCTGAAATCTGTTTTTTGGTTTTCATCTGTTCATTACGGGTCAGTTAACACTGCCTGGGCTGAAGATGAAAAACTAAGGCAAAAACTCTTAGATGCACATGAAACAGCATCGCCTGCTAATTTAACAGAACATATTTATAGTTACAGTCAGGTCCTCATATTTTAATGACAGAATTATGTTACTTATAAGTCTGTTGACTTGCAAGGTCTGCATTTATATGACACTTTTTCAGTTTTGCATTCTACAGCACCGTCATATTCATGCAACACTTTTTAATACTACACTACTGTACAGAGCTTTTCTAATATTATAGTTTGTCTTTGCAGTTCTGCTGTAAGTAGACCTGTCCACATGTCTTCTGTCTGGCTGTGTATATGCCACTTCTGTCATATAACACCACAAAAACGTGAACATCACACCACTCTCTCATCTAACGTGATATCAGGGTAAATGATGCTAGAGAGGAAAATATATCCTGGGTATTTTAAACTTGCCTTATATTCATAGCACTAGCACCTGGATAGTTTCTTGGATTTTGTTGCCATTAGAACTACATCTACCTCATTTCCAGTCTTCGCAGTAAGCTGTCACAGTCCTGGGTCATTTTGACCCAGCATTTTCAGTTCTTATATTCCTTTGTATTATGGTTTGTATTCTGATCCTTTTGTCATGCTTTGTTTATTAGTATTATTCTATGTTTCAGTTATTCTTTGTGAGCGATTAGTTCTTAGGTTGAGTCTCTCGTTCAGTATAAGTTCAGTTCAGTGTCAAGTCTGTGTCTGTTTCTTGTTTTCCATTTTATTGTGAAAGGTTGATCCTCATCTCAGTGTGTCTAGCTTTGCTCCTCGTGTCTCGTTACCCCAAACCCTCCCAGCTGTGTCTCCCTCCTGTTTTCCATTCCCTGATTACTCCCCTGTGTATATAAGCCCTGTGTTTTCCTGTGTTCCCTATCGTGTTGTACCCTCAACTGGCTGTGTGATCTGTTTCTAGTGTTTTGTCTCCATTTTCCAGTGTTTCAGTCCTCGGTTCCTCTGTTCAGACTTTTGTCTTTTGGTGAGTTTAGTTAGTATGAGGTTTCTCCCAGCAATAAAGCTGCGCTTTAAGTTTCACTTCCGTGTCTGAGTTCTGCATTTTGGGTCCACCACTCCTGCTTGCTCGCCTGCCACACAGCCAACCATGACAGAACGACGCGACCACAAAATGGACCCAGTGGACTCACCTTTAGGCTGGGAGGAGGAGTTGCTAGAGCAGCTGTTGGATTATTGCCGGGCTGTAATTCATGCTGTGGACACTCCCAAGAGACTGATTCAGGTAGTGTTTTTTGATGATTTCCTGTCAACTACAAGTTTTCCCCCGAGTTTTCCAGACATCAGTGAGCTGTCTCGAATCATAACAGAACTAAGAGCGAGGCTCTGTTTTGGATTATTTGGCATTGGTGGCCCCGGCAAAGTAGACTCAGCCACCCTCTTAGAAACCCTCGCTGCTTGGTATTCTCAGTCTTTAACCCTGCCATCAATTCAATCATCTTTCCAGTCCATAGCTCAGTCACTAGCTCAAGCCCCTGTAGCTCAGCTAGCCGCCCGGCCTGCTAAACCTCCATCACAATCATTACTGCTGCCTGCAGCTCAGTAACCAGTGTCATCTGCTCTCTTGCTCTCAGCTCAGTTACCTGCCCAGCAGCCACCTTCTGCTCAGTTAGCTGCTCAGTCGCCACCTTCGGCTCAGTTTCCAGTGTCCCCGTTGCCTGTAGCCCAGTTACCCGCCTGGCCGCCAGTGCAGTCATCTACTCCATCACCTACTCCACTCTCACCACAACAGTTTCAACGGCCACCAGTTCAGACTTCAATTCAGTCCCCTAGCCTGCTGTACTCTCACCCACCTGGTCAACCAGTGGTCTCAATGACCTCTGGCCCTGCATCTACCTCATACGCTGGGGCTTCTGGAGAGCCTGCCCAGCTGTCACCCTCTGCTAAAGGGTCCAAGGGATCCGTCCAGCCTGTTGCGCCGCCGCCTGCAGCGCCTTCGTCTCCGGCTTCCACGCCGCCGCCTGCAGCGCCATTCTCATCTGGTCCTGCCTCAGAGCCTTCAGCTTCGCCCGGTCCAATGTACGTCCAGCCCCTCAACATCGCCGGCCGCCTTCCAGGCCACTGGCTGGGCGTCGTCGCCATCGTGGGCGGCCTCCGGACCAGCTCTGTCGTCGCCGCCGCCGCTGCCTTCCGCTACCTGTCGCCTCTGTCAGTGCACCCCAGGGTGGCTGTGGCTACAATGTAGCTTGCCATCACCAGTGTGTAAATGTGAATGGGTGGATGACTGGATATGTAAAGCGCTTTGGGGTCCTTAGGGACTAGTAATGCGCTCTTTTTTTTTTCTTTTTTTTTTTTTTTTTGGGTTGTATGGAAGCCCCAAACGCAATTTCATTGTTATTGACAATGACAATAAATAAATACTAAATACTATAAATATAGGCCATTTACCTTCCGCGGGGCCGTCCCCCTGAGTACCCTTTGTTTGACTTTTGTGCTGTCGGCTTCCTGAACCTTTTGATTAGTGGACTCATGGTAGACCCAGTGGGATTTGTTTTGAGTAATTCCTGTTCTTGGGCTCCTTGTGTTTTGTTTCTCTCTTGTTTTCTCGCTCTTGTTTCGTTTTTTTGTTTAGGGCTGTCAGAAGCCAGACCCTTTGGGGGGGGGGTACTGTACTGTCACAGTCCTGGGTCACTTTGACCCAGCATTTTCAGTTCTTATATTCCTTTGTAGTCTGATCCTTTTGTCATGCTTTGTTTATTAGTATTCTATGTTTCAGTTATTCTTTGTGAGCAATTAGTTCTTAGGTTGTGTCTCTCGTTCAGTGTCAAGTCTGTTTCTTTCTGTTTTATGGAGTCTCCTGCTCCAGTTTAGTATTTCTTTTCCAGTGTTTCAGTCCTCAGTTCCTCTGTTCAGACTTTTGTTTGTCTTTTGGTGAGTTTAGTTAGTACGAGGTTTTTCAATTTTCAGCAATAAAGCTGCGCTTTAAGTTTCACTTCAGTGTCTGAGTTCTGCATTTTGGGTCCACCACTCCTGCTTGCTTGCCTGCCACACAGCCAACCATGACATAAGCTAAGCAAAGCTCAACATCTATTGTTTGTGTAATGATTTAGCAAAGACATCAGAGGAGTGAAATGTCTTTAAAATAAAAATATAAAACAAAACACAAATGCTTCTTACCCTTCTGTTGCCATTATTTGTTTTTCTGTTGGCACTGAGGGCAGTGAATGCAGCTTTACAGTAGACTGACCTGCAAGAAAATAAATCAAATAGATTTTGACAGGGTTCAGGGTTACATGTGAAACTAACTTACTCAATCTTCAAAGTGTCCATGAGTTAAATTGTGAGTTTCAGCTCTTTTACAGTGGTGTACTTTTGTTTTATTTAATAGCTGACTTTGAGTCAACAAAGCCCCCTTAATCCATTACTACTTCAGGATTCACTAACTTGTTGTCAGACAGTGCATTGGAAACGCTGCACAAAGTTCACATATTAGATTATATATTAAAGGCTCTTGGGAACAATGCAACAATCATCTTTCAAGAATGAAACATATTTTGTGAAGAGACACAGTTGGATGATAAACGTTCAACCTGTCTTCATTCACTATTCATTCGAAGATGAAGTGTTTAATGTTCATTCGCCCCTGTCACAGCAATGCCCTTTGCTGCTTGAATGACTATGAAGACAATAAGACTGAATTAAACAATGTTTTGGTTCAGCCAAAAAAAGATTTAAAATTGGCCAAACGTTTTCTCTCACTCAAAGGATAATCACTTTCATTCAGTATATTAAGATGTAAATTTCAGAGAAAACCTTGATTTGTCATCAGTATAAGTTTGAAAACTGACAGCGTACCATTTATTATGGCACTCTCGTGATCCTCGACAGACTTGCACTTTTGTTTTAGGGTTTCCAGATCACCAAACAGGCTCTCCAGGATGGCATTTGCGATAGGGAGCATCATGGCTGTTGTGGCGGTGTTACTGAGCCACATGGACAGGAAGGATGAGGTCAGCATCATTCCCAGAATGAGCCTGGAAAAACAATTCAGTCCACAATCTTAAACTCTGTAAACAACCCTAAGTATGAAAATAAAAATATAATTAAATGTAGTTCTGTGCAAAAGATTCAGACATTTATGTTTTATTATTATATCCCTCCCTGTTGCAGAATTTTCTGAATTAACTAGCTACCATATTTTGTGACAATGTTATTTAAACAGACGTGAAAAGGACATGTAGGGTGACTTAGGTATTTCTGGACAGCACAGAGGTTCACAACACAGGGAAATAAAATAAGTTCCAGGTATTACTTAAAATGGGATAAATACAGAATCCTCATCAGCTTTAAACTGCCTTCTGATAAAGTTATTTTCTCACCAGGCTGGTTTTACTCCAACAATACTGAGGACCTTTAGGGCTATTCTGCGATGCAGGCCCCACTCCTCAATCGATGATGCCAACACAAGGCCGCTGAGGAAGAGAAAATTGGTCTCGATGAAGTACTGAGGGCAGATTTTTTTGGCTGGAAGAATTCCCAGTGTTGGGAAGAGGCAGACTGGAAGCATGGCTGTGACAGCAAGAGGGAGAGCCTCCGTGCACCAAAACATAGCCATGAGCACCACCACGTAAAGACATTTTCCCTCCTAAAAAGATCAGTAACATGTCAATAATATTTGTGCAATAATACAAAAAAACAGCTAAAAAACAAAGCAAAGACTTAACAAGAAAAAAGAAAGCAGATTACACGTTATGTTTTCAGTAACTTGTGTATCCTTCACATTATATGTGTTTCAGACAGACATTATTTTTTACATCGTTAACATGAAAGCATTAACATAGTAATCACTTTTTAGTTTTAGGTTTGCATTATTGACTCTTTGGCTGAATCAGATGATTCACGGAGTATGCACAGTGAAAATACTCCCAGCAAAAGCTTTATTGTGCTTAACCAAGAGTAAAAAGCATTGAGGTTGTAGTGACAGTAGAAGATGAGTGTTTTTAGCATTATTGACTAAATTTATTACTTAAAAAATCTCAGTTTATATAAGCATGTCTGTAAGTTTCTGATTAATCAAAACAAGTATAAAGATGGACCAAACCCTTTGCGAACTAGTCTGATTTTAAACATAAATCTCCTGCTTGCACCTGTGTTATGCATTTATAATAGGACAACCGTGCTTTCTGTGTGTAAGTTTTTTGGAAAACAGTGGGTGCATAACTGTGGCACAAAGAAATTCACTCACCTTCTCCGGTAGAGTAAAAAGTAAAGGCAGAAACACGAGCGGAGTGAGCACAAGGATTAGCTGTTTGTGGACGCACCACAGCTTCTTGGACAGTACAGATATTCTCATCCCTGGCTTGAAGTTGTGCTCAGTTTAGGAAACGTCCAGACTGGCTGAGAGCAACCTGTGAGGCAGCACTTTGAAGCCCGTGGCTGAGCACAGAGAAGATTAACCACACGCTTTGCTACAGGTTAACTCCTCCTGTGATGGTGTGTTAGTCGACTTACTGCCAAATTTCCCAATTGAATGGACTCTTGCATGACAGGAGTGAGGTATCTTCAGGGGCAGCGATGGAAATGTCACCGCTCATACGTTCATTTTAAAAAGTACACTGGAAACTGCCGGACTGCAAAAATAATAACCGCAGTAAAGTGAGCCGTCATTTGTGAGCCGCGGTCAAGCCAGCCGCTTCTTCTCCGCCGCATAAATTTCCTTGCGCTTTTACACAAGTCTTTACGGTAGCGCCTTTTCGCTTTATATCCCGATTGAAAGCCTAGACCCGCGCACCCGTGCACGCGCGCGAACAGTCGCACGCGCACACACACAAATTACAATGGAGATTTATGTCTGTGTCAAGCTCGTGTGTCTTAGTCTGTGTTTTAGTTTGGTGGCCTCTTGTCTCTTTCTTGTGTTGAGTCTTACTTCCACTGTCTTCTTATTCCCAATGTATCCCTGCTGTGTTACACAGCTGTCTCCAATTCCCCTAATCGCCATCCTATTTATACATTTTGCCAATCTCCCGGTCTGAAGTACAGTATTCTATTCAATTCTATTCTATTCTATTTATACAGGACCAAATCACAACAACAGTCACCTAAAGACACTTTATGTAAAAACACAACAATAATACAAAGAAAACCCCAACAATTTAAGTACCCCATATGTGCTAACATTTAGTGTGAGTGGGAAGGGAAAACTCCATTTGAAGAGGTAGAAACACCTGGCAGAAACAGGCTCAAGGAGAGACAGCCATCTAGTGTGACTGGCTGAGGTTGATGAAAAGGAGACAGGACAACATATACACTGTGCAAGAGATACATACTAACTAATGATTAAATGCAGAGAGGTGTATAAACACAGAACGAGCAAAGAAGGAAAAAATTCATACATGATGGGAAGCCCACAAGAGCCTAGGCTTATTGCAGCACAAATAAGGGAAGATTCAGGGTCACCTGATCCACTATAACTGTATTAATTGTCAAAACTGAGGGTTTTAATGCTAATCTCAAAAGCAGAGACGGGTGTTTGTCTTCTGAATTAATATAGAATAGAATAGAATAGAATAGAATAGAATAGAATAGAATAGAATTCAACTTTATTGTCTCTGCACATTTCACAGGTACAAGGCAACGAAATGCAGTTTGCATCCATCAAGAAGTGCTTTAGCCATGATATAGATATATTACAATATATATTAGCAATAATATAGGTATGTAAGTATATTACAGAAATGGGTCTATTATGGTATGTTACAATGTACACGGTATGAAGTATGTTATGAATATGCTATAACTATAAGTATGTACAGGCTGTAGTGAGTACAAGCTATGTACAGGCTATGAACAGGATATAAATATGAAAAACTATACAGAATATGAAAAAAAAACTATACAGAAATATGAGATATACAGCTATACAGAAATGTGAACTATGCAGGTTATAAACAGTTGTAGAATTAAAAATTATCGTATTGTACAGAATGATGTAAGCTGCAGCCACAGAAGAGAGGCCTGAGAGATGAAGACTGATTCCTGTTCAACCTTAAAATTCTATAGGAACCACAAGTACACCTAATATTCCAAAATTAAAATCTGGATTTCAAAGCGAGTCAGTGAAGACAAGCAAATATGCTGTCTCTTTATAGTCCCTGTTATGACTCTCTCAGCAGCACTTTTGATCCATCAATATTAAACAATTATTGATGCAGCGGATTGAGATGAAACCTGGCCCAGAGGTACAGTAGGTGTCCCAGAGAAGGAATGTGTTGAAAGTTGGACCTCAACTACTAAGGATGATTTTTAATGAATTTCTGAAATTGACATAATTGTATTGACTGTATTGAATTGAATACAAGTTTCTTGTCGTTTCTGAGTAATATTACAGTAGATCTGGATGAAACTTGGTAAAGAGGTACAGTAGGTGTCCCAGAAGAGAAATGTGTTGAAAGTTGGACCTCAAGTGTTCAGGATGATTTTTAATGAATTTCTGAAATAGACATAATTGTAGTGTATTAACTGTATTGCATTGAATACAAATTTCCTGTAATTTCTGACTAATATTACCGTAAATCTGGGTAAAACCTGGCCCAGAGGTAAAGTAGGTGTTCCAGAAGAGGATTGTGTTGAAAGCTTGGCATCAACTGTTAAGAATGATTTTTAATGAATTTTTGAATATGCAACCAGACTGTCACGATGGCTGTATTTCCATTGTTCCATTGTAATTTGTGTGCGCGCGGATCTAGGCTTTCAATCAGGATATAAAGCGAAAAGGCGCTACTGTAAAGACTTGTGTAAAAGCGCAAGGAAATTTATGTGGCGGATAAGAGGCCAGCCGCCTCTTATCCGCCGCATAAATTTCCTTGGCTTGACCGCGGCTCACAAATGACGGCTCACTTTCCCGCAGTCAAAAAACAACTGAATGCCTACAACAGACCACATTTTTTGTTTCACACAGCATTTGACATTTTTCTATTATTATTTTATCCCTGTAATACAAAAGTGAAATCTGAATAAACTGTGCAGTTGACATGGTGGATCACTACTGGCCTGATTTTGCGTTTTTGAAAAATAAAATGGGCGCTGTTCAGAAATAGCTCAAGTGCAACAAGGAGACCAAAGGTGAATTTGGACCCAAATGCAGGACGAAATTCAAAACCGACCTTAAATAAAGTTGTTAAAGCAGTGTAAATAAATACAAAGTCCACAACACAAACAGTAAGGTGACCTAAAATAAAACAAAACTCAGAATAAACAAGGAACAAGAGGGAGGGCTAACAGATGCCCAACGACTGAGGGCAAGGCTATTTATACTGTTTCACACATTACCCGTTATCAGGATTTGTTTTTTTAAGTTAAAATAGGTAAGTCAAAAACAGTGAAACCAGAGCGACAGGAAGAAAAGTAGAAGCAAGAAAGGCACGAGACTACCAAATAGTGACGTGTCGGAAATGGCTCTTAGAGCCGGATCTTTGACATGAATGAGGCAAGCCGTGGGTTTTTTTTTCTTTTTCTTTCTCTCACCCTCTCTTGCACTTTTTTCCACTTCACTCCGCATGCGAGTCTTGTGCTTTGCGCTGGGAAGAGGGGGGAGGGGTGCTAGTTACTCGCAGTAGCACAGGAACCGAGCAGGAGGGAGAGAGAGAGAAAGAGAGCCAGGGACAACAACGTCACATTAGAAAGGTACAGTAATCATCCACAACTATTTTCAGTTGCAGATGATAAAGGATTCAGAAAGTTTATTCATGACAGAGAATGTGCATCTTCTTTTTGTTTTCATATTTTAATTTATATTTAATTGTGTTGTGGTTTGTAGTGTTTAATATTGTTTCATTTTAAATTTGTTTAAAAGGAAAAAGCTGAAAATTTAAATAGTTAAAAGCTAAACTGTGACTAGTTGGTTTTTGTAATATATGATTTATTTATTACATTTTATGTGGAGTGAATAAATAAAAGTATATTTACGGTGGCCCCTATAGAGACAAAACACGTACAAACTCCAAAACACGTAAAAACTCCAAAACACGTACAAAACACAACAGACGTGTTCCAGGATGCTGGGCGCAGTGTTGAGCTTTTGTTACCTAGTGGCTACACAAGCCAGCAAGTACCAACGACCGGATTTGGTGTGTGGTAGTAACAGGTAAATGAACTTTTTTTTTAAAAATTATTTGAATATATATGAGTGCTTGTGTATAAATGCACAAACCATACACATATGCTTTCAATTGTGTAATTTAAGTGATCTAGGTAGCTCTGTTTTGAAAGTTCAGTTAACTCTAGGAATGTGTTTTGGAGTTTGTACGTGTTTTGTCTCTAGGGGCCAGCACATATATTTATACATAAACATATATAAATAAAACCACTTTTTTTTTTTACATTAGTAATTTCTTTTGTGCATAATTTTATATTATTGTTAATAATAAATTAATTAAAGCAACAAAACCACCTGAAGAGCCAGTTCAGAGCCGAAAGAGCTGGCTCTTTTTAGTGATCCGAGCCGAAAGAGCCGGTGTTGTGCCAAAAAGTGATTGTCTGCCAAAAACTGATTGCTCGTATTTAAACTGCTATAAGTAACTTGCTGGGCTATAATATGTGAAACATATGTCAAATGCATCCCTTATGGATGATAGAAAGTCATCTTGAGCCACAAACAACATTCATGTAACAAGGTAGAAGCTGCAATCAGTTTTTGGCATTGACTTTTATATAACCTTTATTTATGCAGTTAAAAAATATCATTAACATTAAAAATGTCTTTTGTAAGAGCAAGCTGGCCAAGAGGACAGCAGAAATGGCAGCAATTATTACAATAGTTTTGTAAAAATATTTTAAGTGGGGATAAAGGACCGAATTGGTTATAATGTAAGTACAATGACACAGAGTTGTAAAGATACTTGAAAAACAGATATTTTTTTAATTCTATGTCTAACCCCTTTGTAAACCCTGTTCACCGAATTCTGTTTACAAACATACATAAAGATATTACACATAAAAAATACACAGAAACATTGGAAATCACTTTTTGGCAGACAATCACTTTTTGGCACAACACCGGTTCTCTAAAAAGAGCCGGAAATCCCATCACTACTACCAAAATAAAACAGGAAGTAACTTACTAAACACAAATAAAATACCAAAATCCACTTAAACTTCACACAGATGAAAGGAACAAGGCTATTGAAGAATTATTATATTATTATTATATATATTATATGAAATAAGCCCTAAGCAAAAATACAAGTATCAATAAAGAGGAGCAAAAGTTTGAGATATAAAATAATCTGAAAATCTAATATAACAATAAGCAACCATAAAACCAAAGAGAAGACCCAATAATAAGCAAGAAGGTCAAGGACACAGGACAAGACAAGACGCCAAACTCCAGCCAAGGAAGCAGCTACAGTGTGCCTTTCCCAGCCCAACCCCGGGTAATGTGAGCTTTATTTTTCAGACGTGTACAAGTTAAAGAACAGGTTATGCTGCTGGTGAACTTAAATAACTAAATGATGTGTGTGTTCCAGCTGTGTGCCATGGCTCTTTTATACTTCAAGAGTAAAAGGATACACCTGTGCATTCTCCACTCTCCTCCTGCAAGTTTCCTCTGTGCTCCAGATGGACAGAGAGACACAAACTAGTCACACAAGACTACCTCAGAGTTGCTTGTTAAGCTTGTAAAAGTATCTAAACATGAATACACTATACCAAGAAATGTCATACTAAGAAGTCATAAAGATGGTGTGCTTTAAGGTCCTTCTATTCCACTGTAGCAATTTTCAACACTTAGTTTTCAAATACAGTACATCAAAAAAATAAAAAATAAAGAAAGAAATTAAACCTAACAAAGACAGAAAGACATTAAATGCATTCTTACTTCATTTTTTAGTTTTTAAATATAAAGTATTTAAATTTGCTGTTTTTCTTAGAATGTAACTTTTATTTTTTTATTTCAGGTAACTACACTACCCCTCTGTGAATCGCTACCTTATCGTAGAGCAGTTTGTGTGTCCCAGGGATCCTAGGGGCTATGTTGTCTGGGGGCTTTTGCCCCCTGGTATGGTCTCCCATGGCAAATTGGTTCTGGGTGAGGTACCAGACAAAGAGCGACTCAGAAGAGCCCTATGAGTGCAAGATCAAGGGAACAGTTCACCCGGCCCGGGATAGGGTTACCGAGGCCCTGGCCTAGAGCCAGGCCCAGGGAGGGTGCCTGAGAGCAAGTGTCTGGTGGCCGTACCAGGAGTGAAGGCCCTGGCAGACTGATCCCCGGCTACCAAGACTAGAAATTGGGACATGGAACATCACCTCTCTGGTGGGTTGAGTTAGTGCATGAGGCTAAGGGGTACCAACTAGATATAGTGAGGCTCACCTCAACGCATGGCTTGGGCTATGGAACCATTCTCCTGGAAAGGGGCTGGACTCTGTCTCAGTCTGAAGTTGCCCTTGGTGAGAGGCTTGGGTGGGTATCGTAGTATCCCCCAGCTCCCACCCTGGTTTTGACCTGTTCAACTTGCTTCCCTCAGGGGAAGTGTTCAGGTGTACAGACTCGAGAACAGTTTCTTTTCAAGTACCGTAACCACCCTGAACTCATACATGCACTGATAACACAGTTCCACCCCCCATTCCAAGGACTTCCCTCTATAAACCACCACTGTGCAATACTTAATTTTACCTGCAATAACCCACACTGTAAATACATAACACTATTTTATTTACTTGTTTATTTAATGTTTTTTTTCTAAATACTGTTCATATGTATATAGTGCTGAAACTGTGCACCTCACCTCCCTTTCTCCTCCCACATGTTTGCACTGAGTAGGAGATGCTCTGTAACTCATTGTACGTCTGTATTGTGACTATAAAGGCATTCTATTCTATTCTATTCTATTCTCTAAATCCATAAAACATATGTAAAAAGAAAAACATCAAACATTATTTGCAAAGTGCAGAAAAGCTTTTTATTCTCAGAAACTGTTGACAGTAATTTCAAAGAAGACTTGAAAAAGATCAAATAAAACTTATTTTGCTGCTATGTATTTGCTGCAAAAATCATCCACTTGTGTTGTATTTAGTGTTTACTGTGTCAGCATCCATGGGTAAGTTTGTTTTCCCTAGAACTTTGTGACTACTTCATGATGCTGCCACACAAAGAATACCATTAGAGTATAAATATGAGGAAACATAAAGGACATAACCCTTTCTTCCATTGCCTGAGAGATTTGTGGTTTTAAACTAAGTAAACACCTTTTGAAGGTCGTCTGAGTCCTCTATGCATTAACCCTATTATAAAAATGAGAGGTTTTAAAGGTCAAAATGGGCTGAAATGTGCAGAAGTTGTCAAAGGTTGCCGGCTTTTAAAGGGTAGAAGACAGAAACATTGTTAACTGTTTCCTTCTTCGCCCTGCAGACTCTTGAAATGTTTTCTAACCACTACATGTGATGACAACATAAAAATAGAAATCATTTTATTCCATTAAGACACAAAACTTAAAACCCACCTACTTGTGCCTGCATTCACATAATTCCCTAATTAGCTCTCCACATTTATAACACTGGTTCACTGTTTGCTCTCTGGCTGGCCTTCCCTAGCTTCTTGTGCCCCGTGTGTGAATTTCTGTTTTATTTACTCACCTGTTGGAATTTGTATCTTTGGTTTTTCCATTGGCCATCAAAGGCTTGCCTTTTTTGTTTGTGTATTTAACTGGCTTCAGTGTCCTACATTTGAGCCCTCTTTCCAGTGCTATTTTTTGTGAGTCAGCATGTGCTGTTGGGGTCTGTTTTAGAAGATTCATTGAAGTTTATTTTTTTTAAGTTACTTTCTTGACTAAGCACCCAACTGGTTGACTAAAGTAATTTCATTATCATTGCTTTGTAAAATGTTCTGCTCCGTTTAACCTAATTTGGAGCTGGAAAAATGTACTTACTTATATACTGAACACCCTGTTCAGTATATAACTTTTGTTAATGGTAGTGTAATGGTAGCATTGCACTAGTGGCCCCTGACTCTATTTTCATGTTGAATGCTCTTCAGGTGCATTAAACACAGCACATATGCACAATTTGAAAGTGCATCCAAACATTTTGTAATCATAGGCCATTATGCCATTGTATTATTAGACCACATCATACATTATTTAAAAGCTCGGTCCTCTCTGGCACAGCTGGTTGCCGGCAGAGCCCGCGGGCACGCCACTGCAACCCCCTCTGGCCTCTGCTCCGTAGCTGCGGGGTGACCTCTCCCTTGGGGCTCTACTCAGCTCTTCCCAGGAGGGTGGCACGGTTCCCCCCCCCTTTGGTGGGTTAGGGTTAGGTGGTCCTCCTCGGGTCCTTGTACTCTGGGGCCTCTGGATATCTGGGGCCTGGATCTCCTCCATACCTGCTTCATACCCTGGTGGACGGGGCTGTGGCTCCCCACACTCCCTAGCAGATCGTTACATGGAGAAACCTTTGGAATACAAGCGTGCTGATCCACACAGGTATGCACACAGGTGTACACACGGGTGTTCACAGATGCGGACTACACCTTTCTTGGCTGCTGCCTCAAAGCACATTGTGCGCTGTCTATCTTGCGTGCTGCACAATATCGTTTATTATTTAGTATCTACTGATATCTACTGCTAGCTAGTTTATTGTGATGGTGCCGTTTTTTTTATTATGTTGCTCTTTGTTGTTTGCTTTCTCTTCTGTTTTTTTTCTCCATACAGGTGACCCAGGTGTTTTTTTTTTCTTTCTTCCCCCCCTTCTCACCGTCTCTTCTCCCCTTTGGTTTTCTTTCTCTCCCTCTCTTTCTTTCATTCTTTCTCCCTGTCCTATCCCCCAGTCATGTCTGTCCCGTTTGTAGCAACTGAAAATAAAATAAATTCACAATTGTAATAAAGGTCAATCAAATGGACCAATATGGCAAGGCCATGATGATCCACTTAGTAAAATAAATCCGCTTGGCATCTTTCTTGTCCTTAAGACAACAATTCTGATGGCTAAAGATCCAAACGGGACACAAAAAAAAAGTCAGCTGATGTGCCGGTTTGCCAGACTGTGATGTTTTCTGAGGATTTGCCAGTAGATGGTGGCCTCTGCACATTATTTTCCACACTGTACATGCTGCTCCCAGTGAGACACCTCACCTCTTGTAAAATCTCTAATCCGTATTTACAAACACAATGACGTGTATCCTGTGTCTGACTTTGTAAAGCAGGAGGAGAACTCAGAGGTAGGTATTTACTCCACTCTACCGAGTGAACCATTTATTCTAGCTGCTAGAATCCTGCACCAACAATAGTCCAAGTCTGTGCAGACTGTAGAGCACAAGCTTATGCTACACTTTCACTTCTTAAACAGGAATTAAAGGTGGTACACACAGGAAGAGCTCGGTGTTGTGAAATGCCAGTAAATCTGTTTAGTTCCTCTTAACACAGAAGTCTCATTTCTGTTTTTGTAAAAATATATATTTTGTGCTACTGATCCAGAAAATGGATGAGTTAATCATAATGATACAGGCAGACATGATGGGTATTGATCTTCAGCAAGAAAGCAGTTAAGCATGTTTTTAAAATGTGAATCTGTAGTGGAGCAGTAGAGCTTTTTATCAGAGTTTATGATAAAAATAATGTAAGGAGAAAGCATTCAGTCTGTGTCTAAGTTTAAAATATTTATTATCTGCAACTTAAACTGCAGTCATAACACCGAAAAGAAGCTGCTCTGTGGGGGTGAAAATGAATGCTATTAATTTTGAAATTTTAATTTTGAAAACTTTAAAGTAAGGAAATTTCTATTTGGCTGATTTATTTCTTTGATGTAATAATGTTTCTTGGCAATAAATATTACATGTTGGAAATCCTGTTTATTTCCCCCCTTAACCAATTCCATGTTCGTAAGGAAAGTACATTTGTGGCTTGAGCAGCAGAGTTGAGTATGTGGGTTAAACCATGAAAAACTTGACAAATGTTTTCTGCCAATGCCAAACTGGTTATTCTGCTATTGACTCTTGTTTTGACCCCCTGGTACCTGAGGTGCTGACAGCCAAGTGCCTGATTAGCAGCACCCATGAGCATGGACCTGCTACGGTGGTCAATTGGTGTCTTCACCTAGCAGCCCACATTTGACTGATCTGGATAGGGTCAATGCCATAGGGCAACTTCACCACCCTGTCAAGATTTGGAAACTGTAGGCTGTCCTGCAGATTTTCAGTCAAAGTTTGTAGGATGATATGGCTGGCAGCTCTCTACCCAGACAGTCTGGAATAGACTGAAGACAGCTAATCTCTGGTCTCATAGGTCTCATTCCAGTAGACCTGCCACGACTGCCCTTCACAGCCAGGCCTGTTTTCCACGTTATGACTGGAGGCAATCTCTTTGTAGAGCAATATCGAGATGGAATTCTGCAACCAGAGGAAATTCCATATCGCCACAGTCTAGGAACAAGCTCTGTCCTCCAAGATGACAACGCTCACCCCCACAGGGTGGGGTTTATCAGAGACTACCTCTGGAATTTGGGAGTCCATGTAATGGCTTACCTGCAGTTCTGACCTGAACCCCACTGAACACTTGTGGGATTTGCTTGGATGTGCTGTTCTTGCCAGACTGACCAATGAAACCACGCTGGCTGAGTTGAGACAAATACTGGCACAGTCAGCAATCACTTGCAAGTTTCTCATTTTATTGAATAATGAGCAAAAGAAAAGACACACATGGACTGCTGTTTCTGAAAAGACATAAAGTGTGATTTAAGTAACTCAAAATAATACATGAACTCAGCAGTATAAGGTGCAGTCCTTTTATAACGGGTGACAGGTGAATGCAATTAAGGGCAAGCACCACACCCAATCAAAGGTGAGGAAAAGAAACAAGGTGCATCTGGTGAAGTGAGTGTGCTGAAAGGTGAGCCTTTACAACAGGGGTGTCGAACTCCAGGCCTCGAGGGCCCGTGTCCTGCAGGTTTTAGATCTCACCCTGGGTCAACACACCTGAATCAAATGATTAGTTCATTACCAGACCTCTGTAGAACTTCAAGACATATTAAGGAGGTAATTTAACCATTTAAATCAAGGACACATCTAAAACCTGCAGGGCACCGGCCCTCGAGGCCTGGAGTTCAACGCCTGTGCTTTACAACAAGGCTGTTGTGGCTGTGTATGGCTTTCCACATGCTACATGCTTTTATTAAATTAATAGATTGTGAAATTATGATATATCTTGTTTCTTCAGACTTCAGTCATGTCAATAAATGACACCAAACAAGAGTTAATTACAGCATAACCTGTTTGGCATTGGCAGAAAAGATCTGGGAAGCTTTTCATGGGTGCAGCCCACATACTCAACTCAACCTATTTGATGGGAAATAAACAAGCTTTCCAAAAGTATAAGATTTTTTGCCAAGAAGCATTGTTACAACAAAGAACAAGTTTCCTTACCTTTTGTGCTAAGTTTAGTTATAGGTGTTACTTCCTCATAAAAGAGCACCAGCTTGTTTTCTGGTCTTTCTCTCTCTTCAAACAAAACTGTATAATGATCGATCAATATGCACAAAACTCCACTCAGGGGAAGGTTGTAGCATTGTGTTAACACACACCTGAATGCTCCAGACCAGAAAACTGCCAAATGTTTTGCATTTATAAAGGTGGTTACACCTACTGATGATCAGTTAATCATGTGAATGTGATTAGCACCCCTCAATGTTACTTGGCCTCTTAATTCCTATGGAAGCAGTAAGGGTGTGTTTAACTTTTTATAAACAAGACTTAAAAAATAGAGAAAATGGTTTCCTCTTGTACGTTACTGAAACTGAAACTATAAAACTACTGACTATAGCAGTAGTTTTATATGTCCAGCTAATTTTATGTATAGTGCCACATTTTCAGGAGGAATTGAACAACGGAGGTCTGTTCTCTCGCTATTTCACGACAAACTAAGAGAAACTGGAACATCAGGAGTTGATTCCAAGTGTTAAACATGCATTTGGAACTCTAACATTGACGTCCTAAAAGATGTTGATGCAAGTGAAAGACGCCATGATTAGGTTGAAAAGCAGAAAAAAACTATTAGATAATTTGTCAGGAGTGGCCAAATCAACAGTCTGGTACATACTTAAAAAGAATGAATGCAACTGCAAGCTCAGCAACCACAAAAGCCCCAAGACCACTGTGCATGCTGACAGAGTTATTTCCATGGTTAAGAAAAACAAATCTAATGAAGTCAAGAACTCTCCAGTTTTATCATCATCAAAGTTTAAAATCAAGAGACATCTTCGTGCAGAGGGTTTAGAACAAGGAACAAACCACTGGTTACACACAAGAACAGGAAAGCTAAATCACACTTCACCACAAAGCATCTAAAAGAACCTCAAGAGTTCTAGGAAAAAAACATTTGGTCAGATGTAACCAAGATTAACTTGTAGCAGAAGGACAGGAAGAAATCAGTATGAAGAAGGAGAGAAACAGCACCCCAAGCCAAACAACATTATTGAACACAGAGGAGGCAGTGTCATAGTGTGGGCATGTAAGGCTACCAGAAGTACTGTGTCACTAGTGTTTATTGAGGATAGATTGTTGATGGAAGCAGCAAGTGGAATTCTGAAGTGCACAGGGCTTTGCTCAGATCATCAGAGAGTGCTTCACAGTGCAAATCGATAATGATTCAAAGCATACTGCAAAAGCAACCCTAGAAGTCTGTAGGTCTTAGATTTCAGGCAGGCTGCAAAGGTTTTCATCTGAAGATGAAAAACATATACTAGTTTAGAATATACTAGGCTAGAAATACTTCTGAGCTTTTGTAAAATAAAGGACTATGCATAAAAACGATTATACTTCTTAAAGAGTTGATACAATACTTTTGCTTTCTGTGGACGCTTGATTTCTGAAACTAATTGTGGTGGACGAAAAGAACTAGGACACAGGAAACAAAACGAATCGTGTACCTTTGCCTGTTAACGTTGACCTCCTTGTTACCAATAAAAAGACGAGGCGTGTTTTTAAACCTGTAACGCCCGAAACATGAAATAACTGCCAGAAAATACGAATTTGTTAAAACCGGAGTGTTTATTATTTATTACATTTGAAAATTTACATTCATTATGTAGAGGTCTCAAAAACTGTGTTACAATTTACATGTAAAAAAAATAATACATGAGTCTTACAAAACTCATTTAGAAATAGAATAAATTAAAAAGAAAAAAATTCCCTGCTCGCGTGGAAGGCTGTGTGTAGAGGGTCTGTATTGTTGGTTCAGTTATGCCACTTATTATATCGTTGCCTTGAAGATCTGAGACGAATAACCTGGATTTTCAAAGAAACACACACAAAAAATATATATATGTACGTACAAGATACATTGAGGGAATTATGCTGGAAACAAGACTGTCAGCTTTGATTGTAGGAAGAAATACCATCAGAGTTAAACAGGAAATGCAGTGCAGAGAAAGAGGGTGTTTGCCTACATTTTCTCAACAACATGAACCACATCAACCAAACTGTTGCATGGGTGCACATTATTAACTGGAGGAAGGCAGTGACATTTTTGACTAACAGGAAATGGGGTTTTCACACTAACTGGGTTATTTACATAGTATTTAGAATATTAGAGGTAACGTCAACAGTGACGTTAAGCCATTACTCTAATTATCTCTGTAATGTCTGTCCTCTACTAAAAGATATGCTCCCGGACTTCTTCATTAGTTAGTTTGATTTTTGTACTAAATGAAATTAGGCATTATTAGTTTCTTCTTCACTCACCTCTTTTCACTCTCATGTTTATACACCACTCCACATTTAATCATTAGTCATTATCAAACTTCCCTGGCTTTGTGAGCCTGGTTTTGTGGTTTTGTGGTTTCTTCCTGTTAAAGGGGAATTTTTCCTTCTGATTCTCATGAAGTACTTGCTCTTTACCTTGCAATAAAGTTGCAAGGTAAAGACCATTTTTATTTGGCCCGGCTGCAGCTCACAAGCTGCCAGCCGCACATGCAACACACCACAATACCCAACAACCCCTTCTTCCCTGTGTTTTTAACACGGCGGGCGTGATCATACCATACACAGTCGTTTCTTCTGTTGCGGTGTTTACATTGTTGTGTTCACGTAATCACAAACATAAATATATTCTTGAAAATGTCTGTTTAGGCTCTCTTGACTTGTATACAAATTCTTTATTTTTACTTCTACAAAGTCTGGGAAATATACTCTAAATCTGTATACTACCATGCTTTTAAATCAAACAGTCGAGATTGAAGTGGCGCCTTCTATGTTAAATTCAAGGGGTTTAACAAAAGCATTGTATTAACTGATTAGGGATTAATTATTTTTATAGATAATCTCCCATTTTCAGAGGCTCAAAATTAATTGCACAACTGGCACAAGTTTCATGTACAGGTGAGCTCTGTTCCCCTGATATTTCATTGCAAAATGAAGCAGACCTATCATCTAAAGCAGATTTAAAGTGTTGAATTTATGTTTATAGAGTTTTTCACTGTAATTTAAAATCTGAGTTCCAAAGAGATGTCAGAGCAGGGAGGCCATCATTAGGCCTCTGAATAAATTAAAATAAAAAAGACAGCAAAAAAAGTAAGAAAAGGACAAAACGGAAAAATCTGGTACATTCTTAAGAAGAATGACAATGAAGACAACTAAAGTAAAAAATCGCAGAATCGTTTTCTAGGTAAGATGAGCAACTTCACATGAACTAAGTGAATAACACTCTTGAGAATGTAGGCGTATTATTGTTAAAGTCTACAGCTGCCAGTGTTTATTGATGATGTAACTGGTAAGTGTACGTAGCTACACTCTCCCCTCAGAATCAGCCAAATGCTGCAAAACTGATTCACTGTGGTCCACAGTGCAAATGGATTAAAACCCAACATATACAAAAAAAATACCCCCAAGAGTTTTTTAATTTGAAATTGGATATTACTCAAGAGCCGAGTCAGTCACCTGATTAAATACACCTGTCATTTAATACAAAACCAAACCCCAAAAGACTCGCAGAGAGCAGCAACTGAAGGCGGCTTGAGTAAAGGCCACGCAGAGCATTTAATGCAGATGATGGCGAGTGGAAAGACAAGGATTTAGTGATGTGGCTTCTATACTTCTGTCAGTCGTTGACTACAAAAAATTGTTCATCCAATAATTAGAGGAATTCCTTATATTTGACATTGTTATTTTGCATCATGATTTGTGAGCCTCTGGAAATGGGGTATTAGGAAACAGCTAAACCCTTTGAATTGAACCTGAAAGCCTTCACTTTAACCACATCTTGAACTTTTCTAGGGCTGGTAAATAAAAGTAAGGACACTTAAAAACATATCTGAGTTTCAAAGTTAAAAAGTTGAATTTCTTCTTTACTTGTCTCTGTGTTTTTTCCACACAGTTCTAGTTTCAGCCTTATCTGTTTTTACCTACATATGTTTCCACCAGATGTGTTTCTAGGTCCCTAAAACCACAACGTTTTCAGACAGAATGCGTGAATGTTTCTTGATAAAAACTGATAAGACATAGATGTTTTAATTGTTTTGCTCCCTCAGCTCAGGCTACACATCCTACTTTAAATATCAGTTTACATGGAAGAAATTTTAGCTTCACCGCTGATTCTGTTTTGAAACCAGAAAAGACCGTGATGTTTGATTTTTGCAAGTGCGTTGAAAATCAAGTCTTATCCCTTTTCTATCTGTTTTGATTAAACTTAGCTAACTTAACCAATAGTTCCTTTCTAAACTGTCTATGATGATTTTTTGAAAGGCAACAATTTATGGTAGCAATCATGAGCCTGTAAATTACAGTTGGAGTCCTGTGTAATTCTCTGTTTGCTTTCGTTTCAATTTGTTTACTTTACATTTGGAAACTGTCTTCTCAATAAAAAAGACAGTACTAGTCATTCTGGTAGGCACTGCAAGACCAAAATGTGGTCAATTTTAGGGGCAAGGGGTCAAGTTGCTGACTGTGACCTAGGAAATGGGGGGAAATTAATAACTTTATCTTTATTATTTATGAAGGAGCAGGGATGTATGCACCAACAAAACACTGTTTGTTTGTTTTTTAAACTACCAACAACGGTTGTTCTTTTCCCCAAAAATCAAAAGCCACATTACTGGAAACACTGAGGAAAATTCCCCAAATGAACAATGTGAAACGGTTTAATGTGTCATTAAGAGGTCATGAACAAATGTTTTTGGTTCAGCTGTTACTTAGAAGACTTAGCAACTGTCAAATTATTAAGTGGCTGTGACTTTAGAAGTCATCTTTGAATCTATTTACCCCATGGTGTCTGTGATCAGGCGCTAGTGAAATAGGCTTAGAACTATTTAAGTATCTGAAGTGCTGCATGCACCAAAATATCCCCTAAATGTTTTGATTAATTTCTCCTCTGTGTGCAGAAAAATAAAAGACTATATTTACCCAGATGACGATTAGAGACAGAACTATTTTGGCCAGGGCCACTGCTGCATAGCCAGCTATGCTCCACGTGACCGGCAGGTCCACGAGTTGTGTTGGGCATGGCGGACTGGTCGGAGTTGTCATTGTTGTGTTCAAATAATTCAGTGTTGTCAGTGGAGCTGTGGGCACGCACTCTGTATTTAGACGACATAAAATAAAAAATCACTATAGCACAAAGTGAGGTTATTTACATATCAGTTTGAATTGATTTCAAATTACTTCCTGAAAAACTGTGATATCAGTTATGCAGAATTTCTGCATTTGGGTTACAAATGTGGTTTAATTAAACATTTTCCCATTAGAAATTTGTTTGCTTGAATTAATAAAAGAGCCTGGATGGAAAATATGCTCTTTAAATGTCACAGTGGAAATGGAAAAAATGTGATTTCTGGAAATGCTTTTCCTGCCTTTTGATGTGGCATCATGACAGTTTGCAGATGTAAGGCGGGGATTAAATTATGTAAGACTGTTAGATAGATTTAACTTCCTGATACTTGTGTGAGAATTATATGATGCACTGGCTTTGATGCCACTTACACTTACAGGTCTGCTCAGTGGTGTTTTATACTTTGTTAAGCAATGATGGCTTTATTGTGTTATAAAATCATTGTCCCATATGAGGACATATTTGTATATATATTTTACAGTATATTTAGGTTTATCATATACAGTTTCATTAACACCTCACTGTACATTTATCAATAAATAAATTTAAATTAGCAAACATTTGTTCAATATTCACATTTCCTGATAAACCTTTAACATTCTGTATATCCTACAGAGCTTTAATTGCCCTGTACGAAGACGATGCTTTGCCATAATAAACTCGTTAATCATAAAGTCTGACTCTGTCTCTCAGGATCAACAAATATGTCAATACATTGTCTAGGCTCATATGTAGCTCAGTTCCAGTGCGCTACCTGAGGTAGCGAAAACTCATATTTCTGCCAGCGATATTTAATTGAAAGCTTACCATTAACGATCAGGCTGACTTTGTGATTCCGGTTTTGACCCCCTACATTTGCGCTGATGGTACACTCGTAATCGCCTGAATCGGCAGGTGAAACCTTACGCAGAAGTAGATTCTGCTTCTCCCCAAATGTGACCTCACGAGAAAAGTTGTAGTACACTGGATCCTCACCATTACTCCTCCTGATAATGCCATGTTTATTCCCATTGTTTACCTGTTAAATAACAAACACAAGCAGTTTTAATGTTTACAAAATTTGCATCTACAAAATACAATCTACACTTTTAAGCCTGAAGTAAATGACTAACCTTGTACCATGCCACAGAGAGGAAACTGCTGTCCTTTTCAGAAAGTGGACACTCAAGTGAGACATCTTCATTGCAGCTTCTTTCGATATCGATTTTACTCTGGCTCGCATAATGCAACAGCAACAGCTGAGATAAACAAACCACGGCGTTCAGAGAGAAGAGAGCTACAGTTTGAATATTTGGAAGCACCTGCAAAAAGTTTTGATGATGCTCTAAAATTCAGATTTAACTCACCTTGATGACCAATGTCAGCCTGCACATCTTTTACAAGTCAGTCAACACTTAAGTTCACTGTAACAAGTGTTTCTCATTTTCCTTGAAAGTGAGTCATAGTTTACCAGTTTCCTGTAAAAGGGGCTTTTTAAGCCGAGCATGTTGATGGGAGGTATTTACTGAGTGGAAAAGCATGCCCCCATGTGGTGCAGTGTGTGTGTGTACCACAGTCTTTGCTGCCTTCCTGATTTCTTATTTTTTGCACATTTGTCACACTAACATGTTTTAGATCATAAAACAAAATTAATATCAGACAGAGATAACCTCAGTAAATACAGTTCATTTATTGAAGAAAAGAGGCTGTCCAAAAATTTTGCCCTTTATGAAAAAGCACACATGGTTTTTTCCACTCTCGTTAAATCGTAGATTAACTGTTTTTTAGAAAAGCTGAGTTCAGTTTCAGTAGCCATGTCCAGGTATGATTAATGAGAGAACTTCTGACTCAAGGAAAAGGAAAAAGCTGCACATCACGCCACCATCTGAAGAAACTCAAGAACATATATGAAACAAAGTCATTGATGTCTATCAGTCTCAATGCCACTTATAAGGCTTTGAGACTTCAGTGAACCATGCAGAGAGCCATGACTAATAGATGGAGAAAACTTTGATAAGTGGTAAGCCTTCCTATGAGTGGCCAGAACTAAAGAACTGATTGAAGCCTGAATTCTGCTCTCTACCAGGAAAAACGTGTCCAGCTGACTGTTTGCACCCTGAAACTCACGCACACCTGGATCATGCAGTAGGACAATGATCCAACACACACCAGCACAAAAATAATAATAAATGAATAAATAAAACGAAGGTTCTGAAGTGGCCCAAGTCTGGACTTAAAACCTATTAAGTTGTTTTGGCATAACCTTAAACAGGCCGTTCATGCTCAAAAACCTCCCAGGTGGATAATTTAAAGCAATTCTTTAAAGTGTGGGTCAAAATGTCTCCACAGTGATGTGAAAGACTCATTGCCAATTATCACAAAAGCTTGATTGGAGTTCTCTGCTGCCAAGAGTGGCACAACCAGCTAGGGGGCAATTACTTTTTCAGATAGGGCCAGGCCAGTTCAAAACCTGCATTTTGTACTTAATTGTTTTATCTCTGTGTAACATTAAAATGTGTTTGACTGATTTTATGGTCACTGAAAGCGACTGCATTTATGAAGGCAGAGTCCAAAGCATGTCCTGCAAGGTGAATGGAGCCAAGCACATTCACACTCGGTATCGCTGTCTGTTAAAGTCCAGACAATGATAATGCTGCCTCACTTAATAGTCAAAGATAAAAAGTCCTGAAAGTCTAAGATAAAAAGTGCAGCAGACACAAGTGGATGATATGTTAAAATACCATACAAAGGGTTAAGTCATCCAATTTTGGTTTTCACCATCTGAATGGAGTTTAAAGAGATCATCTGAGATAAAAATGAATTTTTAAAAATAGCAGCAGCACCACCTCCTCGGCCAGAAATCTGAACAGTACCGAAAAAAGAGCAGCGTCGGGGACAAGGTTGTAAAAATTGTGAGACTTTGTTCTCACGCTGTCCTGCGTCAGAGATAAATATAAAGTCCAGCTTCTCATGTCAGATCAAGTCATTTTAGAATAAAATACATTTTTGATGATGCAATTTTTAAGAAAATACCAGGTGTATAATTTGAGGCAATGTGGGGCATTTTTATGTCAAGTTTAGCAGATTTATTGATCTCCCCCTACCACCACTTCCCCTGCCAGTGGCAGACTCCCTCAGACATCGGTGCGTTGGTGGTTCTTTGTGTCCGGGGATGGGCGTCCAGGTACACACCGGCTCACTCCTTGGCAGCCGCATATCGGGGCCTGGAGCCTGGGGCTCGCTCGGGCCACTTCGGAGGTGGGGTGCCCCCGGCCGAGAGGCCAGGGGCCGAGAGCTGAGGAGAGCCCTCATCTGGGACTCTCCTCAGCTCTTTCTGGGACAGTGGCGCGGCTGCCCCTCTGTTAGTCTTCCTTGGTCTCTTGTGTTCTGGGGGCCTCTGGATGTCTGGAGTTTTGATCTCTTCCATACCTGCTTCATGCCCTGGAGGACGGGGTTGTGCCCCCCCCCCCCACACACACACCCTCTAGCAGATCATTACATGAAGGAACCTTTTAAAAAAAACAAGCGCGTCCATGCTCACAGGTGTACACACGGGTGATCACACCCACAAACTACACCCTTTTTGGCTCCTACCTCAAAGCACACTGTGTTCTGTTGATCTTATGTGCTGCACAATAATGTTTAATATTTAGTATTTACTGTCATATTCCCATATATCATTGTGATGTTGTTTATTCTATTACTCTTGTTCTCGTCTGCTTGTTTTCTTTTTTCTTTCTCAGCATGTGATCCAGGTGATTGATATATGCTTTTTTTTTTCTTTTCTTTTTTTTCTGCTCATTCTGTTGGTTTTTGGTTTTTGCCCTTCTCCCCCGTCCCTCTTCTCAGCTGTTTCTCTTTCCCTCTTTCTTTCTCCCCTTCTTTCCCCCAGTCAAGTCTGTCCCGTATTCAACAAGTGAAAATAAAATAAACAATAAAAGGTGAATCAAATGGACCATTATGGCAAGGCTGGGATGGTCAAGTTGGTAAAGTAAATCCGTTGGGCATCTTTCTTTGCCTTTAGACAATAATTCTGATGGCAAAAGAGCCAAACGGGACAGGCAAAAAAACAAAACAAAACAAAACAAAAAGATTTATTGATCTCTATTTATCTAGTAGACGTAAAACGACAGGAGTTGCTCCAAAGTGTTTTCTAGTTAAGCCAGATGTGTTCATCCATGTCTCAGAAAACTGACATGAAAAATATTAGGTCCAGGTCGGAAAAATTAGGACAATGCAGGAGTGCATAAAAACAAGCACTCTATATGAAGGTACCAGATGGCAATAATTCTGGCTGGAAAAAGATGTTCAGTCATAAAGCAGTGGTAAAATGTCTCATTTGACTACTGTTAACACTTTCCTGTTGAGTTTATGAGTTGTCAAACACAAGTAATTAGCCAAAGACTTTATTCATTTTGTTTTGTTTCATTTTAGTAAGAAATCTAGCTGCTGCAGGCCAGGTGTCTCCCCTGCTGGTTGTTTAAAAAAAGAGAGATTTAGGGTACTCCTGCTCGGCTTCATGTTTCAGACGCAGAAGCCATGATAATCTTTTATACTTTCCATGATTCACACTTTGCTGCAGCTAACTACCATGTAAGACCCTTTCTTGTTTCCTTTCACTGTTTGTCTTTAAACACTTTGAAACGCGGACACAAGGATTTGTGGTTGACCAGCTTTCCCACCTGAAAACACAGCAAACAATAATACAATAAGACAAAGGAAACCAATTTATGAGCATTATATGTGTAATTACAACATTCACAGTACAAAACATAAAAAGGTTTGGTGCATAACTTGTTGGACAAAGGGACAGTTTTTGTCAATTTGCCTTTAGACACCACTAAAGGTGATCTTAAATCAGCTTTGATTCATAAAGTTTTTATTTTAAAAAATGTATTAAAGCATTAAAGTATTAGAATTAAGGTAAGTAAAAAAGGCTGTCACATGAAAAAAATGAGATAAACCTGTCAGAGAGACAGAGAGCAAGAACTAGGACTACTAGGAGTAGCCAAAATAAATGAATGGGCCGGTCAGCTCAGCAACCCCAAAAAACCTGAAAGACCACAGAATCAAGAGACGCCTTCATGAATGGAATTACTGAGTATTTACGATGAGGTCCAAACCAGTTGTTAAACTCAAGAACTGGAAGGCCAAATTACAGAAGAGTCTGCACAGTTCAGAAATAAAACGAAACAACAACAAAAACTTTGGACAAATGAAAAAAAAGAGAATCTTTATCAGAATGATGGAGATAAAAAAGTACAGTATGAAGAAGAAGAAAAAAAGCTCATGATCTGAAACATGCCACATATAGGCAATGTTATGGCATAGGCATATAAGGCTGCCAGTAGAACCAGGTCACTAGTGTTTTACTGGTGATGCAACTGCTGATAGGAGTAGCAGAATGAATTCACAGGGCTGTACTGCTCAGATCCAGCCAAATGCTACAAAACTGACCAGACAGCTCTGCACAATGCAAATGGGGAAAGACCTAAAGTATACTCCAAAAACAACCCAGGAATCAAGGTAACATATCTCAACCCAACTGAGCATGCTTTTTAGTTATTAAATACAGATTAAATCCACAAAGAACTACAAACAAGCAGCAGCTGAAGGTTACTGCAGTAAAAGCTGAGCAGAGCATCTCAACGAACAGATCATTTTATCATGTCAGTGGTTCTAGACTTCAGACTTCTGACTGCAGCGTTCAAAACAATGCTCATATGTAAAATGTTGTCTGTCCAGTTAACCTTGAGCCTCTGAAAATGGGGGAACTATATATAAAAATGGGTGTGATACTTAAACAGGTAATGCAAGATTTTTTATATAAAATGTTTTAATGTTGAAAATCTGCACTTCAATCACATATTGGTTGTTCGCTTTAAAATCCACTGTGGTGGTGCACAGAGGCAAAATTACAAAAATTGTCTTTGTCTAACAATTCTGGCCTTAACTGTAAAAGATGTGTGCAGGACCTAATGTCTTGTTGGTCAGTACAGCTGCACCTTGAGAAAAATGTATCACTGACCAGAGGGAAGAATGCAAAACATGTTAGATATGAAACAGATCTTAAGTCTGTCAGTAAGATCTTTCTCCCACAGACAGATTGTCTCACATTAATCACACACACACACTCTTATGAGTCTGGCTCATCCTGTTGTTTTTAACACAGGGAACTCCCCATTGTCTTCCTTGAAGCATATTATTTGTACGCGTCGCTCTTGTTGACAAAGGAGGTCGATATATGGTTATTAATAGCAGGCTCGCTTTATGGAAAAGGGAAGCGTGAGGTCTTTGGATTCCACCATCTGCATTAAACAATACCTCATTCAGCAGCAGCTGGCAAAGGGACATAGACATTTATTGATGTTAAGGCAGAACATTGGTGGAAATGAGGATTTTCTCTTTTTTTTCTTTCTTTTTTTTGGCCACTTCCTATTGGACACCATTAAGTGCAGCTGCGAGCGGTTTCAGATCTGTGACAGGGAATAATCCCAGCATGAGAAATAAATAGCTTATACAAAAACATGCTACTCCACATTTCTTAAATATCTCTGCGCTGCAGATGTGCTGATATTCCTGTGCTGGATTAAGAAAAGCGTCATAACCAAGCTCAAGGGAGTCTTAAAGTTCATGCAAACTATGTGTTATAAGGAAATAGTGCAGTCATAAAAGTCAGTGACAAAAACTTGTAAGATTCATCGAAGTTGTGATTCTCTGAAGGTTTAATTGCTGGTGTAAATGTGAGTGAGTGAATGTATGGTGTGTGTGTGTGTGTCTGATTCTGCCTCTTAGTCCTGTTGTTAAAGGGTGTTGCACGCCACAGTAAATCCCAGAGGTTGTTAGCACGCCCAGCTGCTTGTGCAGGTCTCCATGTTTCTGTCAGCGAGGTTGTTCACTGCAAACTCTTTCGCCTCTGATTGAGGAAATCCTCTGACTGTTTGCTCTGTTTGCTGAAATGAAACATCCCAATGGTTCCGCCATCTCTCCCACAGGCCCTGTACACAGAGACTTTCCCATGAAGACCATGCATGTTTACTAGGGTTTGACAGATATATAGCTCTTTGATGGGCCATAACAGTACCGGTGATCCTGTGCTAGCAGGGGGTCACGTTATAGACTGATCTAATACCCTGTTTTAATTTATTCCACGATAACATTGTTCCTGAAACAGTAATTAAGAAAGAGAAAGACACTTAAAACCAATCATATTATTCTTAGTTCAATTCATTTTATTGTCCAACAGGAGGGAAAACACTGAAACATAAACACAATAAAACACAGCAGGACAACCGAATACATATTACAAAACAAGGTTTATATGTAAAAACAACAAAAATTATTAAATACATTGTATTTTGAAAACTTGCACCTAAAAAACAGCCATTAATTTATGCAGTTATGAGGTTATTTAGTGATTTTAAATGGTCTGCCTCACTGTTTTAGCCATGTGACAGGCTGGCAAATTGTCCAGGGTGTACTCTGCCTCTTGCCTTATGGTTGTCTCTAGCATGAAAATATGCAACAAATATTTCACAATTCTAGGTCCTAAAATCAAGAAAATAATCATTATATTAATTCTACATGAATTGTGTTTTAAACACAGTTTTTAGAACCAAATGTGACTGCTTCATTGTCTTTTATGACTGTAATTTTGACCACAATTTATGAAATTAGCCCTATGTTGTGCTCAGTAGGACTTGAAACTAGCAAATGAGACCATAAACTCATCAGAAAGGTATTCACTGAGGTCAAAGATGAAGAGAGCTAAAGGTCCATTTTCCTGTAGATGTCTGTACAGTTACATTATTTCCAGTTATTGCCCCCCCCCCCCCCCCCCCCCCCCCCCCGCTTGACATTAGTAAGAATGAAGTTCCTACAGCCATTCTAGTGTAGCTAAGGTTGTCTGCTCCAAAGTGATTAACAGAGGTAAAATTTGAAACTAAAAACTCTGCAGTTTGTCATGTTTTCAGCTACCTTTTGCAGCCTCTAAATAGGAAAAAAAAATCATTCTGTACAATTTTTTCATTTAGTCAAGTTGCCTTTATTTATATAAAGTTTCATAGGTGCAACATGACAGAAGTTGATCCTCTGTCCTTTCCATGTGAAGAAAATCATCAGGGATCATATGACAAAAAGAACAAATTAAAATCAGTGATAAAATTAAACATATGTCATGATAACCACAAATTTAACAGCAAGTATGGGATAATAAAAACAGGATAAACTAGGAAAACATACCAACAAGAAAAAATCACAAGGAAAAAGCAATAAAACCAAACTTAAAAGGGAAGATAGTGAAATAGTGGGACAGAATTTATTGCGGGAAACTGAGAAAATGTATCTACATGAACACAAACACTTCCTCTAAACATCCAATAATGAACGCTTCCACATGGTGGGGAAGATTTTTTTTCCCCTCCCATTTGATCTGGATAATGTCTTGTTTTGTTTTGGTCAGTTCATTTGAAACTGACTGAAATAAATCCTGTCTTTGTGAGGCACAACACGCTGCAGAGATGCATCATGCTGCCTGTTCAATTGTTTATTTAAGGAAGAAAAAAACCCTCAAGTCTGTGCTGCTGGATTCTCACCTCAAGCCCTGGGCTTTGGCAGCCTGCTGACTCCTAAAGCTTGATTGTCCGAGCCTGAAACAGAACAGAGCAGTGTTAAGACGGTGTGCATTGTTCCCTAATTTCTTCTCTGGGATTTCCTTTTACCAGCTCTCCCCGCCCACCCTTCACTCTCCATCATCCTCCCTCTCCTTCTGAAGGCCTTGCCAAGTTGTCTGGCACATGAAAACAATTGTTCTTGCATGTTTGAGGAGACACAACTGTCTCCTTGCATTGGCGAGCTTCTCCCCCGCCGAAGCTCAGCTGACGGTCAAACAGACAGACTTCCTCTACCTCCTCTTCCTCCTTTTTGGGAAAGCGTTCATGTTCAGTAAAATCAGAAGAAAGGTATCTCAGCCTGGAACCACTAAGTGACTCACAACTATCAATATCTTTGACATGCAGGTGGAGCCAGGGGCCATCTCTCCAGCCAGCGAGTGTTTGAAACATGCTGAAGCAGACTCTGAGAGCAAAAGCCATTAAAATATTACCATGTGCAGGTTTATGTCTAACAACAGCTCTCTGGCAAGACTACAAAATGATGAAGCTAAGCACCCATGTGGGAATCAGTCCTGGGCTCCCAGATGATGCTGAAAAATGCTTTACATCCTTCCTGTTTCTGGATCATCTATTTTAACTTTTTTCTATTTTATGTTAGTGAGGCAAGGACAGGAACACTTTGAGCTGCCGGAACCGTGATTTGTGTCTCATTTGCAAAGGTGTTTTCATAGACCGAGCTCAGTTGTACTCATTAAATTGTGCTTCCAAAATGTGCCACTTCCTCTTCTTAAGTAACTGTCAATCACCAAGAAGAACAACGAGATCTAAAATGACACCAGTTTTTCTCTACTTTTATTCATGAATAACTCTGTACCATAAATCTGTAGTGTACAATAAAGCGCTGAGCTTCTCAATGAGAATTACAAAGAAACACATTGTACACACACAGTGCAGTTGGAGCTTTGCATTTTATTGCACAATTAAACATTATTGTAGCATCTCATACCCAAGTCATGCAACACTTATTTGGGGAAGTCCAAAACGCTTTCGCTTGAAAGTTTGGAAAAATAAGCAATGAGCAATATGTGAAAAATCCAGTATCCAGTTGGCTATACATACAAAAAAAAAGAGAAGAAAAATATAAAACCTTCCTTTGATGAAGATACATGATACAGCAGAAATAATTTACCTAATTTAGTAGAAAATGCTCTGTTTCTAGTAGTTTTAGGTAAGACAGCAGAGCTCCATCTATTATCGTCATGTCACAGAACATAAAACTGGCAGGAGGAGGTGGAACTGCCGTCTGGCTTCATTTAAGCTCCGCTAAAATTCTCTGCTGGGACTGGGATGTCCAAGGAGGAGGAAAAACTTACCAAAGTGAAGCGGTAAACCTTTGCAGTGATCTCCAGGTGGATCCTCTGGACGCTCGCCTGTCAGACATGTTAAACAGATCCAGACTGATTTTTACTGACTTTACTTGGGTTCTTTGTTCCCGCCCTTTCCTTCTGATCATCTCCGTCATGTTTTTTTTAATCTTTCATCTTAGTAAAAACTAAAAAATTGTTGATTTGATTGAACACTCAGTATTTTGTTCGCTCACTCTGAAAAGCATCACTAGAGATCCGTACATCTGGGTCCCAGTGCCGGATGATGTCAAGACTGGCGATGACCCAAAGCCCCGCCGCACAGAGAGTTCCTCAGAGAGGTCGGCTGCGTGTTGTTTTCCCTTCCTCTGCCTACGTGACATCTTCCTGCCGGGGGGAGCCTCAGGGAGCCATCTGAGGAGGCCCAGTCCCTGGGTGAGGAGGACAAATTCGACTTATCCTGACACAGCAGGTGGGGGAGGGACGGCAAAGGAAACTCAGACCCCCAGCATGCACCTTTAGCTGCCTTAAAATTAACTTTCCATACAGCCTCCTGTTTCACCAGGGAGCTTTCTTCTGTCATTCAGAGGACTGAGTTTGCAGTCTTATTCAAAGAGATGCCAGAAGGGAACTTGGGCTCAGCTGTGTGTCGCTGAGCTGCAATCTGCCTGTTACAGCTTTCATTACAGACTGGAGAAGAAGCCCACAGAGACTGGGCGGCTTTTGCTTTGCAGCATTATGAAATACAGACACATGGCAAATTAAAGGAAAAAGTTGAACCCTTGACCCCTACAGGTAGGGGATCTTTTTTGTGCTGTGGGGAGCATTTCACAGCCACTATTTGAGTCTGGTTGTATTTTGATTTATTTATTTATTTATTTAGTTAGTTAGTTAGTTAGTTAGTTATCTTTCAGGGGATCATACTGGTTTAGATAAAGTTATTGAAGGCCACGCATTGGAAAAATTAATCCAAAAGTGTTTATAGGTAATAAAAGCACTGCAAACATAAATCAAACTAAATACTTAATAAGCATTTGAACTACTCTTCATCTTGCCAGTTATCTGATGTGCATGTATGTGTCTTAGAGAAAAGCTGCACAAATCAAGTTACAGTTCTGAATTATCACCTTTATCCATTTAAAGCTTGTTTATCCTCATGGAAAGGTGTCCTTTGGGAGGATAATGCCCCCTCCACTGGAGTATTATGATATCTACTGGAATGCTTGAAAAGGGATAATGTGATAGATATGTGATTGATATTGGCATAGCTATGGAGATTGTGGACGAACATGTTAGACAGTGGTCTCCAACATCATCACCATCATCATAATCATCATTATCATCATCATCCTCAAAATGTCAAATGAGGGAAAATCTTTTGGAAGACTGGTCTTCCTTCCCTCCAGTAGATTTTCAGGGGCTCAGAGAACAAGTGCCAAGGGACACTGGAGCTTTTCTGACAGCATGTGGTGCCTGAACACTTTACTGGGACATTTTATGATAGCATTTACTTTATCTGCATTTGTCAGTGAAAGCTATCTGAATTTGCTATGTGCTACAGAAACCAGAGTGCACGAAAAGATGGCAAGCACAAGAGAAAGTTCTCTTTTGCAGCTGAAAATAAATAAAACAGTAATCATTTGTCATGCTGATAGCGATGTGAGAACCTGAATATCAAATACAGCGATGTTTCCTACTAATAAGAAATGACATGATAAAAAGATACATATCTTGAAAATCTGCTCTGAGATTAAATTTGCATCATTTGCAGTCACTAAGTGTCACTTAGCTTTCACTTCAATACTACACTGTGACCTCTGACCTCTCACCCCATCTCCCTGTCTTTTGGGCCCACAGCAGTGATTTATCCCTCTGACATACCAACAGCTGTGTTGGGGGCTCTGAACAGAGTGTGGGCTACTATTTGCCGTGACTAATCGATAACAGACTTCAAAAAAACACCAATCATGAGTTTTGGGAAAAACACACCACTCAGTGACACTGGAAACCCCGAACCTTTTGCCGTGGGTCTGCAAGGCTTCATAAACAACACACTGGCACCATCACTGTAAACAGTGGAAATGTTTGTATGTCTGACATCTTTCAGCAAAGACATAAAAAGACATTTATACCTCCAAATTTGCTATTAGAGTCAATGTTTTCAAATGTTTATTAGAAAAGAGCAGCAATTTTGCAAACTGCAGCTGCTTATTGTATATTGGAAGTACTCTTTTTTTTTTAAAAAAAGTGGGTGGTGAAATAGAAGACCTCAACAGATTGTTGGTCTCAGATATATACACTCCATTAATCTCCTCTTTAGTGCAGGAAATCTGAACTACATTATGATATGATTCAAATAATTTTGTTTGAGTCAAATGTGTTGTTGTTGTTTTTTTTCTTTTAAAGACGGGAATTGTTTTTGTTTTATAAAATATATTTTATTTAAAATGTTGCCAACAAAAAAGACACCAAACAAAAAATAATCCACAACTTTTTTTTTTTCTTTAAAAATGCACTGCATCTTTGAAAGGCTTATGCGTAAATTTCCAGTCAAGTATAAATATTCCTTTCTTTGGTTCCATTATTTGATCCAGCATGTGTACATGTAGATGAGCACGCTCTCCAAAACCAGCTTCGACTCTTCCCTGAGAAAGTCTTTGAGGGTTTTCAGGCTGTCAGTCATTCACTGGTCTTCAGTCAGCGCGTCATTCGCAGCGGACCAAGCCCTCGCATTTTCAAACAGTCTTTTCCATCTTTGATCTGGAAAGAAAGACATTCTTGGGTCATATATAAGCACTCCAAAAAAACAAAAACAAAAAAACAAAAAATCTGCGCCATAAAGGCTTACAAAAGCGATGTCACGTGAATAAATGTAGTTCCTATCAACAACTAAGTGTTTTGCGTAGCTCTGGTTTTCTTGCAGAATTAAAAAGACACTATGTGTGAGGAATTTAAAGTGATGGTTAAGAAATACACTGTGTTATACTGCGAACAAACATCAGCATAAAAAATACATAGGTTAAAAAATGAGCTGCACTGCTAAGTAATAGGCATGGTGCATTTCATTGCGCACGATTATTGACATAAAATTGTTGGCATTTTTAACCCAGCAGTTAAATCTAAGCCTTTTAAATCGAGCTCTGACATATAAAACATTTACCCCTTTTCTCTGGTTGCTCAAACAGAAGGTGCAGATGGTCCGCGGCTGCTTTTCCCCAAACTCTCCTTGCGCATGGACCCCGCCGAGGCACGGCTGCCCATCTGCGCCACCGTCTCCAATCAGAAGCACGTTGGCCAGATGAGAAATGTAGCTGGATGCCAGTCGAAGAGTTTCAATCTTGGAGAGCTTTCTGTCCACGGGCTCTGTGGGTATGAGAGTCCGGAGAGCCGTGAAAGCGGTGTTGACACTCTGCGTCCTGCCTCTCTCCCTGGCGTTAGCCGCGCTCCTCTGTTTCACGACCACCGCGGAGTCTCCTTCCAGTTTGCTGGAAATCCGTCTTCGTTTGTCGGTGGAGCTACAGTAACTTTGCTCCGAACTGCCATCGCTCTCACTGCGGTTCTCATCGTCCTCGGAGGTGACAGTGAAGTCCGAGTAGATCATGTGCGTCGCCACAGGCCGCAGCATGGCAAAAGTCATCATTGAAAAAGTTACCAGTCCTTACTCCAGATCCGCTGTGCAACCAGTCGGAAAACAACCTCAGGGACCGTCCCTACCTACATCTCAAAAGTCTGTTACGTACAACCAAAAACGTACGGCTCTAATAAAGCTCACCAATTTCTCATAAGTCCGTTTTGCAGGGCCTATTCAGGGATGGACACAGACTACCTGGTCAGCTGGGCTCTTATAGCTGGATGGGAGGAGCTGACAGCAACATTTACAGTTACACTAGCCTCTCCAGTGAAACGGACTCAATAAACTGTGGTCATTTCCACTTAAAGGGGAAACGTTAGGAGAGACTCAAGAGAGAGTTGTTAGAAGAAAAAGGGATCTCTGGAGACTCACAAACACAGTGTGGTCACCAAAAAGGTGGAGCATATGGGAATATGACATCTAATGTAATAGCAGTAGTAGCTAGTAGGAATAGTAGAATTTATTAAGTGGCATGGCAATGTTGTATTTATTTACTTTAAACCACTTTAAATTATTCATTAAGTCTAAAAATATTAAAGTTTTTAATTTCCTGATTTGCCTTGTATGTAAAACCAAACTAATAACTGTTAGTAAAGGGGAAGTGGGATAAAAAAAAACACTTTACTTCTTTTGCTCTATTTATTTTTGTTTTATTTTATTTGTACTTATTTTAACTGTAAAGTAGCATCACACAGAAGCATTCAAAGTACAAGGTGTAGTACTGAACTAAATCTACTACATTCCAGTGCATGAGATGCAACCATTCTTAATTAATATATAATAAATGCTTCATTAGAAGTTGCATGATTAGAAATGTTCAAAATTCAAAGCACTGATCAATGTGTAAAGCTTTAAAGGCATTTAGGTACTGAAGTTTGCTCTCTAGTTATTTTACAGTAAATTTGTTTCTGCCGCCCACCAAGGTCTGTTTCTGTGTGCTGGTGAAGCACATCGGTAAACACTAAGACGAAATTAACTTAAAGCATACACATGCAGTTTATAAAGTGATTTCTCCACTGTCATATTTGGTAGTAGTAGTACTAGTAGTAACAATGATAACAAGAATAAAGTATTTTTATTTTTATTTCTTCTTTGGGAGAATACATTAACTATATCTACTGCACAGCAACAGACTTAGACTAGCTTGAGTAAATACTGTTGTGTCCCCATATTGAAAGCTGTTTTTAGCTCTTACTGAGGATCACAGGTCACAGTGGGAGAAAGTTAAGTAAGAGTAAACAAACAATGAACAGATGATCCTGGAATCACAAGAATTTAATCAGTTGCTGCCCATAGTTTATAAAAACAAAGTGGTGCAAAACGGATGATTCAGTGTCTCTGAAGCCACATGAGCAGAGGCAAGTCGGCAGCACATTCAGCCACTTCAGTGTGTCTCAGCTGCATCAACAGTCAGACACCCAAACTGTCTGCTGAGGGAGGGCTTACAAAACAAAATGAATCAAACACAGGACCCCGCAGAGCTAAAGGCTGTGTGAATGTTCAGCTTCAGAATTAAGATACTCTCTCCAGAGATTCAACTTCATCTGAATTAATTAAAAATATTATGAGCTAGAAGAAGACACGCCAAACGATTTTAATTTGTTTTGAAATCTGATGATCCAGTAATAACACATTAAAGGTCAACGAAGCCGCTCAACTATTAACCAACAAATTAGATTGCTGTACGGTTAATTACATCTATCAGGAAGTCTTGCCGGGAATTTATTATCTTTGTGCAGTATGTGAATTTGCAGCTGCTCCGGTTCGCGTGCCCTACAGTAGTTTGTGAGAATTCTGACTTGGCACCAAGATTAAGCTTTCTGAGAACAACTCTCGCATTTCATGGAACTGTGATAGACTTTTGTGCCTTTGCAAAAAGGAGAAGCTCAAATTATCTAGAGTGATGAAGTAAAAGCATGTTGTGTTTGCCACCCACTGAGGTCTGTATCATTGCGCTTTAGATATCTCTGAGAACAGCAGATCACACAGATGAAGGTTTTCTGTGTGAGCTGTTGCACATTTTGCTGTTCTGTTGATGGCTGTCAGGGGTGCAGAATTCTGTATATAAATTTGTGGTCTTTAAAGAGGATGAGAATCGGGACTAAGATCCTGTGATTTTTGTCTGGTGAGGCTGACATTTCTGGCTTTAGGTACAACTGATATGCCAGGTAACCAACGCCTTTGTTTTAGGCCAGATTGTTGTTTCCTGTAGCGTAGCTTTCTAGTCCTTCCAGGTGTTTCTCATGTCTTCCTCTTGCCAGTTCCTTTTTTTTATCTTAATGACTTACGCTTTCCTGTATGATTCTATCCTTGAATTAAAATTATTTGAACTTTTTTTCTTTTGCTGGTGTCCTGCATTCAAGTTCTCTTTTTCTATGAGGTATCTAGTCTAATGAGTCTGGTGCTAAGTTAAAACAGCGTCTGATTGGACTTTCATGACATTTAGTACACACTCTTGGGATAAACAGAAATAAACCATTGATTTTCCTTTACCAAGGACCAGGCTGCATCTGTTATTAATGCCACACACCGACATTTTAAGAAGGTTGGTGCAGGAACTGCTACTTACAGTCACACCATGCATTTTTTTTCCTGTACAAAAGCACTTCTACTGCAACAAAACTTAGAAAATATACTTTGTGAAATAGATGTAAATTTACTAAAGCATAAAATGGTTAGTCATTTAAAAGTGGCTTTAATAATACTTATAATAATAATGATAATGAAGTACTTTACTATCTTGTTCTGCTTCTTGTAAAACAATATATTTGAAAATTAATCAATAATTACAATAATTACATTTCAGCATTTAAAAAAAATGTTTTAGGTAGGTGTGCCTACTGGTGAGTTAACCATTACAGAACCATGAAAAATGAACTGGTTAATTATCAGTACTGTAACTGTAGGGCGGCTGTGGCATAGACCTTACATTGGGTGGTGGTCTAATAAATTTGTTAAGCACTGTACATCAAAAATGGACATTTCTGAGTATTTGAATACGCTGACATGAACATTTAGATCAAAACAGATATTTGCTCAAGTGCAACTTCAAAGAGCTAGTGTCTAATTAACTCCACAATTAGAGCGGATAAAAAAAAGTTGAAAGAAATTCACTCTATTTCTTTCTGAGGTGGCAAAGGCACAGTATTGTCCAGTCTTCTATCTTTAAATTCTGATTTATGTCACTGACGGCTGTGCAGAGCATGACAACACCACTTTGGTGCTCTGCCCCATTCCTTTGATGTCCTGTGCTGCTGACACAAAACAGATGATTAATGCCCTTTTTAATGAATACATCCCTTCAAAGGGCATGTCTGGTGATACTGTGTTTGTTCTGCTGTCAAGAAATCCACTCATATGCTAGAAAATCAACAATGGATAGTTCCTACTAACCAGTGTTGCATGTGTATTAGCAATTATAGTTTATTCCTCTGTGACATCAAGCTCCATTGTTGTTCAAAAGCTATTAAAAAGACATCAGTGGGCTCAACACTATTGCACAATGTGACACGTTTCTTTTTTTACAATCAGCATGGGCTCTGAAGTTTATTTTGAGCTGACCTCGGACACACTTTCCTGCTGTGCTAAATACACATTTTAACGCTAAATCTGGAGCTCAAAGAGATTCCAGTAAATGCAGTATTTTGTCCGGTTTAGTGATGTTGGGTACACTGAAAGAAACTAGCCATTTTACAGATGATGTATTGCATTTGTGATCAAATTACATCATCAGTAGCTCAAGGCTTGCAGCCACAGACAGGCTGGAAAAAATTAAAATATCAGTAGAAGGGACTTATTTATTGTGGGTCTTTTAGGATTTGGGGACTTTTTCTTTCAGCAGCACTAAGGCTAGGTAAAGATTCATTGGAAAAAGATGCTCACGGTCATTTGACCTTAGATTTTGGGTGCATCACCTACCTCAAGAGGTTTCTAAATGTCTGTTTCGTTTCTCTTGTGTCACTTACCATCGTGCTTCTTCCTCCCATTCAAAGATCTTTTGAAATTGTAGTTCACACATAAGAGCTCATAGTACTGTATTACCCCTATAGAGCACTTTGCTCTCAGACTGCTGGTTCTTAGGGTATATAAAAGCACAATGGGAGGTAGAGCCTTCAGTTTTCAGACCTGTCTTGTTTGGAACCAACTCTCAAATTTAAGAGACAGACACCATCTCTAATTTTTATGGTTAGGCTTAAAGCTTCCTTTCCTAAAGCATATAGTTAGGGCTGGATCAGGTGACCCTGAATCCTCCCTTCGTTATACTGCAATACCCCGAGGCTGCCAGCGGCTTCCCATGATGCGTTGAGTTTTGTGTGTCTTTGTCCTGTTTTCCTCCCCTAACCTCAGAAGGGACTTACTCAACCTGGTTCTGCCGGAGATTTCTTCTAAGGGAATTTTTCCTTCCCGCTGTCACCAAAGTGCTTGTTTATAGGGTCTCATCTAATTGTTAGGGTTTTCCCTGTTTTCTATATATTACTGTAGGGTCTTTACCTTTCAATATAAGGTGCCTTGAGGCAACTGTTGCTGTTATTTGGCGCTGTATAAATAAAATTGTTACAGATTTTAGGTTTATGAATAAGTTTTGAGAAGATGAGTCTTGCTATTCATACTTTCATTAACGCACACTTTCCTTTTCACAATCGTTAGTTTATGAGGGGCAGCCAATCAAAAGTAAGTTTCCATAAGTGAATGAATGGAGGGGCTGTACCAAAGTGTAGGTTTTCTAAGGAAGTCCAATAATGCAAATATGGTTTTGAAAATGAAAAGACTCTGTTCCCTTTAACAATAGTTCTGTTTTGCATTAAAGTTATTACATGCAAGCTGAGCAAAAATGTTGTATAGAGTTTTTGTTTGTCCCCTGGCTGTATCATATTTAGCCGATGCCACAACAGGCGTCTTGGGCTTTTTCCTACACCTCCAACTAAAGTCTACAGAGCAATTCTTGAGAAGTAAGCAGATGTTAAATACCCGATAATTGATCACTGACAATGCTTTCCAATTACTTTGATCATCATTTATAGTGGAAACTCTCCAAAAGAGCCACATCACAGTTCTGCAGGCTGAGTGAAATACAGCCTATTGTCATTAAGCCACATGAACACTTTCACAAAGCTACATAGAGTAGAAGGTTTGTGCACAATGTGTCTCTGTTTTTAGGTCAGAGGGTGGATACGGCGTTGCAAATCTGGCACAAATTACACGCCTGCAGCCACCAGCAGTCTGAGGGAATTCCGGATAGGAAGCTGTGAGAAGTCCTCATCGACTTAAACGGAGTTAAACCTAAACTCTTTCAAGAGGGTTTGGCTGTAATGCCTCCCCAAGTGGAACAAATGGGTGAGCTGGCTAACCAGAGATCATTTTTCAGCTTCATTTTAAAATGTGGACAAACTAAACAAGGAAGCCAGAATCAACTTAATAGTATGTAAGCAGTTTGACTGCGCCACTGAGTCACTTTCTAGATAAAGATTGATGACTTTATAATGCATTTCAAGATGAATCTGCCACAAAAATGAAATCCACAAACATGGAGAAAAATTGATTTCTACACAGATTTTTACTGGAATATCTGACACAACAATAAGCTGGTTAGTATTGTAGAAAATTGCATCATTTTAATTCATACAGTTCTATACCATTACAGGCATATAATTTCAACAATGATAAAAATGTTTTTCAATAGGATTTGGATGCTGAAGATGATACTCCAGTTCTTTTCCAGCAGATATGACGAAAACAAAGTGAAGATGAAAGACATGTTCTGATGTTTTTTGGTTGTTGTTGTTTTTTTTTTTATTGAATTCAAGATATTTGATGTCTATGTGTTGCAGACACAAAGCCTGCTGTAATCAGAAAAGGTTCAAAAGCCATTCATTACTGAAGTCTAACGTTTTTATTTTTTATTTTTAAAGCAGAAGCCACTCTAACAGCTACATAAACAAGATACTCATCTAATGACCTTTTCCTTAATTAGTGCTTTTAATGTGAATAGAGCTTTTAAAGTCCAACATGCTTATTAACTCTTCCTAACCTCCTCATTATAAAAGTTATTGCTTAGAGCCCCACAATCTGCATGGGTTCCCTCAAAATAGCACAAAAAAGGAAAGACAGTTAAGATACTGTCAGAACTATTTTATAAGTGTGCACATCAAAAACATAAATTTTAATATCACTTAGACCCCCGGAGAGCAGTCATTTTGGTTTTCTACCTTAGACCCCTGCGGAGTCATCATTTTGCGTTTCTACCTTTAAAAGCCGGAGAGCAGTCAGTCAAATGCTGGAGTCATTCATATGTATATTAGGTCGTTACCTAGGAATTCTAGGTAACGACCTAAGGTAACGACCTAAGGTAACGACAAGGTACCACATGTGTACCTGTAGCAGTGAACACATCGCACAGTGGCCTGATTTTTTTTGCATCTGTGTACTTGGATTTTAGGTCGCAAGCCACCCAAAACTTGCTCCATGCACCACTCAGCAGGCCATTTGTAAATATGTGTACAAATGGTTGGTTTTTTGTACTGTTTTTATCAATAAATGTCAGCAACAAAGGACATACACCCATGTGTGTTGATTTCTCCCTAAGATGGCAAACTGAAACACTCCAAGTTGGTGACTTTTGGAGATTTGTTTCCCTGGATGATTGAGAATGCATCAAGATGAAACACAAAAGGAAGCTCACCGCTTTTAGCAGCTCCCCCACCCCCTCAATCACTCACTGAGTGATTGAGGGGGTGGGGGAGTGGAGTGTTTCAGTGTTTCAGTTTGCCATCTTAGGGAGAAATCAACACATGTCCTTTGTATGTCCTTTGTTGCTGACATTTATTGATAAAAACAGTACAAAAAACCAACCATTTGTACACATATTTACAAATGGCCTGCTGAGTGGTGCATGGAGCATGTTCATTGGTTCATGGACCTCCCTGAACTAATGGCATTTATGGCAGCAACAAAAGCGGTGAGCTTCCTTTTGTGTTTCATCTTGATGCATTCTCAATCATCCAGGGAAACAAATCTCCAAAAGTCACCAACTTGGAGTGTTTCAGTTTGCCATCTTAGGGAGAAATCAACACACATGGGTGTATGTCCTTTGTTGCTGACATTTATTGATAAAAACAGTACAAAAAACCAACCATTTGTACACATATTTACAAATGGCCTGCTGAGTGGTGCATGGAGCAAGTTTTGGGTGGCTTGCGACCTAAAATCCAAGTACACAGATGCAAAAAAAATCAGGCCACTGTGCGATGTGTTCACTGCTACAGGTACACATGTGGTACCTTGTCGTTACCTTAGGTCGTTTCCTAGAATTCCTAGGTAACGACCTAATATACATATGAATGACTCCAGCATTTGACTGACTGCTCTCCGGCTTTTAAAGGTAGAAACGCAAAATGATGACTCCGCGGTCAATTTAGCCAATTTAGCTTCCACTTCCACCATTTGACTGCTCTCGGGTTTTATAGGTAGAAAGGTAGAAGCCTGGGGATGCTAGTGATATCAGTCAGTTTGTTTTATAGTCTTCCATTATTATTCATGCTGATGTTTGATACAAAAATAGCCAGTTTTTGTTTCATTTGTCCACTTCTGTGTATTTGTTTCGGTGTTTCTTTTTTAAAATATTTGTAACTACATCAAACCCTGTTCAGTGCAAAAAAGCATCACCAAATAGAAGGCTTGTAAACATGAAGTAAATACCAGTAAAAGCAATACATCAGCAAACAGCCAAAAAGTAAATGAGAAATGGAAATCCAGTCTATGGAAGTGGCGTGGCCTCAATTTATCCGTGTGCTATCCTGGTGCCTCGTCACGCTGCTGTGGTCACATAATGTTTTATTGATCAATGTGTTGCACTGTTTTTATCAATAAAACAATTTCCTCAGGTACAGGAGCAGGCTCTTTAAATACTCATAAACTGTAGGCGTTTCTCTCTCTTTCTGAATAATGACAGCCTTCAACATGTGATTAAGCCCGGAAACAGGAAATTGGCTGAAACACAAGTCGGGCAAACAATTGGCAAGAACGTCACCAACCACCTCTCCCAAAAACAAAATTCATTTGTGAGTTGTGTGTGTGTGTTAGAATCCATCCATTTGCCTCAAACAGTTCCTCTTCTTAACCCTCAAATCCCCTTGATCTGTTTAAATCCTCAAAGATAAAGTGTGCAGAACCACCCATGGAAACCGCTCCCCTGAAGCAACAGGTGCAATGTATTTTTTCATACCAGTATTGCGTGTCAAAACCCCTTTGAGGATACGGTTACTTCCAGACAGTGAGGGAGCCACAGGAAATCTTCTCACACGCGACGATTCAAAGGTGAAATTTAGAGTCCTTTAGGGGCCTCTCGGTAAAAGCTGCCCCGGGTCTCCCTTCACTTCCTTGATGGCCACAAAGGGAGATCAGCAGGTTGCTCTCAGCTGATGTTGGAAAGGCCACGACTCAATGTATAGCGTACTTATATTATTCTGTAAGACGACAGTTCCTTCCTCTAAGACTGAGGCAAAGGAACTGCTGTCTGGCTTGATTTAGTAAGCAAGGCCTGCCTGAAGGTCAACCACAACAATAAACACAGCACCCATGCTATCTTGCATAGATAGAGCACTTTAGGTTGAAGTAGTAAAATGTTGCTTTTTTTGTTTCTTTCTTTGGGTTTTGTTTGTTTGTGTGGTTAAAAGAGGTGTGCATTTATTTATGTGAGGCAGGGCAAGACAGAAACATTTGTAGTCTGAACCATAGCCTGAAGAGCGAGCAACTAATCAGGGTTATTTTTCGTATGCATCTGAGATCGCCTTGGTTAAAGTATTTGATACGAGCTGACCAGTACGTTGAAGGATCCTCCGCTTTCTTTGTCAAAACACAATCTGGACGGTTACACTGGGGATCACTTTGAAACAACAGAAAGAGACAGACTGACGGCAAGCACAATGAGCAGATTCAGCAAGACTTAACATCTTGCATTTTGTCAGCTTGATGTTCTCATAACACCTCACTCCTTCGGCAAGCCATCTGGTCTATAGGCTCCTTTCTATTAACTCGTTGTCTTATGCTGTCTGGAACATCAAAATCAAAGTTGACTGTGCATGAACAACGTGGGTGAATATGACTGAAAAACTGCAGGGTTGTGTGACACCAGAGCTACAGGGATTTATAAAAAAGGGAAAAACAGCAGTTTGCAGTAATTGTCTCTTAGTTATTGAAAAGAAAATATGCAGCTGCAACATAAAGTCATCTATTTGATTCTAAAATTATAACTAGATCCACGGGGACCTTCTGATACAATTCAGACAAAAATAACTTCAACCAGCGACAGGGAAGGTGTATTTAAATCTTCCTCAGTACTCAGAAGCACCTCAAGAGGTGAATTTGAAGAAAAGCCACTGGTGGATACAACAGGCTTTTTTTTGTAAGCAAGTGTCACAACAGTAAAAGCACATAAGTAAAATTAATGATAGCTGAATTCAGTTTCACTGCTTCCGTTTCTGCTGCCGCGCTGTGCAGGCTGGCTCGCTGTCACAGGAGAGCTTCGACAGAAATGAGAAGTTGTTCATTTTATCAGCAACAGCTGTGCTTTTTCCAACTTTGACAAGTAGAAACGTCTGCTGTGAAAACACCTGATCATCTCCAACCATCTTCCACTGGGGGGGGGGGGGGGGGGGGGGGGGGGGTTACTCGATTATGTTTACAGAATAAACACACTGCTAAAACAACTGCTTCATCATTTAAAAGGCTGACGGGGTTGAGCTGATCACTACTTGCATCTGAGCATCCACAGACAACTAGCATCAAAATAATGAGTAACTGGCATCATATATGCAAAGATTTAGATGAAGCAGAGTTGTGACACCATAGAGGATGATGGAAAAGAGAAAATAGAGGCTCTACATGCTTTAAAAAAAATTGATGCAAGTCGTATTCTCTTTACAATTTTTTGTAGCGTTGAATCGTATACATATGTAGCATGTCTTTGTTTATGTCACTTTTTAAGAAGTTTGTTATTATAAAAATCTTCTTCACATCATCTTTATGATATTAGCAAACAGCTGAGAATGCAGACTGGAAAAAAGCAAATGGATAAAAGGTTCATTTAATTTAAGACTGGTGTTTATTTCTTTTTAAAAAATGAATCATTAATAAATGTAGGTAAATTAGTTGTAATATTTATTCCATGATCACCAATAAAACCAGCAAAATTGAGAGCTTGTAGTAAATTCTTTTATATAGGGCTATACTTTTAAAATTGGGTTTATGGAATAGTTGGTGCCTCGTTTTCTCCGACAGCTCATCTCGCCTTTCTCCTTACATGAAGTAAGATGACCAACACTCTCACTTTTGTCTATTGTTATTGGGCTCGATGCTAAGGTTTCATTTTATAGCCAAGATGAAGATGTGCTAAATTCATTTTCTCTTTCATACTTTCACACTATAAGTCGATTTAAGTTTAAAAAAACAAAACAAAAAAAAAAACTTATCTTAGCCCAATCTCAGCTGTCATATTTTTTAAATAAAGAACTTTAAGAAAACTGTTAAATGTGTATGTGCAGATGGTATTTGGCAACATTAAAGCTATCACATGATTAACATGCATACATTTAAGCTGTTTCAAATCACAAAATGTAACATATTTAACTAAAGAGCTACATTTCCCCCTGCTGGCAAAGCCTTTGCTCCGCAGTCACCAACAGGAGAGTTACAGCCATATTATGTATGATCCACCTGAGGCAAGTACATTTGAAGCAGGGGGTGGAGTGGGGTGGAAAGCTCCAAGCTGCTCCAGCATCACCGCAGATCAGGCGTTGAAGCCCCCAAGTAAGTGCTTAGGTCTGAGATGTTAGATTTGATGATCTTTGCTGGAATGGTCTGCATGTTCAACCTCTGATAGGCAGCAAACCTGTGACAGCCTCCAAAGGAGTAGTAGTAATTTCCTCCCTCGCTGCCTTTGATCCAGAGCACATCAATAGGAGGAACAACGCTGATGTCTGCCGTCTCCTGGAAGGAAAGATAAAGTGTCAGTTAAAGCCTACAACAAGGTGTGGAGTGAAATTTAAGCGACAAGAAAAAGTAAAAAGTGTCATACATATATTCTATTTATTACCTCTTCTGATAAACCAAAGGACTAAAATAATTCTAAAATCTTCCCAATAAAGTGAGGAAGGAACTATTTCTAACTAAATATATATTAATTTTTGAAGAAAATCCCACCCTTTAACACCAATCCTGTGTAATCTCTATCTATCTATCTATCATACTGAAACAATGTCCTATATTGTGATTGGCTCAAAAATACAAAAGTCAACACTTGATAAAATACCAGCTTCTTTTGATTTTCTTTTTAATGACGTAACAGCCACTTTTCTGTAGTTGTTTTGCATACAGTGAAAGTGGAGAGAGCAGAGAAGCCATGCAGGTTAATGCAGGAAAAAAACTGCCATGTCTTCAGCTGGACCGGAGGCGCCAACGGTCTTCATCACAAGTACGTCATTTATTGGGAGGAGTTGGGGCAGTGTTTGGGAAGTTAAAAAGGTACTTGGAAAACAAAGACGTTTTCCAATGTTTGCAGATGTTTGGGGTTTTTTTTTTTCTTGTAACGCAACAGTGCCTGGTTTAGCGTATTTGGCACTGTTATAGTAAAACCTGTCACTACAGAGGTGTGTGGCTAAACTGAGGCCAATATTTACCCTGAAACTTCATCATCCACAAACAAATGATAACATAAAACAACCGTGTCACCCTTATTGTGTCCATCAGGCTCTGGACTTTCTGCTCGTCCAGCACTGGAGGAAATGGTCTGATGATGACCTGCATCGGGATGTTATGGACCTCCTCCACGGTGTCCGAGTGAATCGACCTGTTGTCGGTGCTTTGGTCACCGCCCGCCGGTCCACGGTCACTGGGCGCTATCGACATATTTCTGCCGGTTAAAAACACCAGCTTCAGCGGAGATTTTGCACCACAGTACAGCCGAAACATTTAGCATACCCCCCGACTACAGTACACTCGACTGTTTCTTTACTTCCTGTTGTTAAAAATGAAAGGTTTTGATTGGTTATTCTCTCTGTCAATCACACAATTGCCATGCCCTCTCGAGGGCAGCGGTCACAGGGTTTCAACCACAGTAGAAACTTTAGGTGTGCGTTTGGTAGCATTTAAAGACGTGTAGATATGCCTGCAAAACTGCTGTGTCCCATTAAAATTCACTCCAGAAATTAATCGTGCAGTTATGTAGAGCTGCAACAACCCCAGAGCCCTTCGGTGGCAGTGGTTTCTATTAATGAGGTCACTGTTTTTTTTGTGGACTGTTGCACGATATGGGCCTCTTCCTCCTCCTCCTCCTCCTCCTCCTCACTTGTTCATATTCTATTTTTGCAGGGATTTCAAAGACCCAGCCAGGTTGCTGTGGCTACATGGGAAAAAAAAGGATGTCTGGGCTCACACAGGTAAGTAAACTTCAAAAGATCTGCGGCAGTGGAGCGGAAACAACTATTGTTTTCTCCAAGCCACAGCTACAGCAAGCTACAGCATCATCTTCTAATGAGACAATTAAAACTGATTTCTTGGACAGAAGAGGCAGCCCAGTATATTGAATTATTAGAAATTCTTTGAAATGCAGTGGCAGCGCCTTTTATGGTGATTAATTGGTCACACGGGGATCAGTTAGAACATGAAAGTGGCCTATATATAGTGTGTAATCATTAACAGAGGTATCAGCATATAATATAATATTACAGATTAAAGATGAACAAAATGGATCCTGTTATGCTGCAGTGGGTGTAATCAGCTTCTTTTTTTTTTTTGCCTCATTGTCAGGTGATCGTGTAGAAACAGCAATCTGTTTATTATTTCACTGGAGAACAGCTTAGCTTTGAAAACTGCCTCACATTTTCTACTTTGTTTCCGAAAGAGCAATTTAGCTGACACCAGAATACTGAAAACCCCACTTAAACTCTAATATAGTGACATGGATCATAATATGCTGACATGGGCTCCACGATTTAGTGTCCCTGCATGAATAACTGCAGTATAGTAAATAAGTACGGTGACATGTCTCTCCCCTCTCATTCACCACTTCATACCATAGTCGAATTGTTGCTTTGCCGTCAATCAAAAGCCGTTTGAAAAGAAACCAGCGTCACATGAAGACAAGAGACCGTGTCAGTCAAGCAGTATAGACATTTAAATCATCTCCAGCGTTAAAGTGTGTTCAGAGTCCCACTACACTCTGCGTGACCCTCTGCTGTCACAGCAGGGTGGTATGCGAGTTGTTAACATATCTCAATTACTTAGATTGAGTTAGTCACACAGGTACAGCGGCAGGTCACGGAAGAACAGTTCCCACATAATGATTTGCTGTTAATATTAGATTTCAGTCCCCGTGGGATTGTCACACTTAGAGCAGCTGGAGAAAATTACCTGCCAGCTTTCAGACAAGGAAGTGAGCTATATTTATTTACGCAGTATTATTTTTTTTACAAGTTGACATGCTTTTAAAGTGATAATTATTCTGATGCTGCTTTTCAGTCTTCTTTGTGATAGATGAATGTGTGTGAGATCTTAGCACAGTTTAGCAACAGCGGATGTCTGCGTGTTTCCGGCCGAACGTGTGACTGATTCGCTCAGTGATGTTGATTACTCGCCGATGGCTGTCGCTGCCGAAATCTATGAAATTATTTTCTGCACTATCTCCTTCAAGTACATGAGAATGAGATTTCTGTTTAATGATCTTCCTCGCCTTGAAATAAATTTGCACCCCAAATCTCATCTACAGAGAGAGAACAAGTGGTGCTTCGGAGAGAGGTTATTTAGATGTGGATTAAACTGCAGTCACACTCAGTGCACCGTTCATTGACCTTATAGCAAAAACAAAAGCACAGAGACATTTTTTTCCAACTGTAAAGCCAAAAGAAACAGTTCATCCAAAAATCAAATTAACATGATTTCCCTCCTTCCAATAGTGCTGTTTTTCCCAGATTGTTTGGTGTGAGTTTCCAGGTTTTGGAGTTTTCCGTCTTCCCTTAAACATATAAGAAGTAAACGTCACTCATCTTGTGGCGCTCGAGGTGATTCTTCTGCAGAATCATAGGATTGGCAGATCTGGTTTGGTATAGAAAGAGATTTGCACGCAAGTTTGATTAACTAAATCATGATTTCTTCCAATAGACATTGCTGCTGAGTTTTCTTTTCTTTTTTGGCACCACAAGGTATAACTTGCATTCCCTGGCCATCTAATTAGATACACTTTGCTAGTACTGTGTTGGACCTCATTTTGCCTTCAGAACTGGCTTAATTCTCTGTGGCATAGATTCGACAATGCTGGAACTATTCCTTGGAGATTTCAGTCCATGTTGACATGATAGCATCACACAGTTGCTGCAGGTTTGTCATCCATGATGTGAATTTCCTGTTCCAAGAGATGATTAGAGTTTTTTGACAAAGCAGCCGTCAGAAGATGTGTGACAGGGTCAGCATCAATATTCAGGTAGGGTGTGGTGTTTAAACAATGCTCACATGGTACTAAGGGACCCAAGGTTCCAAGAAAATATGCCCTCATACCATTGCACCACCACTGCCACCAACCTGAACCACTGATACAAGGAAGGATTGCAGTCTGGTCATTCTCCTCTTGACTTCTGGCATTGCTAAAGGGATCACACAGAGAAGTGCTCCTCACTGGGTATTTTCTCTTTTTCAGACCTTTCTCTCAAAACATTAGAGATGGTTGTGTGGTGAAAATACCGCACGTAATTCACCTTTCTTCCCCATTCTGATGCTCAGTTTGAGTTTCAGCAGGTCATCTTGACCATGTATACATTTCTAAAAGCTCTGAGTTGCTGCCATGTGATTGGCTGATTAGATATTTGCAGTTGAACAGGTGTGCTAGTAAAGTGACCAGAGAGTGTATCTCTATAACTCAGCAACTCACATCAAAACAGTTTGTTCTGAGGACCAGAACCGGCCAGTAGATGATCTCATTTCATGAAGTCATAAAAGAAAAACAAAACAACCTCCAAAAGTCAGTAAATATCAGTTAACCTGGAGGTGACTGACTACACTGAGTCTTTACTGCTGTTTAACTCAAACCCAACAGAGGGCGCTCCACTTACTTAAGCAAGCCAATATTTAAACACATGTGAACACATAACAGCTGATGGATAAGCATCTGGCCTCTTTAAATCAGACAGACAGTAACGCTCATGCAAAGTGATCCCTATTAAATTATTCGTTGTTTATCTATGCATGTATAGGACAATGTGTGTGTTCAAAAATAGTTATAGTAATTTTTTTCCCAGTGTGATATGCTGAACTACAAAGGTATTAAAAATTGAGTTGGCTAAACAAGAAATAACAGGACAGAAAATGATTTGAGTTCTTTAATATTGTTGTAATTATATTATTGTTATTGTTGTTATATTGTTATATGTTGATGTTTATTTAGAAAATTGTTTTTATTTTAAAGCCACAATTGTACTGAAAAATCTTAGATAGTTGTTCTGTTAGTTAGCTTTTACACAATTATGGTCGCCTGCACCCAACGCTCATCTTCTGAGTGTAATTCATTCACAAAAAAATGAGAAAAAGCACACAATAAAGAAAGTTAACGATTATTTTTTATGTGGCAAAGCGTCTGTGTGTCCATCCGTTGATTCATTGTTCACAAGAGTCAGTTCTCCTACAAGATTGGTCAGAATTTATACACCGTGATCATTTAATGCGTCTCCATCAAAAACGATGAAGGTCATATTTGCTATTTTACAGGCACATTTCCATTTTCAGATGAATCACTAGTCCTTTTTAGAGTGACCTGACAAAAAGGCTGTGATAAAATAATCAGACATGCCTACCGAATTCATCGAGTTGAACACAATTCAGTACTATCTTCTTATCATGTTTCAACTGACATTAATTAGTATGCTTTTAAAAAGCACAACAATTGAATATGGGTTTGAACTGCCCTTTTCATAATCAGCAAATTCTGTAAAATATTTTTTAATCCTCATCAGAACAAAAAAAAAAAAATCTGAAGTTTGTGTAAACGTCCTCACATTTAAGAAGTAAATATTTTGAATTTTGGTCTAAAATTTGCTTTGTTATTTTTCTGTAATCAGAATAGTTGCTGATTGATGAACTTATACGCTAATCAGCTAATTATTGCAGCTCTGCTAATTATAATGCAATGCAGTGCTGTCCTTGTTACTGCGTACATTGTATATGAAGGAAAAAGGAGCTATTTAAGGAATAACCTCCTTGACTTTTGCCTGAGTGCTGATGACAAGTTGGATATCTAAGATGCATAAAAATGCGATTTTGACATGACTTCAAAAAGAGAAGCATACGGATGAGGTGGACCCTCTGCCAACAGAGAGATGAGGAAACAGATGGGTTTTACACAAACAGCACAAACATCAAGAACACTGAGTTAAAGAGCTTGGCAGTCTCACTTGATGAAACAGTGAGGAATGGAGGCGCTTTTAATGAGCATCTCTCCTGTGATGCAGAATGTGAAAAGACAAACTGTTAGCTCTTAAAGGGGCAGTTACAGTTGGTTGGTCCTGGCTGGTTTTACCAACCTCTTGTTGAGTGACTTTGGTCAGGGTGCATACCTGCTGGTTATGCAGTGGGGCACTGTTTGCATGTGGATTTTAGGAGCTTGAAAACGATGCAGAGCAGATTTTCTCCTTCAGCTGAATCATCCAGTTGAACTGACAGCACTGTCATCAACATCAAAGCCTGTTTTTTTTTTTTTTGTTTACGCTGACAGTTGGTGAACAGCCTACAGATGGCGCCAGATGTATGAAAAGGGTCAGAGCAAGGGCCGGCACCAGATAAAGGAGAGTTGAATTAGTTAATGATAATTTAGATAATTACAAAAATGATTAGTTGTTTGCTTTTTCACCAGCCAGTAACTGAGAGACACCTGCAGCAACTGAAATAAAGAGTGATTGTAAATTCAGCAGGAGCATCCATGTCTATTTTATGACCGATCTTTGATGAATTAATGAGCCATTTATTCCATGAACAGTGGGAAAAAAAGAGATCTCGGCATGTGCCCCAAACACTGAAATATTTATTTATATAAAACTCTTTTGTCTCACATGTCAGAAGCCAGAACCTGGAAATGTTTGGGAGCGAGCACCTGAAAGGACTCACTGATTAACAAAATTGTTGTTTAAGCTCTGCTTGTTTGCCGTGTTTACCACAATAGCCTGTGTATGACTTTCCTGTGCAGAGTAGCAAATCAGAATTTGAACTACATCAAATTAATAATTAAAAAAAAAAAACTGCAGATGTTTTTTTTTCAGTTAGTTTATATTTAAAATATAGGAAAGGAGTGTTTTGGATTTTTTAAATATTCAAATCTTTCATTTAAAAGCTGCTAAAGAATTAAAATAAATATTCAACAACAAAGTATTTTAGTACTTCTGCTTTAAAAATTCTTGCACAGATACTTGAGTATTAAAATTTTTCCAGGTTAATTTCTATTTGATAGATTTTTTTAAAGTTCAACTTTTTAGACAAGATCATGCTGGACAGAGCACATACTATACTTTAAAGATTATTGTTATTATTAGATTCCCAATTTACTGATTAATCTAACAAATGTCATAATATAGTAAAAAAAAATTAAATCACAGTTTTGTAATCAAACCTTTATCAAACGCTGCATGATTAAGGCAGATAACATATTAGCAAAATTGGCAAATATATTGACGTATTAGTAAAGAAAACACAGCTACTTCATTTTGTGTGCAGTGTTACCCTTTTTCCAGTGTGCGAGGTTTAACGGTTCCTGTTGCTCTAGATTTGTGCAGTAGCATTTTATTAACCCCTTACTCCTTCAGAAGGCAGAAATATTTTCTCTCAGACAGTCACTCAGAAGATGATGGTGTTCTCAAGTCAATATCTTTGAAGTGTGGGTGTAGCACGCTCAATTTTGCAGGTTGTTTTAAATAATTTACCTGATCTGCTGCCAGCGAGAGGGCAGTGGGAGGTGCTGGCTGTGTGCCGGGTTTTGGAGCGTTGCAGATGAGGGGGTGTGATATAGTATGCAGGGCCACAGTTGCCCTACCTGCCTCCTGATGGCGATCGCTCACAGTGGCTGTTGTTACACACACAGCACACCCATGGGTGATGTAATTGGATTCTGTGGGTCCCCATTTTACAGTCCATTGCCGTGTAATGAAATCAGTTATTTACTTTCATCATAAAATCTGATAAGGGACAACATCTGCCGGGGTAAAGTTTGAGTGAGCGCCGCATGTGAATGTTGATGTGCGGTCTGCAGTGCTGCGAGCTTAATCAGCACTTGGCTATAAACTTGTCATTTGACTCCACACGTGAAAACCAATATGCCGCTTTATTTTGTTACGTGTTTAACTTTAGGATAACTACCATGGAGGCAGGAGCCAGGATAATCACCGCTTCCCCATGTTGAAGGAAGGAGTGTGCAGCTAAGCGTCTTGTTTCTGAGCCCCTGCTCTGCTCTGCCTGCTGTCTCATTATACTGCTGCTGTGCTGCTGGAGGACACTGAAGGACACAAGCGATTGAATTCAAGTGTTGTATATTCCCTGGAAACCAATCAAGAAAAGCCCCAGAATAATAATCCCTGTTCGCTGTCATGATTCATTTTTATTTTGTTCCATATTTTTCTCTGGCTTTTGAGTCACTCAGAAAGAGTAGTTCCAGCATAAAATCAATGTTCCATTAAAATTTAATGACCAGGAAGGGCTTAATAGTGGTGGAACAGATGCCTCTGCTTTTGATAACGCCGACATCTCAGGAACTCTTATTCAAAGCTACATTGGTGCTGTCAGGTCCTCTGACCACTCCCGTTCCGAGCTGTTGTGAAAAACAAAGGATATTGGCATTTCTGTGCCTCCGAGCGGTGAAATTAAAAGTTAGTAAATTGACAGTAAAGCTCATAAAATCCCTCAAACATTGACAGAGGAGGCTACAGCTGATGGCACATTATAGTCATAATTACAATTACTCACTCTGCTAATGTTGACTAAGGGATACTCCAAACAGATACCAGGCTGGCCATTTTCTAAGTGTGTGGGCAAACATCTGCAGGATACATGTGTGTGTGCATGTGTTGATAATAAAAACACAAAAACACCCCGTTATCATTTAATAAAATCATATTTGACTGTTTTAAAGGGAAGAGTGGACTTGCAGGTTCCTTGTGCTATTGTTTTTATTAACGTTATCATTGCTATTGTTGTCATCATTATTAATTGTAGCAGAACAAGATAAAATCAAAACACCCCTCAGCAATCATGGCTTAAGTTTCTTCATACTCAGCTGGAACAGAGAAAGACAGACAGAGAGAGAGAGAGAGAGAAGGAAGATAAATAGAGAGAAAGAGAGGATGAAAGTGGAAAATCTTAATCAGTTTTTTTTTTTTTCTTTGAGGACCATATGGAAGGTTTCAAGCAGCCAACCATATGTTGAAGGCTTTTGTCATGGAAATCATACTTTTTGGCACTTTTTCATTGCGCAGCCAAGCCGGGCACATAAATAGAAGAAAATAAATTAAAAAGAAAAAAAATACAACTAAAAAGAAAAACAGAACATGATCAAATCTTTGAGAATACACAGAGTTTGAAGGTTTTTTTGTTTGTAACTTACAACAGATAGCTTTTTAATCAAGACACTCCCTGATTCACGTGGCCACCCAGACTACAATTGGTACCTGTATTTGTCTTTTTTTTTCTTTAAATAAAAAAAGACAGCATGAATAGAAAAAGAGCAATTAAATGTCTACATGCATTGTCATATTATTGCTGTGATATATTTACAAATATATTTACAAAATTATCAAAGAGGAACAATGTTTCCCTACGTCTAAATCAGTAGTTTGGAATCAAATTGTGCCTCCCTCTCTGCAATTAGTATTTTCTCTGAGGACTAGCTGTAATACTCGCAGTTTTAGATAGAAGCCTACAGGTATAATATATGTCCAATCAATCTTTTTTTAATGATCTCGGTGCCTTCTACCTTAGTAAAGGTTTTGGAGATGCCTTATATGCCATGGTGAAATGTAAAACATAGAATAAGTTGGAAGCAGTGATCTCTGCATTAGTTCACTAATACAGCGACGTGTGTTCGGCAAGTTAATCAGGAGACAGGTGGTTTGGATGCTCTCATGCAGTGATTCAGCTGTAGCGGTTAGGCGAGCATTGACAGGATGATGGTGAAACGGGGAGGAGAGGACGGACAAACAGAGCAGAAGCTCATCTTTACGCTCTTTTATCCTCAGCATTGTGTTTTTGTTTTATTAAGGGCAAGCTCAGCATTACTGTGATCGTGCCATCCATTTGGAATATGCAAATAGCTGACAGTGCATTTGCCTGCTGGTGCTTGACCTTCCCCTTGGAGGTCGCTCACCGACTCAATTACGCTCCCTATCTGCAGTCTGTCTGCAAACACCTGTTATCCTCCCACACTCCGCCACCCTCCGCCAATCCCACTTCAGCACATCTCATCCTCGCTGCGTCTGTTTAGAAGCAGTTGGGACAGGATGAGGACGGCTGTTGGGGTGGGGAGGGATGCGGGACAAATGATGTGGGAGTTAGAAGTGCATTACAGCGCGTCGTTTTATTGCAACAGTCTTGAAAACTTTCTCCACCAAGGCAGTTCATGTCAAGATCATTTTCATTAGTGCTGGTTAAGATGTACGTGCAGCCAGCTTTATTCTGCCTCAGAGATTTCCTTCAACGGCACGTGACACGTTTGGGATCGGTTGCGACTTTATTTAACTATATTTAATTGCTTTATTATGTCAGTGTGTTAAATGAGATTTATTGTAAACCTTCTAGCAATTCAGTTACTCAAGCTGCCAGAAGATATTTTTGCACCTGCTTGGTCTGAACAACAGTAATACTTTCAGGTGAATACGAACAGATTTTGATACTTTCTCACAATTATTATTGCTTTTTCACCTTTGCAGACTTGGTGTAACTTAATTACACCTACATCATTTGACTTGTTTTTACATCTACATCCATGTCTATGTCGGCCGTTTATAAAAATTCCTTGTCGCCTGAGATTTAAAGACAGAAAGTCCCGGAAAATCTTCAGTAATGAGGAGGAAGAGGAGGGGGAGGTGGACTTTGGAGAAACCGTGAGATAAAGTTGTTTCATTTTATTGCCCTAGGTGGAGTTATGATTGTTATACATGTCAATTGCTATGTCAGGTAAGTTATTGCCACAAAAACAAAAATACTTCTGCAGTCATTCATTTGAAGTCTTCTAGCGCTGCTACTGTACATTGTTCCTCTTTAAAAAACTAAGTCCCATGGACTCTCTACAGTTTTCATGCATATAAACATTTTCTTTGAAAATCAGCAGCATCTTACAAGGTCAATGGATGTTCCTTTTTTAAAAATTATAAACCATAAATAAATACATGATAAATAAGCAAGTCTTCAATAAATACACAAAATCAGGTAAATAAATAAATAGATAGATAAATAGGTAAATAAATAAAGTATTTACATGATAAATAGATGGGATGCATCTAAACTGTGGGCGGAGCTTTTAGCGACATATAAAACAGACAAACAGAAAAATTTGACTGTCACTTTGTAACTGAGGGTGGGTGAGTCCATACCTTCACTCTGAGGTAACACTGGCGGAGGGGGGGGGGAGCACCTCGAACACTGGGTGAAGATTGCTCGTAAAGACTGGAGTTTATGGAAGCCACCACGGTGGAGGAAGAACAACGAGTTTTCATTGCTATAGACGAGTCAACCGCACATGGCACTTATTATAACGACGAGATCATTTGGTCTGGCTCTCAGTGTCTGTGCATCAGGGTGAGACTATGAATTTGATCATGCGGAGTGCGTGATAACCTGTTCAACAGGCCAACGTTTTAAAACCACTGCTCTTGCAGAATTGAATTGGATGACCTATGATCTTAAATAGCTTATTTAACTCGGCTTTTTTTTTGTGAGTACCCACAGTTACAAAGAAGCATTTGATTAAGAAGGGATAATCAGCACAAAAAAATAAATTTAGAAAAATCAAATAGAAAAATAACATCCATTGAATTGAAACACTGGTGTGGAAAAGGGGTTTGTGTGTTTTACCTTTTAAAATGATCTCCCTTTTTTGCAAATACTGTCATAGTTCACATTTTCATAAAAAGTTCATGTTGGCAGTTGCAAAAGAATTCAATTCTTAGCAAATAAAAAGCAGCATAAAAATACAAGAGGTCATTTTGTCTCTAAAAAACAAAAGAACACTGTTAGTCCTTTTTTATGTTTTTTTTCTTTTTTCATTACTATTTCCTATAAAATATCAGGATTCTAAATATTATTACTATTGATATCAATATCATATTAGTCATTGATAAAAATTCACATGCCAGGCCTCATATATTATCGTGTGTGTGTGTCTGTGTGTGTCTGTGTGTGCACGCATGTCTTTGTGTGTTTCCATGTTCCCACATCCGTGGCAAGCATGTTGCTGAATTGTGTACATCTATCATCTACAGTCTCTATTTGGGGGAAGGTTGTTTGATTGTATGTTTCTGTGGACGATTAGCTACTGTGCAGGGAAAAAAATCCAGCATCTTCTGAAATTGTCTTTGCCATAATCATTAGAGTTTCTTCACGTAATCTCAGTGAAAATATTGCTTTCTAAAAAAAGGGAAGAAAAAAGGCATGGAGGGCAGAGTGAACAGGGTTATTGGTTGTGAACCTACAACAGGGGTTCAGTGTTTTACTTCTTCCTTGTGGTTAGTTGTCTGATCCAGAGTCATCTTCGTCTGCAGAGCCCTTGAAGCAAGCTGACTCATAGTGCTTGTTCAAGTAGGACTTGAGAGCGAAGGTCTTATTGCAGCGCTTGCATCTGTAGTGTTTGAAGGCAGAGTGTGTTTGCATGTGGGCGCGGAGGTTTGAACGGTCAGCAAAGGCTTTGCCACAGTGGGCGCAGGCAAAGGGCTTCTCCCCCGTGTGTGAGCGCATGTGACCTTGAAGCAGCCACGGCCTGCTGAAGGCTTTGTTGCACACCTCGCACTTGTGCTTGAGGTCGTGGGTGAGGATGTGCATGGCCAGCGCTGGCATGGATACGTACACTTTACTACAGGTGGGACACTTGCGGGCCATCTTGCTGTCCAGGCTGCGATGCGTCTGCTTGTGTCTGCTGAGGTTGGAGGAGGTGGCGTACGTCTTGCCGCACTCATTGCAGGTGTGGCGAGGCGTGCCGGCTCCCCTCTCCTGAGCCCCACCGTTGGCACTGCTGCTTCTGGAGCCTCCACCACGACTCTCCCCATCTCCCTTTCGCCTCGAGCGCCCGTCAGAGATGAAGAAGGCATCCATGGTGTAACCCTCGGCCAGGGCCTCCGATTCACCAGTGTAGAAGCCGCTGGCGGTCATGCCAGACTGGGGGCTGTCGGGGTGCTTCAGGTCAGGGTCACAGTACTCCCCTCCGCTGCTCACCTGGGTGTACAGGGGGTCTGACACTGGTGAAGCAAGCTTGTGCTCCATCTTCTTCTCCCCCTGGTATACAGATGGCGTGATGTAATCCTGGATGTATCCTGGACAAGAGAAACACACAAACACAGTTGGCCAAGGGTTGTGATGAGTAAGGACACAGTGACATGCTAATGATTACATGATTGTAGTGTTGCATGATGGTGAAAGACTGAGTGGCAGAGCTAATTTCATTTTTTCCACAACCCACAGGTTGTACAGACAATAGCTCAGTGATGCAGGGAAACGTGCAAGCTCAGCTGCGTTTAGAGAGGTTGCAATTTTACAATAAAGATGAGCGCTAGATAATAGCTCATCAAAGAAGTCTCCTGTGTAGGAAGATGCATATTAAAATCCTTCTTAAATGTAGTAGGCTCACTGACTGGCCCGTCTTTCACTGCGACTGCTGACATCAAAGAGAATTATATTTTAAGACTAAATCCTAGAATAAAAATCTCCCCTTTTTTTACTATTTTATTTTAAAGCTTTTTATACAGGTTTAACAAATTAAATGTGTTTCTTTGCTTGTTGTGAAACAGACTAATGTGATACATGCATATCTAATGCAGGTCTTTTGTGCTACTTCTTCAAGCAGGTTTAAACATGATGCAGTAGAGCAAGGCCCCTAAGTGATTTAAACTGCGCAGAGCATGGTTTCAGAGTGATATATTTTATTGGCATCATTCAAGTCTTTCCTTTCTCTCCGAAGCAGCTCAGTGCTAGAAGGCTGGCTGGCAGCTAAATGCATCAAAACGTAACTCGATCTAGCCTTACGTTATGAATCTCTGGAGCATATACTACCTTCAGGCTTGATATTCTATAGGTTAAACATAAGCGAGCAAACATAAAATGTGGTGAAATTTCCTTCCCCTGACAAATAGTGCATAACTGCAGAAAAAAAGCCATTCCTGCACCGTGTGCAGCAAGCAGTGGAAATTAGGTATTGACTTCTTTTTTAATGAAATTCAAAGTTTTGAAGTGATCAATAGGCTATCATCTGTAAAAATAGTGCAGCTGTTAGAACAGCTGAGTGCTGGAGAAGACAGAAATAATGCAAGAAACAGATCAAGTATCTGCAACACACAATAGCAGTCTATTGAGTGCGTGCTTGATATTGTGCAAAATGGCATCATGCACGTTTTTTGTGAAGAAGGTCACCTGTCTGCAGCAGTGAGCACACTGAAGTACCTCCAAGAAACAAGCCATTAAGAAATCAGTTGAAGTGCTCTCTTACTGCAGCGTCTCCATTCCCAAGGGTTTGAGTTCACACACCCACTTTGTCAAAGACATGACCATGACACCCGGGGACAGGGAAAACACCAGGCCTGCGCACACATTATTGTGCTGCACTGCATGGCTTCACTTTTTTAAATGCACAGATGGTGTTTGTCAGAAAGAGAGGAACACTTGTTTTCAAAACCAGATTATTAGAAAAAACACATGTTTATTTATCCTTTAAAAACATATTCTTATAATTACAGTTAAATAGGCAAGTGCTGCTTCTGCTTCAGAAATTAAATCCACCTGTTTTGCAGCCACACTATTAAATGTTATGAATATAATTGCATGCTACAAATCGCAGCATGGGCTTTTTCTGCTTTTTTTTTTTTTTTATCAGCAAAGCATACTTTGCTGCATCAGTATAAGCAGAATTGTTTACTATGTTTCAATTACCCAAGGTCAGACACGAAGCTTTAGGACTCGAGCTGTATCAGCCTTTACAGCCCATAGACTCATTTCTGTAATGCAAAGCAAGCATGTAATTAATGGACCCTCTCAGCCACCCCTCTTTGTTGTTCGACAGACACTCAAGTCAAATGTCTCCACAATGGGGGGAAGAAACTCTCCTGGCACGGCAGAAGTGCTGATGTTAGGGATTTCAGCCACGCTGAGGATTCTTTTTTTTTTTACCTTTTTTTTTTAACTCGGCATGAAAAGAACAATTCTTTTGTTAGAATTAAATACCTTTTGTCAAAATTAATGTTTTGCCTTATTGTGTTTTCTTTCTTTTTAATATAATGCATTATTCACGGTGTTGAACAATAGATTCAAGAACAATAGAGAGTGACAAAAATTATACAAATGGATTTCTAATTATTTTAAATCTTGCAGAAGGAAAACTAAAAAACAGAATTAGTGTAAGCTGCACTATATGATTAAATATATAAAAACGTTTTAACAGACATAATTTTTTTTAGTCTTCACCTGGAAGTTATTTAGAGTTTTGTAAACCTGTTCAGTCTCTTTTGCCCCGAA